>NC_082690.1:74065540-74365540 GCF_949987515.2 Delphinus delphis
ACTTCCCGGTACCTGTGACACTTACCAGCCCAGGCCGGGCAAGGTGTCCATCCCGGCTCCAATCAGCTTTGGCCAGGGAAGCAGGGGCATCTAGTACAAAAAGGCTACCTCAGCCCCCCTCAGTGCTGGGAAGCAAAGACTGCATCTCTATGGCGATTTTGAAGGGGAGTGTGTTAATTTCCTGTGGCTGCCATTACAAACTACCATAAACTTGATGGCTAAAAACCACAGAAATTTATTCCCTCACCATTCTGGAGGCCGGAAGTCCAAAGTCAAAGTGTTGGCAGGGTTGTGCCCCCTCCAAAGGCTCTGGAAAGGCTTCTGGTTCTTGCCCCTTCCAGCTTCTGGTGGCTCCAGGCATCCCTTGGCTTGTGGTAGCATCACTCCGGTCTCTGCCTCCGTCTTCAGGTTGCTGTCTCCTCTGTGTCTTCTCCCCTGTTCTTCCCTTGTGAGGAGACTTGTCATTGGATTTGGGGCCCACCCTAATCCATGAGGATCTCATCTTGAGATCCTTAGCTTAATTACATCTGCAAAGACCCTTTTTCTAAATAAAGGTTACGTTCACAGGTTCTGAATGGACATATCACTTGGGGGCCACCATTCAACCCCTGACAGATGGAGAAGGGAAAGCAGGGTGTATCGAGCTGAAGGAACAGCACAAGCTAATGATCGTTGCTCAGGGAACAATGACATTACTGCTGCAGGGTTTGCTGATGGCAACGGAGGGGCCTGCAGTTAGGTGGGACCAGACCACAAAAGGCCTTCTGTGTGTCATAGTAGCTTTGCCCTGTCGGCAGCAAGTGGGCCACTGGTTGTTCATGAGCAGTGAACGAGCGTCATAAAATGTGTTGTAGGCAGGTCATCCTGGCTACAGCCTGCAGTTGTATTAGAGGCAGACAAGAATGGAGGGAGGGAGATAGTCATTCAATAAATAGTGATAAAGCACCTACTGTGTGTCAGGCATGTTTCGAGAGATTTGGAGTATAGCAACGGAGAAAAGGAGTTAAGCTGCGGCTCTGTATTAGGTCTTAAAACTAAAGGAAGGAAAGAAAAAAAAAAGCAAAGAAACAAAGATTCATCATATTAACTAGCAATAAAAGCGGAAAAGGAAAATAAGGCAGAGAAATGGGTACAGCAAGCGATGGAAGGTTACTGTACAGGAGGTCCAAGGACGACCTCTCTGATGAGGTGACGTTTGAGCGAAGCCTGAAGGAAGTGAGGGAGGGAGCCATAAGGTTTCTGAGGGGACAGTGTCCTAGGCAGAGGGAATGGAAAGTGCAAATGTCCTGAGGCAGGGACATTCTTGGCAGGTTCAAGGAACAGCAAGGAAGAGAGTGTGACTGGAGGAGACTAAGAGGGAGGAAGCAGTAGGTGAGAGCATCAGAGAGGAAGTGGGTTGGAGGCCCTGGTAAAAACCTGGCTTTTACTCTGAGTGAGATGGAGAGATTTGGGAGCATTTTAGGCCAAGAAACATTGTTGGACTTAACTGTTTTAAAAGGGTTGCTCTGGAGGAGAGTGCAGTAGGAGGGTACTGTGGTAGTAAGTATGAAGGGTGACACTAGCTTGAAGCGGGGTGTTATTGGTGAGATGGTGAAAAGCGACCAGATTCTGAATCTTTTTTTTTTTTTTTTTTTTTTTTTGGCGGTACGCGGGCCTCTCACTGCTGTGGCCTCTCCCATCGCGGAGCACAGGCTCTGGACGCGCAGGCTCAGCGGCCATGGCTCACGGGCCCAGCCGCTCCGCGGAATGTGGGATCTTCCCGGACCGGGCCACGAACCTGCGTCCCCTGCATCAGCAGGCGGACTCTCAACCACTGCGCCACCAGGGAAGCCCCTTTGAATATATTTTAAATGTAGAGTTGATACAATTTGCAGATGGATCGCCTATGGAGTAGGAGAGAGAAAGAGTCGAAAAACTGACTGCAAAGTTTAGGCTCGAGCAACTGGCAGGATGGGGCTGTCATTTACCCAGAGAGGGGGGCAATGAAACAGCCGGGATGGGTCGAGAGGTTGGGGACATGCTAGTTACTGGTGGTTTGGGAAACGTTAAGTTATTGAACCTTGCTTTGTGCCAAGCACTGTTCCAAACCCCTCACGGGTGTTAACTCCATTGGAACTCACAGCTGCCCCATGAGATGGGAACCATAGTCACCCCACTTACAGGCGAAGAAACTAAGGTACTGAGAAGTTAATTAACTCATCCAGGGTCCCCCAGGTAGTGAGCTGCTGAGCTGGGATTGAGCCCAGACACGTTCCTGACAATTACAGTGGACTGCCACCAGCTCTTTGAGAGGTTGAGGGGAGGCGGCGGGGGAAGGGATATTTATTTAGGAAAAAAACACCCAGAGGAGATTCTGACTTACCTCCACCCAGCCCCCCCTCGTCCACCACACCCATCTAGATCTTTTGGCCTGTGGGAGATACTCTTAATCCTCCAGTCCAGCCCCCTCTAAGATGCTCTTGCCAGGAGGGTAAAGGGGCACTCCCCTACGCTGATCTTAAGCGTATTTACCATTTCCTCGTGTTCTGTTTGTGACATGCTGGCTTTGTTTCTATCTACTTCAAAAAATACACTGCAAGAAAAAAATGACTCGGTGGAAATGTTTAAGTTTCCGGGCCCCAAACCATTTCTAAATATTATTTTTAAAAAAGAAAAAAAATAATGAAAATTGGCCTAAGCTCTGCATAGCTGAGAAGGCCTGTCCAACAGGGTGAGGGAGGATGGGCGGGTGGGGAGGGGGAGGGGGAGGAGGGCAGGCGGCTGGCCTCGCATCCCCTTCCTGGTAGCAGCTGCAGGGCTGCCTCCTTTGCTTCGTTTGTTTGCCTGGAAAGGATTCATGACGGGGGCTGCCTTTTTCTAAGGGCCTCTAGCAAGGACCCTACAAAATGGGTCACCTCTTTTCTTAGCTTCATCAGATTTCAGATTCGGAAGGCCTTTGGGATTCAAGGCCCGGGGCCCAGGCTGTGCAGCCTCCCCGGGATGCCCTGTTCCCGTGCAGCTCTCTGCGGCCCTGCTGCTCATCTTGGAATTCAGGACTAAGTTTAAATTCTATAATTTGTATCTGTTTGAGTTCCATTTAAGTCCTCAGAGGCAGTTCAGCAGAGATCTGTAGGGCGGGCCTTGTTCGATTGAAGAGTTGGGAATAATTTGTGACGGGCTTCCTGACAGCACAGCCAAGCCCCTTTGTGCGGCTGTCAGGATCCTGCATGGGCTAAGCCTGTGTATTTGCTTTGCGTTTCAAAATGTCTTGGATACTGGATGCTATTATGGGTCAGGTAATCCGCCGGATGCTTTCCCATTCATTGCTTTAATCCTCACCCCAATCCTGAAGCCAAAATGTTATAATACTTATCCATAGATGAGGAAACTGAGGCTCAGAGGGGTCACCTTGCTGCCGGTGTCACAGCCAACGAGGGCTCCGTGTCCAGCGCTCCTCTGGACCCCACCTGTGCACCTCTGGTTTCCCCCTTTCTCTGCCTCGCCTGCCCTCCCACCACCACCACCATTCCAGCTGCCTCAGCCAAGCTGTGCTCTGTCCCAACACTGCGTCTGTGCTCCTGCAGCTGCCCCCATCGGGCACTTGATGTTAGTCAAATCCAAATCCCCAAGCCCTGCCCTGCCCTGGGCCCCTCTTCATTCTCCAGAAAAGCACATAGCCGGAACCCCAAAGGCCACGAGGAGGCGAGGGCACACTGAATCACCTCTGCCGAGAGAGGAGGCACCCAGGGCATCATGGAAGTCGAGAGAAAGGTCTCCGGCAAGTCCCTCTTCTTGTCTCTGAATTATCGTCTCTTTTTGTGCTTTCTCAGGCTAACTGCAATCCCAAAGCTGGGCAGGTAGCACAGCCTTACCTGAGGTCTTGATAGGATTGCAGAATCTCAGCCCCACTCCAGATCCACTGAATCAGAATGTGCATTTTATCGAGACCCCAGGCGATTCGGAGCACAGTAACCGCGTCGGAGGTGCGCTGCTCCAGCTGGCGGCGCCTCGTTCGCGCCCGTGGCCAGGTGCCAGGCCAGGGCAGGGCGCAGGGGTTCGCCACAGCTGGGCACTGCTCTGCCTCCTCGCTGCTGAGGCCCTCTCTTGGTCTGTGTCCCTGGGATCTGGTGAGGGCACAGTGGAGGACTCCCACTATCGGTAGGTGACCCCAGCTGCACAGTTGGCCCTTCAGCTTCTGCTCAGATAGGCCCCCCGGGTGTGGATGTGATCCCCCCCAATCCTGGCTTCTTTCCCAGATCTCCCCCTTGTCTGCCCTTGGCGCTGAGAGCCCTCTCGGCCCAGAGCAGAGACGAGATGATCTGTAGGCACGGGGACCGGCTCTGCTCACTTTGCCGTCTTGAGCGCTGGGCAAGGCAGCCCCACCTGGTGAGCGGAGGCGGCTCTGCCTTTCTAAGCAGCGTGAGGGCAGCTCCCGAGAGGTTGCAGCTGGAGGGTGACCAGCTCTGCGTGTCAGTGTGCCTGGCTGTACTTGACCCTATACGGCAGGCTTCTTGCCCCATCAGTTGACTGTATTCCCGGCCCCAAAGGTGGGGAGTAAACAGGTATGTCTCCACTCACAGCTCAGCTCTTTTCCTTATCAGCCCCGGAGCCCCTAATGAATGGGTGTGGCTGGGCTGAGAGCGCGACTGAGGGATGAGGAAGAAAAAAGGTCCACTGAGCAAGGTGCGAGATGGGAGCTCAGATGACAGGCTTCCTAATCACAGCGCAGAGAAGCTTCAGGCCTATAGGGAGCCAAGGAGAAAAATAGTTTGTGCCTTTGGAAACCTTTCAACAGAGATTCCTCTGACAAGATAACTGACCACAGAACCCTCGTTTTATTTCTTTATGATCCTTCATTCTAATTTGCTTGCTCGATCAGGAGGCTAAGTGCCCGAGCGTCACATGTGCCCTGAGAGCTACCCCTCTCAGGGACTGTGCTATGCCCATAAATGCATTATCCCCTTGTGTACCCAGAATCACCTTATTCTCCCATTTTACAGGTGAGGAAAAGAACAATACCAAGCCCAGGGACCACAGCCAGTGGGAGCCGGGATCCCAATCTAGCGTTCTGCAGCTTTCTGCATCACCATGTTCTGCTACATTCCAACAGAGCAAACGGGCTGTTGTAGGACTTTGTGGAGCTCCATTTATCAAAGACATGGGTCCTTCTTGTAGAACTCGTGTTTTAATTGGAAAAATGTAGGTGCATTTCTAAACGGCAAAATGCCCTGGGGACGCTGCCTGTCCTTGGGCCTCTGCTCCCACTTCCACCACCCTCACGGCCCCTTGTGCACAGCGCCCGGGATGCCAGCTGAAGACCAGCAGATGTCACTGTGAAAAGGGAGCACGAGAAAAGCAAAGCCAACTGCCTTGCTTATTAGTGCATGAACACAATGATGCCCTTGATGTTTTTCAGAGGGAGGGGTGTTCAGGCCAAGTCCATTAGGCATGAGAACTAGTCTCCACACAAAGCCCCAGTGAGATGAGAGCATCCATTTATTCTGAGGAAACCTGTCCTGTGTCAGCCATGAGCTGGGGGAGAAAAGAGATCCATGTGCTGTGTGGGCACGTGCCATTACACACACACACACACACACACACACACACTCTCTCTCTCTCTCACACATACACACACACACTCTCTCTCTCTCTCACACATACACACACACTCTCTCTCTCACACACACTCTTACACACACACTCACACACACTCTCACACACATACACACTCACACACACTCTTACACACACACTCACACATACACACACTCACACACATACACACACTCACACACACACACTCTCACACACATACACACACACTCTGTCTCACACACACACACTCTCTCACACACACACACTCTCTCTCACACACATACACACACACACATACACACACTCTCACACACACACACGCTCTCTCTCACACACATACACACACACACTGTCTCACGCACACACACACATTCTGTCTCTCTCTCTCTCTCTCTCTCTCACACACACACACACACACACACACACACACACGCACAATCTGGCTGTCCTGACACCAGGCAATATGAATTCTCCTGTGAGAAGCAGAGCTTCCATGTCTCTCTTGGGAAGCCAGCTGTGTTACTTTCCTATTGCTAGTTTAACAAATTACCACTAACTTTGTGGCTTTAAAACAACACACATTTATTATCTTCTGGAGGTCAAGGTCTAAAATTGAGGTGTCAGCAGGGCTTCTGGAGGCGGTAGAGGAGACTGTTTCCTTATCTTTTTCCAGTTTCTGGAGGCTTCCCGCATTCCGTGTCTCATGGTCCCCAGCTGGCCATCAATCCCATCACGGCGACCTCTGTTTTCACTGCCACATTTCCTTCTCTCCCTCTTCAGCCTCTCTTCCATCTTTAAGGGCCCTGTGATTACATTGGGTCCACCTGGGCAATCTGGAATAACCTCCCTATTTTAAGATCCTTATTTTAATCACATGTGCAGAATTACTTTTGTCGTATAAAAGAACATAGTCACAGATTCAGCAACTTCTAGAGGGCCATGAGTCTGCTTACCACACTAGCCTTTGTAAAAGCAGGTAACACGTGAGATTTATTAATAACCGCAGACATAGTTTTAGTCATTTACATTACTACAAAAGGATAGCAAGAAATTTCAAATATAAAAATGTGAAGGTGAAAGCTGACACAAAGGAAAGTAGGGGAGGGAGAAAAAGAAAATGCAAAATACACCAAGACCAGGTGTGTAGAAAGACAAGGAAGACTTGTGTCTTCAGGAAGACTTACAGAGAAGGGGGGTAGGAAAAGGAGAAGGGGAGGGGGAGAGAGGGAGAGAGAGGAGAGATATTTAAAGGCAGGATAGAGGGAAGGAAAAGGGTTACAAGTGGAGGGAACAGCATGGACAAAGGCCTAAAGGCAAGATGGAGCCACAAACACCTCATTTCTCCTGCTGCTGTAGTTGGTGGTTTGCAGGTGGGTCTGTCTCCTCTGGTAGACACTGAGCTATTTGAGAGCAGGGAGTGTCTTCCCTTCTGGGCACCCCTGAGAGCTTAGCAGAGGCCCTGAGCTCTGCAAGTCTCACCCAGCCTTAACTAGGGGGACTGTTACCATTCAATGTCCAGGATCAGTTGAACAGTTGATTCTTGACCATGTGAGCCTCTGTGTCCTCAAAGATCCTATTCCCGCTACCCTCAAAGCCTGAGAGGAAGGGAGAGGGCACAGCTCAGGCTGTCCACATGGGCTCTGGTGCAAAGATTTAAACTCGGTGTACATCATGGATAATTTAAACCCATCAGCAATAGCAGACAACCCTTACTGAGCTCTCACCACACATCCTCCCAGCAGTCCTGCAGGCCAGGAACTGATGTACCCCTACTTTACAGTGAGAACAGTGCAGCTGGGGTCTCCCCCTCAGATGCCCCAAAACAGGTCTGAGAGTTTCTTCTTGAAGGGCCGCATCCCTTGGCCAACAAGAGGCAACCCTTCAACAGACAGCAGTCACATCCGCAGGGATATGGGTGAGGGTAACAGAGAATGTTGGACTCTCAGTTTGGGGGTTTGGATGGGGGGTGGTACTCATCTCAGTTCCTGAAATAAACCCCCTCTTTGTTCCATCTGCATTAGTTCAATCCAGTCATTTTTTTTTCCTTCTCGATTCAACTTTATTCCAAAAAGGATTTGAGGAAGCTTAAAATATATAAGCTAAGACAAAATGGTAACCTATATGTAGTCAAGGAAGTCAGAGTACAGTGGAAAATAGAGAGAGGGAAAATCAGATTATATCCAGAGCAATGAGGCCAGTGGGCTCACACCTGCTACCTGGACGTGGACTACCATTGTGACTCCGAGCTTTCTATAAAATGAACCCCCTTCAAAGTTTCAGAAATCTCTTATTGCTTTATAATATGTACTTACCATAAATATCTCACAGGTAAAATGCCTTACTGCTTGGAGAGCTTTTCATCACAACCTGCCCACATCCAGTTCTCACATAGTGGCCTTCAATATTAGGGAGGAAGCCCAGAGGTCAATTAGCTTAAGAAGAACAGAACGTGGGCACTTATTCTTTGTAGTTCCAGAATATGGATGGGTGGAGGGATGGACAGACGGATGAATGATGGTTGGAGGGTGGATGTTGGATGGATGGATGAATGAATGAATGGATGATGGGTGGATGTTGAATGGATAAGTGGATGGATGGATGGATGAATGCAGTGGTAAGAGCCTGAACCTGCCTGCCTATGTGCCTGAACATTGAGCACCATCTTGTCTCCCTCCAGAATCAGGCCAGCCCCTTCCTGGGTCAGAGGGATCCAGCTGGAAAAGTTCTATGACTGTCTGGGTTCCTCCCAGTGTCTGAGCTGAGGATATGGATGGAATGCGAGGCTTTAGGAAAAGAGATCATGTTTTTAATCTTGCTTTTTAAATTATTATTCTGAATGTGACTTCCTGTTTCCTCCACATCAGACAGGCCTTGGGTATGGGTGGATCTCCCAGGAAGTGCTGCCCTTGGCCTTTAGGCTGGGAGTGTCCTATTGTTTGTTAGGTGATGGGGAACCAGCCATCCTATGCCCTGCCCAGAAGCCTGCCCAGTAACAAAGCATTGATGAGGTGGGAGGGCATCTGAACTGTTCTTGGGATCTGAGCCTTCCCAGAACTTGCAGGAATTGCTACAACTCTCCCAGCCCAGGTTTCTCTGAGTCTGAAACAACTTTTCATGGTGAATAAGAACCAAAGTGCCAGAGTTGGAATCTCTTCTGTTCACCAGCCACGTGACCTTCATCAAGTTAGTGAACGTCCCTGTGCCCCAATTTTCATCAGTAATAATATCACTTACGTCAAAGGTTTGTAATGAGGATGAAATGAGTTAATTCGTTTGCAGCAGTTAACACGGTGCCTGGCCCATTGTAAGCAACTCAATAAAAGTCGTGTAAGACAAGTAAAACCCAAATGCCTTGCTCCCCTCTTAGGTTTGCTGTAACAGTCAAATGAGTCATTTGTGCAATAAATTATTGGGCAATTTCTACATCCCCCACCTGGAAGTTGGGCCTAAAGGTGAGCTACCTGCCTTCGGGAGCCCTTTTGTGAAAGGACTTTGCAAACTGTGGGGTTGTACAGATAAGAGGGAGGGTTGTGGGCTCACCTATGTTTGAGCCCCTGAAATAGACGTTTTTAAAACAGGACCAGCGGTGCAGCCTTCTTCAGTTGAAGTTTATGCAGAACCCAAATTGATAAAGCAATAAAAGCAGGGTAGCTCTGGCAAGATGCCTGGGGGATGTAGCAGGGTGCTGGATCCTGCTGGCTCTTTTCCTCTCTGCTCCAGCCCCAGCCCCTAGTGGCCCATAAGGCACCTTCCAGAAACCCCTTGGCTGCTCAGAACACAGATGAAACCCTCCGACCTGGAGTGGCTTGTGTCATTCTTTTGGCTCCGCACATCTCTCTCTCTCTCTCTCTCTCTCTCTCTCTCTCTCTCTCTCTCATTAATATATTATTTTTTAGAGTACTTTTATGTTCACAGCAAAATAAAGGCAAAGTGCAAAGCTCCCATAGAAGCCCATCTCCGCCGGCCCCACAGCCTTCCCGGTCAACGTCCTGCACAGGTGGTACCTTTGTCTCAATCAAGGAACCTGCCCTGATGTAACACGATCACCGAAAGTCTATAGTTTACGTTAGGGTTTATGCCCGGCACCCCAGTCTCTTTCAAACACACACCCTGTCGGCATGGCAGGTACATGTCTGGATGCTGGGGTCCAGGGGCGCCCAGCTCCATGGCCAGGCAGCAGAGGTCATGCTGAGAGGAGGTGCCTGCTCTGGAGCCGTGGCTTTCCTGTTCTCCTCAGAGCCTCTGTCTGGAATTTCCCCCAGCACCTTCTATGCAAGGAATAGTTAAGCCCTCCAGGCCACAGTAACGATTAGGATCAGGACTTAGCCCGATCCCTATGTGCCCTCTGTTTTCTGGAACTTTTCCTTAAAGACCCCTCCACCCACCATAAAATTTTCATTTTTACTATCAAACATGGTCCTCTCCTTTGTGACTTTTGGGCCACCTGTTGTACCATTCCTTCATCCTCAGAATACTGCCCAGAGGAGAGACTATGGTGCAGGCACCAGATGGCTGTGTGCCCTCCACCGAGCAAAGCTCAGAATGCGCAACTCGTAGTCATTGCCTGAGATGCTGGGGCTGCCTGTGCCCACTTGACTGTTCTGGCTGACTTCCCTCCACAGTAAATATGTACAACATGTAGACACACACACACACACACACACACACACACACTGAGTTTTTCAGAACTTAAATGGATTTGCATTTATATTCAAACTCCCACTTAGGTAAACTTGCTTTAAGTCCTCTGGGCTTCTATTTCCTCATCTGTAAAATGGGTATAATCATAGTACCTCCTCATATGGCTCTTATGAAAGTCAAATAAGATAATACATGTAAAGTGCTTAGGACAATGCCTGGCACTGAGTGAATATTCAACAAATGATAGTTTTTGTTTTTGCACTTACCATTACTACACATGCATAATATATGTATATGTACTATATTATATAAAAATTTTTTAGACAAACAGTGCTGTAATGAATCAGCTCTAAAAGGGGCAGCATCAAAGGTGGCAATGGAATGACTCACACATTTATTACCCGTGAGCTTAATCACAACAGCTTTCATGTACTGAGTGGCTGGGACGTGCCGGGCAGTGTGCTTTAAATATCATCTTCTTGAATCTTAGCAAAGCCACCATTAGGGTAGGCTTAGTTTTTTCTTTCAGGGAACTAACGCCGTAGGCCCATCAGCTGGCAGCTCCAGCTGCCTCTGTATCAGCCGTCGGGGGACCCCACCCTCTGTGCAGCCCCTACCCCCAGCCCTGTCAGCAGAGTGCTGGCCCCTCCACCCCCGTGTTCTCTGAGCTGTTTGCTTTTGTGCTCTCCACTTTATTTGACAGCCCGCACACAGCTACACGACTTGTGGGCGTCTCTCCAGGCTACAAAATTTTTACAAGCAGCACACAGTGGAAACATTGGCAGGTTTTTTTTCCTCCTTATTTTCCAAAATACAGCCCTGCACCCTGTGTATGTGGTGTCCCTGTTGGTGTCCAGAAGCTCAGGGCACGTGGTGTCTGGATATGTATGTGGGTGTATTTTAGCGTGAGCCCACTTCTCTTGATCAGTATGCAAAGATAACCATTTCTGCCTTTGTGTGTGTGTGTGTGTGTGTGTGTGTGGTGTTTGTGGCTCTCTGGGCTGGTCTACCTCCCCCAAGCAGTGTCCAAAGGCTCACTTGCCCCTGTGCGTGTGTGTTTGTGAGCCTGGGTTCATGCCTGCATCTCTCCCAAGGGTGTCCAGAGACACGTGTAAACTATCCTTCACTTGTGTTGTTGAGACCCTCCTAGGATACTTTGGCCGGCAGAGCAGGGAGACTTGGGAGAGGAAGTGTTTAGTCTGGAAGGCAGGCAGGCTGGCAGTGGAGACTCTCTGTGGAGCACCCAGACGGCGAGCCGGACCCCAGGGCAGCTTCCACTGCCCTGGATGATGGGTGGGGACAGAGCTGTCCCAATGCCACGTCTGGATCCAAGGTGCTGGGTGTTCCTGCCTGGGCAGTGCTGGGCTCAGGTTGGCTCCTCTGGCCTGAGTGCTGAGCCGGCTTTCAGCCAACCCCAGCCCTGTTGAGGCAGGTTCCTTATTTTTCTTGTTTTCCTTTTCTTGCCTCCTTTCAGGCCTCAGAAGCATAGATTTTTATGCTGAATTGAGAGGCAGTGTTAGCACAGGGATATGGAGAGAGCGTGAAGATTTGGTGTCCTGGCTCTGTCATATGCTAATCATATAGTATTGAGATGGGGACAGTTACTAAACTTCAGAACCTCAGTCTCCTCATCTGTGAAACAGGTGTAATAACATCACGGTGCAGCCTTGTTTAGGAGCCTAACTGATAAAATCTATGGAGACAACCTTGCAGGTTCTCCATCACTTTTCATTCCCTTTGTCTCTGTGGAATTTTCTGGGTAACAGCTTTATGACCGGACCAGCAAGGCAATGCCATGAATTTCTAGGAAAAGAGCTTTTTATTTTTGATGACCTAGTTGAGGGGCAGAGAGGAGGGCTTAGCTTTGCAAATGTTTTCTTTTAACTTGTTGTAACTTGAATTTAAACCTTGATATTTCATTTTATTGAGTGTTAGAGGGCATTTAAGGTGGATGGTGGCAGCTGGACGAGGGGCAGGATGAACTTTCTGCAGAAAGCATGCACCTGCCTTCCCAACGGGAGCAGGTTCATGAGCCGGTGTCCAGCCCCCAGGGGTGCCTCAGCTATTAGCAGGCTGGTAATGGGGATAACAGGCTGCTTGCTACTTTGCTCTCTGTACAGTGCTTGGACACTGTCAGGCACTGTTCTAGGCAGTGAGGTTTCCACACTAAACAAGACAGACACAGGTCCTGCCCTCAAGGAACTTCCAGTCTCGTGGGTGGAGCCAAGGAAATCCATATCAGCTAATTTTCAGAACGTGAAAAAGGTTAAATATGGGAGTTGTGATAAAGAGGGAATGGTGAGGTGTGGGGTGCCACTTACATAAAAGTGGCCCTAGGAAAGGCCTCCCTGAGGAGACAGCTTTGGTCCAGACCTGAAGGATAAAAAGACAGCAAAACAGAGATCTGGGACAGGAGGCAGGGGTGGGAGGAGCTTCTGAAGTCCTCCTCTTCTGAGGACAAATCCAAGTCCTTACCGTGGCCGTCGAGTCCCTGTACGATCTGACTTGCTCCTCCGTTACACTCCCCTGGTCACTGCACTCCAGCCACACTGGCACACATACACCTCAGGGCATTTGCACTTGCTGTTTGTTCCACCCAGAGCACTCTTCCCACAGATATCCGCATGGCTGTCTCAAGACTTCCTTCAGGTCTTGCTTAAAGGTCAGCTTCTCAATGGGCTCTGGATTCTCCTTTACCCTAGGCTATTTTCTCTCTAACATACTCGTAATTTACTTATTTGTTGTTTTTTGTCTTTCTCTCCCTCCTGGGTGATAAGACCCATGAGGGCAGGTATTTTTGTCTGGTTTTATTTTTTGATGTAAACAAGTACCTAGAATGGTGCCTGGAACATAATAGGTGTTTAATAAATATTTTCTAGATGCAGGGATGGGACCCTGGGGACCCAAGGCTCATCCTCATCACTGGAAGAAGCGATGGGTACAGTCTGAGTCTCTACCATGGGCCTGGCCCTGCACTAAGCTGTGGTGATGGGGAGTCCCAGATTTGACAGGGAGATGCGGCCAAAGAAAAATTAGCCGAAAAGTCCAGAGTCAAGTTGGGGAGAACAAGGTTCTGAGGGGAGGTACGTGGGTACCCTCTGAGGACCATGAAAAATCTGAGAAGGGGAGAGTTAGAGGTGGGAGAGGGACCGAGATGAGTGGCGTGAGGAAGAGGATGGCCTCTCTGGGACCAGAAGGATAGAGACCCATCTTGGCTAAAGCTAAGGGGTTGGGCTGGCAGGAAAAGGACGGAAAGATCCACCACTACCAACACACACATGCACACATGCACACATGCACACACACACACACACACACACACACACATTCTTATAATGTGGTCCCAGGTATCCATCTATAGAAGCACATTGATGTTCCCACAAACCTGAGTTCATACTCACCTCTGCTCCTTACTCTGTGTGTATTCTTGGGCAAGTCACTTAACAGATCTGTGCCCCTTCTCTGATCCAAGGCTTAATATTTCCTACGTCACAGGAGTATTGTGGGACTGAAATGTGATAATTTAATTATTAAAAGCATAGGCTTTGGAGTCAGGTCCAAGTTCAAATTCTGCTTCCAATTTTTATGATCTGTGTGTCCTTGGGAAAGTGACTTAACCCTTCTGATCCTCAGTTTCCCTAATTGTAAAATGGGAATAATGTCAACCTTATAATATAGTTATGGAGATGAAATGAGACAATAACTAGAAAGTAGAATACATGCCATATGGGATGTGAAAGGACTCAGCACGTGGCCTGGCACATAGTAGGTCCTCACATGCAAAAGGGGTGTTTGAAGAAGGTGAGGCTGGCTGAGGTATGTAGGATCAGTTGGGGACCAAGAGACTCGTGTGTGCTGGGCCAGGGCTCTGTTGGCTTGGGGGCCATGCCGGCCATGGGAGTGGAAGGTTTTCCATGGTGAAGTTCTCTGGTGAAGTTCTCTGGAGCTGCAATTCTGATCTTATCAGTACCAGCAAAAGGAAGCAACTTGTGCAGAGGACAATGTGCTCTGGACCTTCATGCGACGCTTTTTCCCAAGTGGAGGGTGGACCATAGTTGTTTCCAAGGTCCCTTGCCGCAGTGACAGCCCGCCTGTCTCCAGGGCTTCCGAGGGGGTAGCCTGGCACAGAAGGAAGCCTGGTGCGAGAGGGTCTCCTCCTGGGCCCCAGTCTCCCTGTCTGTGCCCCGAGGGTGACAGCCAGATGGGAGGTGCTTGTCCTGCCTGCAGGGTGAGAGCTTGGGCTCTGGAGCCAGGGAACCCAGGTTCCAATCCCAGCACTGCCTGTGTCATCTTAGACAAATTCCTTAACCTAAGCCTCTGTTTCCTCATCTGCCAAAATGAGATAATGGTAACGGGTGGCCGCTGAGGCCGTGGGGAGGCTGAAGTGAGTTTGTGCCTGTGAAATGCTCTGCACGGGGCCGGCACAGGGTAAACACCCAATGAACGATGGATGCTTTCATCACGCCTGGGGAGAGTCTCCTACTGCTGACACCCTTGGAGCCGGTGTGTCTCCCTCCCACTTTGCCCCTGGGGTTTGGCTCCCTGGATGCTCTCCGTCCTGGTCAGGAAGTGCCTCGCAGCCCGAGGCAGCAGGGAGTTGGACTCGTCAGGCGGGAGAGGTGCCAGTGGACATTATGTTCCTTCCCAGGAATGGGAAAGCGGGAATGTTCCAGGGCAAGGAACAGGGCTCTGGGGCAAGTATGCCGGGAACATCCGCTCCCCCTTCACCACTGCCTGGAGCCTCACCAGCCCGTGCTGGGCCCTGTGGGGAGGAAGACACGTTGCAGAGGCGGCCAGGCCTGCACGGGGCCCCTGGCACATCTGTGCACACCCTTGTAGAGTGTCACATGTTCACAAATAGCCCCACAGCCCTGCCCCCATGCACAGACAGGCGTGCTCGGATATGCATCCAGACGTCCACACCCACATGGCCATGTACTCATCTGTGTTCATTTGTCCACATGTAACCCGCAGGTCCTGAAGTTCCAGCCCTGTGTGCACACACTCACACACACACAGGATATTTAATCACCCCCATCACTTACCCATACTCACCAATGCGCACCCGGTTACCTGCACAATCAAACAGTGTTGAAACCCATGAACACATATGTGAATGTACATACCATAAACATGCACACGCGTGTAATTCCACACGCATAACCACGTACACCAAAGTCCCCTAGCCGTTTAGCCTTCTGGCAGCATCCACCACTATACTCTCCAAATAAAACAGCCCAAACCCTGTCCCTGCTACTCTGACAAACACCCTCTCCCCAGGACCCCCAAGGCGTTCAGCTGCTCCCTCCAAGGTGTATCGTCTTCCTGACCTTGCTCCAAGCACCTACAGCCCTCTCTCCTGCACCCATCTTCATTCCCAGATGCCACCGACATGGGATCTCGTGGCCACCAGGCTTTTGCGGAAAATAAAGGAGTGGGCAGAAAACAGCTCTTTTTCTTCCCAGAAACCAGGTGGCAATTCTCTGTCTCCGCAGAGGGCAGTCCCTGCCTATGTTGGGGTTCCATCTGCATTTCCTTGGTACACCCCTCTTTCCCACCCCTCTGAGCCGTCACTCATTGAGCCTCTGCAGCTCCCAGGGAGCAAAGCCCAAATGTCATACTGGGCCGAGCAATTCCGTCCTCTCTGGTTTCTCCTTCCCCTCCCAGGCCAGGAACCAAAGAGGCCCGTAAGACATTTTCCTAGACTACAACTACTACTACTACTAACAGTAACAACAGCGTTAGTAACGAAGCCGTGTCAGAGAAGCTCGTCTCAGGTTAATTATGCCTCTCTCCTAAAAGGCAGAGCACCTTCCGTGTTTCATGTTGAGGGTATGTTTTTCTTACGTATACACTCACACTCACACCCACACACACTCACACACAGCCTTGAGGAATTAATTTCCTTTCTCATGCTCTCCCCCTACGTCCCCCTCCCATCTTCAGGACAGTTGCTGGAAAAGAAGAGGCTGAGCCCCCAAAGAGATCCCAGAATGGTGGGCGTGGGGGGGATGGGGAGGGGAGGGTGGGAAGCGCAAATCCTGTTAGGAAAGGGGGCCGGGAAGAGACTGGACTGATCTCAGCTTTGGAAGGCCCCGCGTGTTCAGTAAATCATGCCCTGCACTTCCCTGCCTCTCTGCTTTTGCTCTCAGTGCCTCTTGTGTTATGGGCCCATCAACCCTCCCAACTCTGCTGGCCCAAGAGCCTTGGCCCCTGTCAGTCCAGAGCGACTCTTTCCCATTCTATACTCCTCATTAGCTGTCACGGGCTTTTGATAAAATCCTCTCCACTCTCCGATTTGTGGGGCAACCCTGGAGGCCACTGTCTGTTTCCCCAACTCTTTTGGGAGCTGCTGAGAAATAGGGCCCATGTTTCCCCAACTTTGGGTCCCCAATATACCCATACAGCCTAGTGCAAAGAATGCTCAATAAATTACATATCTTTATCTCTCAGTATCTATATATCATTAATATCTAGATCATCTGCATCTATCTGCATAGTAGTTTAGAGCAGTAAAGGCTGCCTGGCCCAGCCAAAAATCCTTGGCCTGAACAACAGAAAGCCTGATTTCTGCTTCTGCCTCTACCACTCACTGGCTTTTTGACATTGGCCGATCAGTTAGCTTCTCCAGATCTCTCTTTTATCATGTGCAAGATGAAGGAGTTGAACAGGAACAGTGGTTTTCAAACTGGATTCCAGGGAACCCTAGGGTTCCAGGAAGACGTGATGGTGAGAGCAAGAGGAGAAGGGAAGAAGGCAGTGGTTGAGGGCAGCAACCCCTACTTCTAAGAGGGCAGCTCCTCCCCGCTCTGTTTTATCTACTGTGGTTCCACTCAAGAGTGCATTTAAACAAAGGGTCCTATTGCTTGAAAAAGAAAAGTTTGTTAAACACTGGCCTCGATGCTCTCTGAGGGCCTTTCCAGCTTCGACAAGCCAGGATTTGTGATCTATTTCACCCCCAAAAGTGCCCATGTAAGGAGAAAGCAAAACCAATTCTTTCTCTCTGGTTTTAAGGCCATCTTTCCTTTTGTTTCTAGAGTCACTGCCCACCTTTCACCTCCCCTCCAAGACTAGGGTGCTCACATAAGCCCTGTTACCTCTACTTCCACAAATAGCAAATGAGGACACTCACAGCACTTCACTCTCAGGGTTTTAAGGAGAGACTGGTATTCAACGAGTAGTGAATGCAAAGGCCCAGCACAGGCGATGGTACCTGGAACGTGACCTCTGAGCGGTGGCTTTGGTGACCGTCAGCGTCCCAGGAGACAGCTGCCGCTCTGGGCATCCCGCCTGGCTCGTGGCTGGGGTCTGCAAGCCGAGGGTGCAGATTGCTCCGTGGTGAGGGGTCAGTGTGCTGTGAGACATCTAATTAGCCATTACCTTCCCAGGAGACAGCTCAGTTGTGTAATTTTTATTTCCATATTTTATACACCCTCCATCAGCAAGAGAGGCCCAGGCCAACCTTTCACCGGCTTCATTGTTTGTTTGCCTTCCAGCTGTGTCAATTACCCCCTTCTCATCTTTCCACGGTTCCCACCCACCAGGGAACATGCCTGCTGGGGGGCAGGGTAGGGCTGCAGTGAATAGCTTTTGCATGTTGCTTCAAAGACCCACCTCCAAGACCAGCACACTGAGAACAGCTGTACTGGTTGGATTTCCTGTATGGCTCTGGGTGGGGCAGGTGTCTGATGGCATACCCGCTTCTACCATCTGTTTATAGGAGTGACGCGGTGTGGCGTGAAAGACACTAGGTTTGACATCAAACAGGATCCATCATTTTCTAGCCATTTAATTCACCTCTCTGAGCCTCGGCTTCCTTATCGGTTAAATCAGGACCCTTATACCTTGCATCACGAGGCTATTGCAAGCTTCTATCCTTCAACACATATTTATTGGATTCCCCTGGATGAAGTAATGTTTGTGGTAGAGCTTTGCAAACTGAAAGTGCTGTCTAGATAGGAGTTATTCTCATCATTGCCGTCGGTCTTGATTATTTGAGGAGCTTTTTATCAGGTTTAGATTATCCGGCCTCATTATTATGAGATTACTAGACTAGCCAACCTCTTCCCACCTGCTGTTGCGTGTTTTGCAGTTTTCATCCTGGTCAGTCAGAGAGGCTGATTCCCTGCAGGAAGCCCAGTAGGGAGAGACTCACATCCTGAAGCTATTATTGATGGTAGTTGTTTCTATCCCATTAGGACATGCATTTGACCTCTTTCTTAAATACTTAGGAAACGAAACTCTCAGCGCTGGCTGAAAACCGTGGGTGCTATAAAGAAATATAAGGCAAGGTCCCTGACTTCCACACACTCCACCTCGGCAGGAGGGCAAAGATCCACGCAGTGTTTAGCAAGCACCATTTTTATGAGCAAAGGCCAGGTACGTTAACCTGTATGCTTCTCATCCAAACCCTTTAAGTGGATATTATTAGTCCCATTTTACAGATGAGAAAACTGAGGTGCAGAGAGTTTGTCACTTGTCTAAGGCCACACAGCTAGTAAGTGGTACAGCCTGAAGAATCTGCCTCCCTTTGACACTGCACTAAGATTGTCTGCCTTGTGTGTACTTCCTGCTCCAGACTCTGAGCTCCTTGGGGGCAGAAGCTATATCTGCTCATCACAGTGCCTGGCAGAGGCCTCCCTGAGATGGCTCATTCTGGGCCCCAAACTCCTTCCAGCCTCTCCCCACTAACCTCCCCTCCTAGTCCCATCCCAGAAGGACTTTTGCCTTCCCGAACTCCCTGACAGCAGTTCAGAGGCCTCTGCTCAGCTGCCAGGTTGTTGAAGCAAGCAAAGGCTTTGACCGGGGCCTGGGGCTCCTGGCTGCATGCCTGGATCCAACTCCCCAGCCGGAGGGGCAGGTCCCTGGCATTCAGGACCCTGGGCCCTTACCTGTCAGCAGGGCCAGGGGCTGCTCAGCCCGCCAAGAGTCTGCGCAGCTCACAGCTGCCAGCAGAGACAGAGCCCAGGAGGCCTGGCCACCGTTGCCTGGGGGCTGAGAAATGTGCTGGCTCCAGTCTGGCTCCCTCACCTGAGAAATCAGGGGAAGCTGACCCAACAGCCCGGTGTTTGTTTCCGCCGTATCTGGGGCAGCTGTGCAAATCAGGCCTGCCTGGCAGAGCCGGGTCCAGGGAAAAGCAGTCTGTTCCTTCCCTCTCCTCCAAAGTCCATGTTCAATGGGATGCTGCCAGGGGAAGCTTTCAGAGTGCTCTACTCGGGCCAGGACTGATGTTCAGGCCTCACATCTGTGTAGGGTCCAGGCCCGGGGCATCTTGGAGAAACCAGACCTATCTGGCTTCAGCCTTTGTCCCCTGAGGTGCATTGGGAGGAGCCCCTGCTCAGAATTCCGACGGGTCTGGTTTGGATTCCAGCCCTGCTGCTGTTTACCAGCTGTGTGACCTTAGAAAAGTCACTTAACTTCTCTGAGCCAAATGTGGATAATAGCAGCAAACCTACAGAGTGGTTGTCAGGATAGACTCACTGAAAGAATATATTTAAATTGCCTGGCACATAGTAGATGCTTAATAAAAGTACATTCCTTTTTCCTTCCTCGCCAGGCCAAGGTTTCCTAACTTTCTCTTGCCCCTCACCTGTGTCCACAGCACACAGAGAGCCCAGAGCTCTGGCTCCTATATCGACCACTGTCCAGAAAGCTTGCCGTGTAAGTTTTCCTACAGCCTGGGCTGCTGCGCCAGTTGCCCTACATTGTCCTCAGCACACACAGGAGGGAGGCAGCATTGTATACATATATAGGTGATCATCGAGGAACCGCCCATTCACTAATCTATGTCTTACTCACTCCATTTATTCATCCATTTATTCATTTATTCAAAAAAACTTCTACTCAACTTCTCCTCAGGGAAAAGCCCTCTCCTGCACCCCAGGAATACGGAGATGAACAAAACACAGTCCCTGCCCAGAGTATTAACTGGAGGAGTTGGACAAGTGAAGAGAGAATTAAATGCCGTGGGCTAGGTACACGGGCAGAAGAAAAGCGCAAAATTCTGAGACACTTCAGAGATGAGGCTCCTAACTCAGCTTGGAGAACTAAGGTAGGCTTCCCAGAAGAGGTGATGCCAGCGTACTGAAGGATAATTAGGTATTTTCTAGGCAGAAAATAAAGGGAAATGTGTGGCAGGGTGAGAGAGCACTCACGCACAGGCCTATTGGCTAAGAGAACGTGCCCATGTGTTAGTTAGGGTTCAGTAACTGCTGTCACAAATGTGCTCAAAATTTCAGTAGTTCCATATAATAAAAGGGTGTTTCTTGCTCATGCAATGGTCCAACACTGGTGTTCCCGGTCAGATGCTTCTAGATGGCTCTCTTTCTTGCAGTGATTCAGGGACCCAGGCACCATCACTTTGTGACTCTTCCATCCTTTATAGCCTCAGAATCAGCTACTTGTAGCCATGTCCGAAGAAGGAAAATGAAATGGTTTTTGGTGGGAACGTATTAGTACCTCCAGCAACCCGTGTGAAGAATTTCTAGGGGTTAAAGAAAGTTGGAACAGAAGCTATGCGACTGGGCACGGTGAGACGTGGTTGTACTATAAGCAAGACCAGAGCGTGTGGGTGCTATAGGCAAGCTCAGGAGTTTGAATTTTATCCTGAAGGTTGTGCAGCAGCATCAGAAATGTTTAAGCAGGGAACTGCCATCATCAGATTTGCTTTTTTAGATCAACGACTCCAGCTGCAGGGTGGAGGATGGATTGGAAGGAGAGAGACCAGTGAGAAAAGTACTCTCGTAACCCAGGCCATCTTACCTAAGGGTGGGTGAGCCGTGGCGATGGGGAGGGAGAGGGGACATTGACTGCAGTCCTGAGAGGCAGTCTGGGCCATGGATTGGAGTCTGCATTGCAGCAGAGCTTTAAATAGCTTTTGGGTTCACGTCTAGTGCAATGGCCTCATTGCACTAGAGCATAATTGAACCTCATGCTCATGAAATTACAGTCAATACAGAGCAGCTTATTTGAGCTCTGTGTTTCCACAAGCCTGAATCTCATCCATTAGGGCCCTGGTCTATAGATTTGGTCAGTGCAATTGCTAGTTTTCCGAGAAATCAGACATGTTTGTAGTGCTCTCTGAACATCTGTGTCTTTCTTTCTGTTTTGCATTCTGTTCTCCACACACTTGTCTCTCCTAGAGAAGCAAGGATTGTCCCCGAGCATCAGTGGGAAGATGGAGATTTCCTTACCCTTGGAAAGGGGCCCTGGGTTTGTTGGTCTCTTTGCTTACCATCTTCCCGATGGCCCCGCCTGTAATTCAGGGCACATCACCCAGGAAAGGACCCTGCTGGCCACAAGGTCTTGAGCCCAGGGAGCTGCTGGCTTGCCTCATACTGAGAGAGAGTAGAGATTCAACTTTGTGCAGGGAGTTTCTTACTTGGATTCTTAGGTAGTGAGTTCTGCGACCTTTAAGTCTTCTTTCACTTACTCTGAAGGACGCTGGAACTTCAGGCCGCCTCACACCTTCCAGGTTAATTTTCACAGTCTGGTTGGTCCAGATCCACTTGGTGTATAGACCCACATCTCGTGAAATGTGACAATGAGTTTCCTCTTAAAAGAAGGGAGCTTTGGTGCTGTCCCCAACGGGGACAGATGGGGTCCCAGTGTAGCACATCAGTTCCAAGTTAAGGCTTCCATGAAGAAGCTGGTAGAAGTACCTCTGGGTCTTCTTTTTCTGCTCCATTCAAGAGTTGGGGGTGTGGCCTCCTGGCCACATGAAGGGCCATGAACTTCTTCCTGGCCTGACCTCTAGTCTCTGTGTTCCCTGGCTGCTGGCCTTGCCTCTACCTTCAGTCTCTGCCCACCTCCCTTCAGCCCCAGTTTACCTCTGTGCTCACGAATACCGGACACGTTTCCCCCTCCCAACCCGTCCTGCCAGTGCTGACACATACAGGGTGTTTTGAGATCCTTCATAGCTAGTGGAGGTTTTGTCCTTTTAGTTTCCAGGTGCCTTCTTAGGTTAGACTAGTAAATTGGCTTTTATTTCAGATACAAATTTCTGACTAAGTCATTATTGCGATAACTTATTGAACACTTACTATGTGCCAAACATTCTATGTATGTTGTCTTATTAAATCCTCAGAATAACCCTGGGAGGTACATATTGTTACCCTGCTTGTAATGGACACTTACAGGATTTTCTGCCTCAAATCTCTTTTCCTAGGAATCCCTTCCACAAATTCATATGATTTCAGTAGGAGTTACTAGATTTCGATGCGACCGTTCCCTCTTAGGCCCATGTGATTGATCCCAGGGTAAGCACTTGTCAAAAATTGGGACACAGGCAGAAATAGAGACACAGATGTAGAGAGCAAATGTATGGACACCAAGGTGGGGGAAGCAGGGGTGGGAGGGGTAGGTGGGATGAATTGGGAGAAGAACAAAAAAAATGTTGGGACAATCAGTCCCTTCCCTGGGAATTTTGTTACTGGGACTGAAAGAAGGAGATCAGTTTCTCTCTCAGTGTGTGAACAGTAATGAGCAAAACACAGGGACCTTCATTGCCATGCTTTCCACCATGTGAACCAAAAAAGCAAGCTTTGAGCTTGAGAAAGCAGAACTTGGTGGAAGCAGTAATGTGGTACAGTAAGACAGATACGGTGGAGAAAGGCAGACCAGAAGTTGAAGGCTCACTTTGCCAATTACTAACCATGTAGTGTAGACCAATAATACTAATGCTAATACTATCTAATATTATTGAGTCCTTACTATTCACCAGACACTGTTCCAAATGCTTTACATGCAGGCTTGTTTGTCCTCACAACAATATAAGGTAGTTTATATTATTATCCCTACTTTTTTCCCATGAGGACACTTAGGCCCAGTGTAGTTTACAATGTGCCCAAACGTACCCAGGTGGTTGGGCGCATCTCTTGAGCCTTAACTTATTCATCTGGAAGTAGAGAGAGTACCGGCCCTTGTGTAGAAATGCATTAATACAGCAGGCTGAGACTGCAATCCTTAGAAAGTACTATTCACAAGGTTGGCCCTTGTCTGCTGGATTTCCAGAGGGTTCCCACAATTTCCCGATAAGGATGGCGCACTACGCCTAAAACGTTTATGCAAAAAATATGGCTTTTGCTTGAGGCCGCCTGACACAGCTCTACTTCAGGTTTCTTGTATGAAGCAGAGGATGAAGTAGATTCACTACTTTGAAGAGGGTTTGGTCACCAGGAGCACCTATGAAATGGTTCAACCCTCTGTGAGCAGCCCCACACGGGAGGCACAGACTGCACAGCCCCACAGGAGGCCCCCAGAGTCCTCCCACCACCACGACCGTTAACTATTCTTAACCCTCCAACAATTGCACTTTAGGACGGGCAGCCTATGCAGAACGGCAAAATATTTCTAGATATTTAATCAACGAAGGAAGTATTTATTTCAAGAGGTTTTCCAGTTTTTTATAAGGTTGTGTGTGGGGAGGACGCTTTCCGTTGCTGTATTTTTAGTTTTATTTATTTATTTATTTTTTTGATCCGTTGCTGTATTTTTAGGTTAATTCTCTGGGTAACTGACTGCCACAAACACGGGGAGGTGCACAAGCAAACCAACCACCGGCAGACAGAGGCCTTAGTGGCCTCCTCCTCCCTTCTACAGTGTGGGAAGTGGAGGTTCAGAGGAAAGCGATTCCCTGGGTGTCTCACAGGAGGCCCAGGGCTGCCTTTCTCCACCTGTGCCCGTGGAGCCAAGTGACTCCCCACTGACGGGCCTTGTGTGTGATCAGAATCAGCAGTGGGACGGGGGGAAATGTGGAGAAATGGCTCAACCAGTGGGATCTCCTCCTAGGAACCAGAACAGGGTGTAAACATTCAGTTCCATTCAGACCCGGTTGGCAGCCAAGGGATGGCTTGTTTGAATTCAGGAGGGCTGCGGGGACGAAGGGAAAGTGACTAACAACCTCCTGCTCGCTTGCCCAAGCCAGTGTGTGTGTGTAAACGAAGCCAGGTCTATAAGTGCCAGTAAAGAAAGACAGAATCCATTAAGCGGGGAATTGAATTCAAAAACACCATTTGGGCTTTAAAACATCTAAATGGTTCAGGGCAAAATGGGACTTGGAGGCTTAAGTTAGACAGATAACAAATTCCATCTCATAACTCAGTCATCTGGAACGGCGTTTCCTAAAGCGGAGCTATTAATAGTAGGTGTTCGGGAATAAAGGTTGCTTTGGTCAATAAGTTTAGGTAATGCGCTAGGCAACCAAACTGAATGGATATCTTTACTGCAGGATTCTCAGAGCCTGCTCATGCGTATCATGAAACTCCAAGAGAAGATTATAGTATAGTATTTTATTACAGTATATACGTATATGTTATATATGTTTCTAATATATACATATACACGCACATATAATACTTTACGTTATTATACACAGCATTGCCCACACTTACTCACCTGAAGATTCCTCTTCCCATGCTGTATCATGGGACTATCATTTCAGAGCCTACTTGGGAAACACAGCTCTGGATAGCGTCACCCATTCCCTAGGCCTAAGAGAACATCTTAGGACAAAAAGATAGCTCTGTGAGGGGAAAGGTAAGACTAAAGGGACAGGGTTTGGCCAGCCCAGTTTTCTGGGCCAAGTGGCTGACTTGTGAGCTAAGGGTTGCAAATGTAGGTCTCAAGAAAGATGACATCTTGACTTTTAGTCCATTGGCGATTCTCCGAACCTGGATGTGTTAAAGTCCAAGACCCACACCCAGGTGCTGACCTCATGAAGGGACACTGTGACACTGATGTCAAGCTGGGATGGCCCTGAGCGACTGTAGACACTAGGGATGTTTGGCCTGGAGAAGAGATGACCAAGGACACCTTTAGCACTGCCCACAGTTCTCCAATTCCCCCCTACGGAAGGGGGCTTGCCATTGCCTTGTGACCCCAAAGGAAGAATATAACCAGGGCTAGGGATGGGCGCTTTGGAGAGGCAGAGCTCAGCACCACCCAAAGGAGAGCTCTCCAGAGATCGTTGCTATCTGTCAGGCCGTGGGTAGGCTGACCCCTGTAGCTAGTGGGTACCATCGTCTGGAAGCAGGGGCTGATGACCTCCTGGTGGGGGCGGGAAGCAAATATTTAAACTCTGGATGAGAAGTGATTTCGAAGGTCTCTCCCAGCCCTGGGATTTTTGACTCTAGGAAGTTTGACTTTATAATATTGACAGATGACAGCATTCTCCAGTCCCCGTACCATCTACATTCAATCCATCAGCGAGCCCATCCCTTCCACCTATCAATGAATCTCCAATCCATCCACTCTGCTTTGCCTCTCCCACCACTCCCCTAGTCTAAGTAACCATCACCTTCTGCCTGGACCACTGCAGTAGCGACTTAGCTGGTCTCTTTGCTTCTACTCTTGTCCATTTTTAACCTGTTTCCACAGCAGTCAGTGAGTTAAGACTCTCGGGAGGAGATATGGGGATAGATGTATATGTATAGCTGATTCACTTTGTTATACAGCAGAAACTAACACACCATTGTAAAGCAATTATACTCCAATAAAGATGTAAAAAAAAAAAAAAAAAAAGACTGGGAAGAAGGGCTACCTCCTCACCGTGTCCCTCAGGGCCCTTCCCTAGCTGGCCTAACACGCCGGCCAGTCTTACCTCCCCCTGCTCTCCCTTTCACCTACCAGGCTGCAGCCACACTGGCTTCCCTCGAGCGCGGCCGGCTCTCACCTTCCGGCCTTGGCACTTGCCGTTCTCTGTGTCTGAAATGCCCTCTGCTCTTCACGTGGCTGCCTCCTCCTCATCCTCCAGGTTTGGGCTCGAATGTCACCTCCTCAAAGAGGCTTCTGTGGCCACCTTAGATACACACAGCCTTTCATCCTCACGGCTTCTACTCACCTCTCTGTCTTTCATAGCACTTTGTTTCCTTCCTAGCAATTCTGACACTCTGAAATTTAATTTTTATTTCTTGTCTCTCCTTTTCTGACCTGTCTCCCCCATCCATTCTTCCCATTTTCGTCTCAAATGCAAGCTCCTTGGGGGCAGAGACCCGGTTTTGGTCACGCATATTCCCAGCTGGAACAGTGCTCGGCAAATTGTAGGTACTAACAAGTATTGATTGAATTAATGAATTAATTAGTGACCACTTTATATTTGTTGGGGGATGGAAGCGGTGGCAGGGACAGGTGTTCTCTTGACGAAATTCCCTAGGTGAAGAACGCAAGCCCCGGGGAATCCCACTGGGTCTCCATCTCCACATTCCCGCAGGGTCTGTACCCTCCGGGACTCACCCCTCTGCCCCTACCCTGCACGGCTCAGCACTGCCCAGTAACACTCCAGGGAGGGGGCCACAGTCCCTGTGAGCTCTAGAGCATTTCGTCAGACCTGTGCCTGGAGACAAAACCCTTTCCTAAGCGTGAGAATCGTTTGATACAGTGTTATGAAATCTTCCTCCCTGGAGTGCTTTTTAAAAAAAAATTTTTATGTATTTATTTTATTTTTTGAACGTGTGGAAAATTTTATTAACATTCAGTTTAAAAAGCTTTACACCAGTGGTACACCAAGAGCTGTATGTTTGATGTATTACCCCCAATATATAACTAAATCAGTGTCTCCGTTGACAATAAATTGCTGGGTCAATTGATTTTTACCTATATGAAAGTCTAAGAAATTTTACAGAATTTAAATAATTTCCTCACCTCTAAATAAATAAGACATACAGCTTAGGATATATTCACATACTAGACTTAGTAAACATCAGTATAATCTTCACGGTAATAAGCCATAATTCACAACGCCCTGGAGTGCTTTTTAAGGAGGTTGATTTTTTTCTTTCTGGGGCTGCTTTGAGCGATGGAGATGGAGAGTGAGACCAGCTTGGGACTTGGAGGACTTTAGGAGTCCCTCCCTGATCCTGATGGCTTCGTTCTTGTCAGGCCTGGAGTTCCACTACTGGGTTCCCCCGGTCTCCTCAATTATCTGCTTTGACTCCTTCCTCTCCACCTGGGCTCTTGGATGCGCTAAGGCGCTGTGCACAGAGTCGACGGCTTTGATTAAGCAGCTTTGATCTCTGTTGAGCATCTCAGAATAATATCTTTGCTCTCAGCATCTGTGCCAATTCCCGAAATAGTTGAGCCCAGCCGAGCAGGAGGGGGGCTGGATTGCAAAGTGTATTATAGGAGAGATTTAAAAAGAAAAGGCAGCTGCAAACAGTCAGGGGTGTGTGTGTGTGTGTGTGTGTGTGTGTGTGTGTGTGACACATACTCATGTTAATGTGAGCACCCAAGGCCCCTGGGAAGTGATTACCATGCTCTCGGTGTGTACCGACCCTGTGTTCACAGTGGCCACATGCTGCGAGAGTAGGCAGCTTGTAGCAGTCAGCCCCTGAGTCAGGTGGCAGTCCTGCTGCAGAAACAAAAACATCAAAGGCCTTTGCTTCTGTTTACGTAGCTTTTGCTTGTTTCACTAAGGCATTTGGAGAGCGTGTGCCAGATTGCATTCTGCATGGCTGTCCTTCTGATGTGGGCGTTGGGGGGTGGGGTGCGTGGAGGGGGAATCGCCACGGTTCTGAGGTGTTGATCCCAGGTGCAGTTATATGTGTGCCACAGGATGGAGGTGGCAGCACTTCCGAGTACGTGCGTTACGTTTGTGCAAGTTGGTATTTCACTGCCTCCATGTAGCTAAACACATACATGTCTACGTGTCTTGGGTTGGTAAGTAGTACCCTGTGTCTGTGCACTGTGATGCCCCAAAGTGTGCTTTCCCATCACAGGGAAGGGCATCCTGACGTTCGGGTGCGTGTGTGTGCACATATATCCAGGGACTGACACACACGTGTGCATGTGGCTTTCTGTGGGTTGGGTGGTCCTGGATGGGAGTGGTATGTACACACAGCCGAAGGCTGTGTGGTTACAGTTGCATGGGGTGAACTCCAGAAATAGATGCTGGGGAGAAAGTGTTTGATGTCAGGGCATTTTGAACAGTGAGTCATTATTTTCTCCCCTTTGGTGTCCATCCCCTGGGAGCTTGTCCTTGTCTGTAGCTCCGCTGCAATCACAAGTGGAGGAAAAACAGCTCTATTTGGGACCCTTTGTTCCTCCAAGGAAGCCGTCCTTGGTGCTAGGTGTTGCTGCAAGAAGCTTTTGTTCCTCTGGTGGCCACAGGCCGGTGGATATGAATGTGTGCATCTCATATAGCCCCTTGTGCTGAGAGCCTTTGTACTGAGGCTGAGGGACGTGGGAGCCGGGAGACAGACTGTGGTCTCTCATTCCTTCTGATCCAGCCATTCATGTGAGCGCCTTTGCTCTGAGGATCCGCCAGCTGTGGGTCCCGGGGCAGCCGCAGAAGCCAGGCCCTTGCCTGAACCGGGAGAATAAAGCCTTGGGAAGGAGGAGTCTGTTTTGTAGGGCCATTAAGTCCAGAGCTGGCTGGAGTGTGGCCCTTAGCTTTTTGGGTTTCAAGCAAAGGGGAAAGTAGGTAGCAGAGCTGGGACCTGAGAAGGTCCCAGATCAGGACAGATGGCCATCAGGTCAGGGTGGGCTATAATCAGAGTACTGTGTGATGAACAGTTTTTGGCATTCTGTGTGGCCCAGGGGGGCCTTGACTGAAGGTCACATCTGGTGTTTCTCAGTGGTGGCTGCCTGGAGCACTATATTGAAAAGAATTCTCAGGCCAAGTATGTTCTTCTGGAGAAAGATGATGGGTGTATTAGTTTCCTGTTGTTGCTGTAACAAGTTATAAAAATTGGTGGCTTAAAATGACACAAATTTATTCTCTTACAATTCTGGAGGTTAGAAGTCAAACACAGGCCTCACTGGGGTAAAACCCAGAGGTCAGGAGGGCTGCATTGCTTCTGGAGGTTCTAGGAGAGAATCCATTGCCTCAGTCTTTTTAGATCCTAGCGGCAGCCATATTCCTTGGTGTGTGGCCCCCTCCCCTGTCCTCAAAGTTGGCAATGGCCAGTTGAGTTTCCCTCACACTGCATCTCTCTGAGCCTGACTCTCCTGCCTCTCTTGTATACTTATAAGGACTTGTGATTCCATTGGGTCCACCAGATCATCCAGCATCATCTCCCCAGCTCAAGATCCTTAATAATCACATCTGCAAAATCCCTTTGGCCATAGCACGTCACATATTCACAGATTTCAGAGCTGAGGAGGATGTGGACATCTCTGGGGGGTGTAATTCTGCCCACTGTAGTAGGGATAGATTAGTAGCAACGTCTGCCATGGCACTGCTGGGAATTTGGGGTGATAAGGCTGGATGCAGACCACCCCTAGTCTGGTAGTTAACGATATGTAGAGTTAGATAAGGGATGTCGACGGACTGGGGAGGGATGAGAAGAAAAGGGAACTAAAATGTATTGAGCCTTTACTATGTGCCAGGCACTTGCTATATAGTTCAAAGGCATGTCTCATTTCATTAGCACCACAACTCTTTGACTGGGTGAAAAGGTGACTGGTATTCTACAGTGGAGAAAAATGAAGCCCAGAGAGGTTATGGGACTCATCCAGAGTCACCCAGCTGGTAAGTGACAAGGTTAAAAATCTAAAACCAAGTCCAAAGCTACACCATGGCTGAAGCAGAGAACAGGGGCAGCTTCTAACATGGCTGTGATGTCCTTTAAAGTCGAATTTGGCTGCCAGGAGCAGTGGTGCCGCCCGGGATTGATGACAGTGCCTGACGCAGAGCTTTTCTCTGGAGCTTTGCCCACCTTGCAGATTATCCCCCAGCTTTGCAAGTGGGGTTGAGTGAGAGGCCAGGGCTGAGGGCTTCAGCCCCATCAGCAGAAATGCTAATGGCCTCCCTAGCAAATGTCAGAAAATGCACAGCCAGCATCTCTGAGTGTGACTTTATGCGAACGTGGTTTGCGTTCCGATTGTCTTCCACTACTGACGTCGAGGGGCTGCAGAGTGAAGCCAGCTAGGAAAAAAATGGAGGTGTGGGATGGGAGCTGCTTCTTTTAATATAAATATTCTAATCGACACATCAGGATTGTTTGAAATGGGGCAGAGGAAGCTGGCAGGCTGGCTTCCTCCTGCTTTTTGTCTTTTGTGCAGACAAGCGTTGGGTAGCTGTACGTGGCAGCAATGATGGGATTTATGACCATGTCTGAACTGAGGCCCCGTGGTGCCACGTGCCACAAAATGCTGGAGGTCAGAGGGCAGAAGGGAGGGTGGGCTCAGCAGTGTCAGGGTGTAGGGCCTCTGGAGCTTCCCAGGGTGGGGTTGTGTTGGAATGTATTTTAGGGTGAGGGTACTGGCCAGAGACAGCTGCTGAGGGATGCTTCTTTAGAGGGGATCAGATGACAGTTTTCAAATAGCGGCTATTCTCCAGGTACTATGCTAAGTGCTTTAATTATAAAATCCTTAATCCTATCCAACAACACTGTGAGGTAGGTATTATTATTATTTTATATATATAAATTTATTTATTTATTTATTATTTTTGGGTGTGTTGGGTCTTTGTTTCTGTGCGAGGGCTTTCTCTAGTTGCGGCGAGCGGGGGCCACTCTTCATCACGGTGCGCGGGCCTCTCACTGTCGCGGCCTCTCTTGTTGCGGAGCACAGGGTCCAGACGCGCAGGCTCGGTAGTTGTGGCTCATGGGGCTAGTTGCTCCGCGGCATGTGGGATCTTCCCAGAGAGGGCTCGAACCCGTGTCCCCTGCATTGGCAGGCAGATTCTCAACCACTGCACCACCGGGGAAGCCCCCTGAGGTAGGTATTATTGATGTCCCTAATTTATAGGTATGGATGATGTGGCCCAGAGAGGTTAGGTAACTTACACAAAATCACACAGCTTGAATGTGGCAGAACCAGGACTTGAACTCAGGTTTGACTTACTCCACAGCCCATGTCTCTTCAGGCACTGCAAGGGGACACTGCCCTGGCTCCCAACAGTTAGCCTCCAGAATTCCTGAAGAATCTGCTGCAGGCAGGGGGCAGGTGTGCCACAAAATGCCAGGCCCTCCTGCGCCAAGCATAGGTAGGGTAAGAGATGCCACTTGCCCTCTGGGTCTCTGGTTTGAGCTGCTCTAGCTTGCCACCTTTGGGCCTGTGGTCAGGATTGGCCAGGTATGTTTCCCTTGGAGAGCGGCCCTCAGCCCTGCTGGGGATGAGGCTGAGCACACACAGGCTTTCGCACGTGTGTTGCAGGTCTCGCAGGCTGATGGGCTCCCAGTAGGCATGGAGAGGCTGGCACTGTACAGCAGTTGATGCCCCCATGGAAGAGTACAGAGCAGGCCTCAGGTCAGACCTAGGGTTAAAGCTGCCCTTTGCCCCTTGAAACGTTCCCTAAGCCCAGAAATTCATAAACCTAATTGCAGTACAAACCCAGCGATCGGTGTCTGCTTCCACCACCAGCAGCACCAGTACCATCCCCCTTCGTCATTATGACTGTGGGGCAGGCAGCACGGCCCCCTTCTACCGCTGAGGAAACCGAGGCTCAGGAAAATTAAATGACTCATGAAGCTTCTGCAGCAAGCAAGTGGCAGCGCCAGCATTTGCATCCAGATGTCCCAGCTCTTGAACCTAGACCTCCACCTGCCCTTTGCCATCCCTGTGGCTGGGCACGCTTAGGTGGTGAGCCCTGGTCACTGATGGACGTGGAATGGACACCGAGAGTCAGATCTTCTGACCCACCCTTTCCTGGGACTGAAGGGGGAGAGAGGAGGTGGGTACTGGGTGGGGTGGGGAGGGCTCTAGCTTGTTCTCTTTTTTTTTTTTTTTTTTGCGGTACGCGGGCCTTTCACTGTTGTGGCCTCTCCCGCTGCGGAGCACAGGCTCCGGACGCGCAGGCTCAGCGGCCATGGCTCACGGGCCCAGCCGCTCCGTGGCATGTGGGATCTTCCCGGACCAGGGCACGAACCCGTGTCCCCTGCATCGGCAGGTGGACTCTCAACCACTGCGCCACCAGGGAAGCTCCTGGCTTGTTCTCTTGACTGTACCGGCCTCAGGGAAGGTTTGGGAACTGTCGGTCACTCAGCACCCATTGTGTGCCAGACACAGTGCCAGGACTTTTACATCACTCCTCCCCACTCTTGTGAATTAGGTAGTATTAGACTCATACGGAAATGAGAACACTGAGAGGCCCAGTTTAACAGCCTCCTTGTGCGTGCCTGGGGCAGGGCCTCTCCACGAGGCCGGGCAGCCTAATTTGCGGTGATATGTTGGAGCTGGCTAGTGTCTGTGTACGAGAGCCAGGTATTAATTTTTCAGCAAGTTTGTGAGCTCCTTGTTAAAAATATTATTATCATTATTAAAAATTAAATTATATAACCTGACAATTAAATGCATTGTATTAAAATTGAAGGTAATAAATACTCAAAAGTCATCACTTCTTAATTCCTTTACTTCTCCCTGTGCTCTTAAAGTTATTTAGGGTCTCTTCAGTGTGATGGAAATACTATTTAAAACACTGTATAATGTTTTGCTATGCTCAGCTCTTCCCAATGCTACATTCAATGATGTCACATTGGTAGCTTGAAATCAGCCATGAAGGTAGTATTTACACCACAGAATTCAGCAAATGTGCCAAATCAGGGCTGGTTTTAGTTCTCCTGGAGACCCAGCTGTTAAACATTTACCCACATACTACTGCCTGATAGGCCTCAAGTGTATCATGTTTCAGGATGGGCCCAGTAATCCAGAGGAGGGGATCAGGGTCCTGGCTCCGAGTAGCCCAGTCCCCACTGATGGCTCTTCACTTGTCCGAGTGTTGCTTTGGTCCCACCATCAATGCTAATGGAGCTAAGGTATGCTAGGCAGGACCAGTCCTGGAAGGCGTTTGGTGATAGGGAACCTCTGAGAGATCACAAGGTGTTTTCTTTCCACTCCGCTGTAGCCAGCCTTCAGGATAGCAAAGCTAACATCGAATGTTTGGCTTTGGAAAATCATGCCCTGGCAGTAACACAGTTCAACCCTTGTACAATTATTAACTTAAGTATAGAGAAACCAGAACATACAGATAAGTTAAGAGGAAATCAAAATTACCCCAATTTCCACCACCTAGAAACAATTACTGTTAACATTTTGGTGTATTTCCTACTTGATAGCTTTCTATGCTCTTTGTGAACACTTGTTAAAGGATAATATTACACATGATTTTATATAACTGGCTTTTTCATCAACATTATATTATAAGCATCTTTCCATGTTAATTTTTATGGCATCTGTTTTAGTAGATGTATATTATTATATCACTCAGACAGGATAGCTCCTGTTTTAGGGCATTTAGATTAATTCCAGGTTTTCTCGAATATAAACTGTGCTAGGAGGAATATTCTTGTCGCTAAATCCTTGTATATCTCCTCAGGATAAATCCTCTAGAGTAAGATTGCTATGTTAAAAGACATAATACAATTCAGTATTTGCATTTGGTCAGTGGGTTAAACATTCCCATCAGTTTGACCATCTAATTTGAGATTAAACCAAAGAGGACTACCAAGTGGTCAAGGATGTGAAGCAACTTGGAACTTTCCTGTATTGCTGATGAGAATGTGAAGTGATGCCACTACTTTAGAAAATAGTTTAGCAGTTCTTATAAAATTGAACAGCTACTTACCATATGTTACGGGTGGAATTGTATCCCCCTCAAAAAGATATGTTGGGGCCTCCCTGGTGGTGCAGTGGTTGAGAGTCCGCCTGCTGATGCAGGGGACGCGGGTTCGTGCTCCGGTCCGGGAAGATCCCCCGTGCCACGGAGCGGCTGGGCCCGTGACCTGTGGCCGCTGAGCCAGCGCGTCTGGAGCCTGTGCTCCGCAACAGAAGAGGCCACAGCAGTGAGAGGCCCACATACCGCGCAAAAAAAAAAGGTATGTTGAAGTCCTAACCCCTGGTACCGGTGAACGTGACCTTATTTGGAAATGGGGTCTTTGCAGATGTACTTGAGTTAGGGTGGGCCCTAATCCAATATGACTGATGTCCTTGTAAGGGGAGGGAAATCTAAACACAGACATGCAAAAGAGAATACTATGTGAAGACACAGACACAGAGGGAAGATCGCCATGTGAAAACAGAGGCAGAGATTGGAGTTAGGCTGCCATAAGCCAAGGACCCGGGCTGGAGCTGCCGGAAGCTGGATGAAGCAAGAAAGAATCATCCCCTAGAGGCTTCAGAGGGAGCACGGCCCTGCCAACGCCTTGATTTCAGACTTCCAACCTACAGCACTGAGAGACAGTGAGTTTCTGTTGTTTTGAACCACCCTGTTTGTGGCACTTCGTATGGCAGCCCTAGGAAACAAATACACCCACATGGACCTAGAACTTCCATGCCTAGGTATTTAACCAAGAGAAACGAAAACACGCAGTTACACAAAAGACTTGTTTACTTACGATCACAGTAGCTTTATTCATAACAGCCCCAAACTGGAAACAGTCCAAATACTCAACAAGTAATGGATATGCAAACTGTATTAGATTCATACGATAAATGCTACCCACTAATTAAAAGGAATGATTTACTACTTGTCCGTGCACCAACGTGAATGAATCTCAAAAACATGCTGAGTGATAGAAGCCAAAGGAAAGAGACCACATGCAGAATGATTCCAGGTGTACGAAATGTTAGAAAAAACAGATTTAACCTCTAGTGATTGAAAGCAGGAAGTGGAGCTTTTGGAGTGATGGAAACGTCTATACAGTAGTCCCCCCTTATTCACGGTTTCACTTTCTACAGTTTCAGTTATACACGACCTGAAAATATTAAATGGAAGATTCCAGAAATAAACAATTCGTAAGTTTTAAATTGTGCGCCATTCTGAGTAGCGTGATGAAGTTGCACGCCATCTCGCTCCGCTCTGCCCGGGATCCACAACCACTGACATCATCTGCTTCTGACGTCCAACCATCAACATCGTCATGGCTCAAGGATCCAGGATCACACTAAGCACATGATCCTTCTTCTGACACCCCATCAGAGGGTCAGGAGTAGCCTAACACTACGTCACAGTGCCTACGTCATTCACCTTGCTTCATCTCATCACGTAGGTATTTTGTCATCTCCCATCATCACAAGAATAAGAAGGGTGACTACAGTACAATAAGGTATTTTGAGAGAGAGAGAGACTGCAGTCACATGACTTTTATTACGGTATATTGTTATAATTGTTATATTTTATTATCAGTTATTGTTATTAATCTCTTGCAGTGCCTGATTTATAAACTAAACATTATCAGAGGTATGTATGTATAAGAAAAAACATAGTGAATATAGGATTCGGTACTATCTACAGTTTCAGCCATCCACTGAGGATTTTGGAATGTGTCCCCCATGGAGAAGGGGGGACTACTGTATATTGACTGTGGTGATGGTTACAGGAGTGTCACATTTATAAAAACTCATTGAACTGAACACTTTAAGTAGGTGCACTTTATTCTATGTAAATTATTTCTCAATAAACTTGGCCTAAAGAGGACAGGGTCACGCAGTTCTGATGGCCAAGACAAAACCTGAATCCCTCATCTGAGTCTTAGTTCAAGAGAGCTCTTGGGAGAAAAAGAAACATCCCACCAGATTTGCTGTACAAAGCCATTAGGTTTGCTGTACAGACCCTCTTGACACTCTTGAAGAGCCATTCCCTGGAAGGCATTCTTCACAGCTCGTCTCCAGGGAGGATGTCTTTTCTCAAGGGTCCTATAAGAGCACAGAGATTAAGTAAGAGCTTGACTAAAGCATTTTCAACCTGCCAGGCCCCATCGGGGAGCAAAGAGGCCCAGTGCACTTCCCTGTGAGACAGAGGGACAGGGGTCTCTGGGGCCTGTGATGTGCAGTGGGCCACATAACGTGGAAGCCCGAGGGACACACTCCACAAAATGTTCTCACTGCACACCCAACGGGCCACTGTGGCTGCAGAGGGGCCCACACATCTGTGAGCTTGGGGAGGCAGGACTGCGTAGAGGTCAAGAAGCCCCTTTCCCCTGGTGCCTGCCGGGCCTCAGTTTCCTCATCTGTAAAGGGAGCACATGATACTTTGAAATATCATTGTGAGAGATAAGTGAGGTAATATATCTGAAGCCCTTAGCACCGTGTGGCGTGAGCTAAAAGCTCGATCCATGGGAACTTGCTTTATCATTTGAATTATTATCCCCAACCCTGTTTCACTGAAGAGCCTGCAGATGACGCAAGTGAAAACATGAGGCGGGTAGACCAGCTGGTCATCCACTTTGGCCTTCTTAGCAAAGGCAGGGCAGATGGCAGCCTTGACAGATGGCATCTGTTTCTAAAAACCATTTCTGGCAAGATGAGTCACCAACCGTAATAGGATATGCTTTCCTTCTGATCTAGAAGGATGGGTATCTAGTTAGGACAGATCCTTGAGGACCCTGAGTGCCAGAGTAAGGAGTTTGTATTGTATCCTATGTAGTGTATTGGAACAGTGGCCCACAGAATATCCTGGAGCAAGGAGTGACCTGACAAATATGAACCTAGGATGTTCACCGATTAAATAGAGCCTACTGGAAAAAATGCCATTTGTGCCCCTGTGATCCCAGCTAATAAGAACCTTCAGCCAGGGTCTGCACTTGGATGCTCTGTGGGCTCTGGGAGGGGGAGCTCGGAGGGATCTTGGCTTACCACCAGCACCCTTGGGACCAGCTTCCTCCCAGGGCTCCTCTGGCCTGAAGGAGGCACAGCTGAGCCATAGGATGCGTACTGGCAGGGCCCTAGGTCAAAGCAGCCCCAATCCCAGCCCTTCCGCCGACATGCAAAGCGGCAGGCCCATGATCGGCACTGAGGGACATATGTCCGGACACATCTCTGAATCTGGGGTGCTAGGCAGTGAGAAAGCAAGGCTCCTCCAGACCCTAAGCATCCTTGATTAGATGGGCTTGGGGTTGCGGACAGAGGAATATTAGTTTTTGCCTCCTTTCTCTTCTTTTTCTTTTCCTTCCTTAACTTCCCAAGTAATACACGTGTGAGACAATCGATAACATAGAAGTATATGTGGTACTCCCATGAAAGCGTGGCTTCAACCACCATGCCTGCCTTGAATGCCCTCCCCCTGCCTGGATAACCACTGTGAACAGCTCACACGTTTACACGCGTCTATGTCCATATACGACTGCAGAGCTTTTCTCACGTAATTGGAACCACCCCATACACAGCGCTCTCCTCCTCGCTTTTCCACTTGGCAGCTTGCCATGGCAGTGCATATAAATTCACTTCTTTCCTTCCAATGGATGCAAAGTGTTCATAGACTATCATTTCTTTAGCTCCCCGTTGAAGATTATTTAGGTATTTTCCACCTTTTCTGAGACTACGAAGCATTGTTTTTTCCTTACAAACCTCCGGAGAAGGCAGAAAGTTGCCCAGCATTGAACCCTAGCTGTGCACAGTCAGCTTCTCAATCCCCATCCTTTTTCTGGGCTCCGCTTAGGGCTCCCCCACGTCTCAGCCTCTCCTGCCCTTGGCCTTAATAACAGGTGACATTTGCACAAGAGCCACGGAGCCATGGAGAAGCTCCGCTCTATCTCTGTTGCGCTGTGTTTCTTTAAGTGCTCTTGTTAATGTTTCATGATGGATGGCTGCGAAACCTGGGAAATGTACCAGCCTGGATTCTTAAAGTATCTGCTCGAACTAACTTAATGTATTCATTTATTCAGTGTGACAGTAAAGAGGGAAAAAAAAGGACTGTGAATGCAGAGCAAGATCCAGAGGGAGGCAAAGGAGGACAAGAGGGAGGGAACTAGCGTTTATTAGGCCCCAACCCCAACTAAGTGCCAGGCGGTTTACATTTGTGTCCTTATGAATCCTCCTCACGTACCCAGGAGGTTGCTATTAATATCCTCATTTTGCAGATGAGAAAACTGAGGTGAAGCCACTTATTCAAAGACATGCGGCCAGGCAGAGCTGGGATTCAGACCCAGACGTGCCTGGCATCAAAACTCATCGTGCTCTTGCCATCCAACTCGGCCGCCCTGGTTGCCATGTTAGCGGAAGATACCAGAGATAATGAGGCATGACAATAATAACTAACGCTCATCGGGCGCTTGCCGTGTGCCAGGCCCCATTCTAAGGGCATCACGCATATGAATACGTTTATAATCATGTGAGGTAGCGAACCACTGCTATACCCATTTTACAGACAAGGAACACAAGGCTTAGAGAGCTGACATAACTTGCCCTTGGTAACACAATCCTGGCTGACAGGGCTGGGACTTGAACCTCTGCTTTCCTCCTCTCGCCTGGATGACCTGACAGGCTAGAGCTTTAGGGGTGACTGCAGAGGTCAAACACACCTCTGGGCCCTTGATTGGAGAAGGAAGATTGTCCAGCTGTTCTCTTGGTTTCCAGGGGGACAGACGTCTGATGGGGGCAGGGGGATCGTTTGCAGGGCACTTGCCTCAGGAAGATCTTTCTGTCCAGTGGCCTTGCGGCATTATGGTTATCTCACATCGCGGCTTCGAGCTGAATTTCTCTCTAAACAGCAAATGGAAATGACAAAATGCAGAGCGCTGAGTGACAGTGCATAGGGACCTCCATTTCCAGGGAGACTGGCTGCGGGAGGAGCCCCAGGGTCAATCCTCAGTGGCAATGGCCCATCCCCTATCTCACAAGGGAATCCATCTCACTTGTTTTCATGGAGCTTCAGGCTGTATTGGCCTCTCCAGCTCAGCATTCATCGGGCAGAGGGAATAGCCCATGCAAAGCCCCTGAGAGAGGAGGCAGCTTGGTGTGTGTGGTATGTTTGAGGGACAGAGAGAAGGCCATCCTGGTGAAATGCAGTGAGTGCAGGAGAGATGCTCGTACTGAGGTTGGGGAGGGAGCCCTGAGCCAGATCATGCTGCGACTTGCGGGTCGGCTTGACATTTTGGATTTCACTCCCTGTTTGAAGGGAAGATATTGGAGAGTTTTGAGTAAGGGAGTGACTTGATCTGTTTTATGTTTGTAGGATCCCTCTAGCTACTGAGGAGAAAGTGGGCAAGAGTGGAAGCAGGGAGACTCGTTAGAAGATGGATGCTTCTCCATGTGGCCCAGGGAACTGGCAACACCCACATCACCTGGGAACATGCTAGAAATGCAGACCCCCAGGCCTTGCCCCCATGTACTCAGAATCTGCAGACTCAAGTGATTCCTTAGGAATAGCAGTGCTCTAGAGACAGAAATGATGGTCGCCTGACTAAATAGTGACAGTGGAGAAGTTAAGAAGTGATCAGATTCAGTATATATTTTAAGGGTAGAGCTGACAGTGTTTGCTAATGCTTTGGTTGTGTGGTGTGAGAGACAAAGCATCCAGGCTCTCACCTGCACTTTCAGCCTGAACAGCTGGGTCCATGGAGAAGCCGTTTACTCAGATGAAAAATTCTGGGGAGGGGAAGGCCTGAGGGGGAGTTCTGTCTTGGCTCTGACGTAGTGAGGTGCCTTCCAGACATCCAGGTGATACTGTTGAGCAGGAAGTTAGCCTTACAGATTCAGAGCTGAGGGGCGCTGTCTGGGTTGGGGATGTAAATCTGGACATTTAAATCCATGGGAACTGTGATTGAGTATGACTAGAGAAGAATCAGACCAAGGGCTCAAACTGGCCCCCCAATATTTCAATTTGGAAAAAGCAGGAGAGTCTAGGGTAGCCTAGAAAGGCTACCCTCCTGGTCATTCCTTTCTGAGCATCCAATTTGGGGCAGGTACCTATGAATGGTTTTTGTTTGTTTGTCTGTTTGTATTTCTCAATGCAGCTAAGCAGGTAGAACTCACTTTACACATCTAATATGCATACATACATACATAAATCTGGTTCCTTCAGGCCCCAAGCAAGGCATGTTGGCTTCCCTGGGGCTCCAGAGCCCTGCACAGGCAGGAAACAGGGCAGGAAGGCATGAAGAAGAGCTGGGTATCCTGAGAGATGAGATAAACAACAAGTCCGAGCGATGAGACCTCACCAGGAAGAGGAGCCTGTAGTGACGGATGGGAACAGCTCTCTGGACACATCATCACATCAGGGGCAGAGGCATGGGGTGATAGAGACCAAAGTATTAGATCTGAGACAAGGTAGAGACTTGGACTGGGGAAACACAGCCTAGGATCAGGTGTTATTAATAATGAAAATTGTTATTTATCAAGCACTTACTGAGTACCAGATACTGTGCTAAGGAATTTTGTATCTACTATTGCCATTTAATCCCCAATAATAATAGCTTTTATTCTATGCTATGCATTCTATGTTTACTCTCTAATTACTTTTCACAACTCTATGAGGCAGGTACTCTTATTATTCCATTTTATATCTTAAGAAACTGAAGCACAGAGAGGTTAAGTAACTTGCCTAAGGTCACACATCTAACAAGTAGCAGAACTGAGATTTGAACCCAAGCTGTCTGACTCCAGCGTTCAGGCTTTTAACCACTATTCTATAGTGAGCACTTTACACATAGAAGCTCATGTAATTGTCATGACAACCATATAGGTACCAGTACTATCTCCACTTGACATGTGAAGAAAGTGAGTCTTAGAAAGCCGTGCGATTTATGAAGAATCACACAGCTGAAAGGCAAGGGAGCCTTTATAGACACGTTATAGATACTAATGTCTGAACTTTGAACCACCAGCCGTAGCACCTGATCCATGCCACCTAATCAAAGGCAGGGCAGGCAAAGAGGGGACCTCTTGGCACGCCCTTTGAGTGTGGAAGTCAAACTCCTCAAATCCCCTTATTGAAGATAAGAGGGACTCTGGGCCTGGATGAGCCCAGCGGTGTGCTCTTCCTGGCTCACAAAAGCTAATGCATGCATTTCTTCCCGACTCTGCTTTCACTGACATCGCATTTGTTGCTTGAAATCAGCTACAGTGGGAGTCTTCACACCATGGAAATCGGCAAGGGCTACAAATCGGGAATTATCTTTTCCTGGAGAGCCAAGGTACCAGTGCACCACTGATTAGACTTGAGCTGACATTTAGAATCAAGTGTGCCCCACTGGGGCCAGAGGAAGGTTGTGGAGTCAGGAAACCAGGTATATCTCTGCCCTGGTCCTGGGGGAGACGGAAATCAGCAAAAACGTTCTGGGAGCGGATACTTAGCAGTTCAAGTGTACTCTGTTGTCATAACATCAGGCCCTGGAAATACATCAGTGACTTCAAGAGACATGTCCTTGATCTTGTGACACTTAAAGTCCAGTGGGGAAGATGGGTAAAAATAAAGAGGTGTAAGTATACATTTTCGAGTTGTGATACTGTGAAGGAAACAGAGGAGAATCTGATTGTACAAGGAGTCAAGGAAGGTGGCTGTAAAGAGTTGACATTTACACCAGAGACCTCTGGGATGAAAAGGAACCAGCAAGACCTAGGTAGAGGGTGGAGTGTGTGTGAAGGCCAAGTACTGGGAAGAGCTTGGCAAATGTTGGAGGCCAGGTCAGGTGGAGTGGGTGGTGGGCAAGGGAAGCACAAGATATGGCCAGATGGTGGGGGCAGCATGGGGTGGGAGGGGTGACCTGCTCTGATTTCTAACAGTGAGAGATGACTTTGGCTCCCATATGGACAGTGGGCTGGGAGGAGGGTGGTCAGAGTAGAAGCAGGGAGATCTCTTATGGGGAAATTGCAGGAATTCAGGCAAGAGCTGATGGGTGGTCTGGACTATACTGGGACACATTTGAGATGTATTTAGGAGGCAGAACCAAAAGGACAAGCTGATGGATTAATATGGGTTGCAAAGCAAGAGAGAGGGTGGAATCAAGGATGGTTCCCTCATCTGGACCTCAGTTTCCTTGAGACATTAAAGACAAGAGGCCCAAAGCAGACTTTCTGAGTTCAAATCCTGACACTATCACTTGCTAGCAGTGTAGCCCTTTGCAAGTGACTCGGTCCCTGAGGGCCTCAGTTTCCCCATCAATAAAATGGAGCTCTCACTCCACACGGTTCCTGTGAGGTCTCAGTGAGTTATTCTGTGCGAGGTCCCTGTACAATACCTGAATTTAGTGAGCCCTGCACAAAGCGGAATTATTACTCTTATGATTAGTCTATTGATCATTTCTCTGCCTGCCGTTAAGAAACTGAGCCTTTCAAGGCAAACAACTCTTGTTTGGAAAGAAAATGTTCTGGGAGGAGTACCGCAGGCGTCCCCTCTTTCTCTGTGTTTGTGTTCCCTTCCCCAGCGTGAATCTGGCAGGCGAAGCTGTTCAAAGTAAACACAGGTCCGGTGCCCTAGATAATATCAGGTTAGACAACACGGCAAAGGCCAGACAAACAGCACTGCTGGACAGGAGGAAGCAGACTGGCTTTATGCTGACCTCACCAGACCACTGCCCCCCAGGGGCTGCCCCAGCAGGCTGGACCTCCCTGGCGGGGGGGCCCTCCATCGGGGAGCCCATCACCTGTGCTGTCTGTTTCCTTTTCTGGTGCGGCTTCGGATGAGTCACCACTATCACTCACTGCTTCCTGGTCTGGACATGATGATTCACAGGCTCCTGAAACTGACATCCAGGCGGCAACAACAGGTGGGATCCAGAAGAAAACAAGGGAGATAGTAGTACTAGGTGAGGTCGGGAGTAACTGGAGGTGTGCAGGGCACCGGGGAGGAGGGGATGGCGAACACATGCAGAGGGGCCCGCAGATCCGAACAGAAGCCAGAGGTGACCAACCACCCCCAGCTTCGGCTGCTTTGACTCAGGGTTCCTCAACCCTTCTGACTCCATGTCAGCCCAGACTGGAAGATTTACACAAGGTGTATTATAAAAGCAATAGGTAACTCTGTTTGCTTTCTCAATATGAGACTACAGTATTGGATACAATTTCTAAACCACGTTCCGTCTGCCACTCTGAGATTCTGATGTGAGGCTGGTGTAGCCCCACTAGAGAATGGAGAATTGCCCTTCTAATTATAGCAGTAGCAGTAGTGATAATAATAGCCTTTATCTGTGAAAACACTAACAATTGAGGGGATATGGAGCTTCGGGGCAGTGTCCCTCTTTTTTAAATTGTGGTGAAATACACATAACTTGAAATTTACCATTTTATCCACTTTTAAGGGTACAGTTCAGTGGCATTAATATTCACACTGTTGTGCAACCAGGATCACCATCCACGTCCCGGACTTTTTCATCTTCCCAAGCTGACACTCTGTACCCATGAAACAATAAAATATCTACCCGTACGCACAACCCTCACGCTCTGGCAAACACCATTCTACTTTCTGTCTCTCTGATTTTGACTGCTCTACGTACTTCATATAAATGGAATCACACAGTGTTTTTCCTTTTGTGTCTGGCTTATTTCGCTTATCACAGTGTGTTCAAGGTTCATCTATGTCATAGCATGTGTCAGAATTTCATTGCTTTTTAAGCTTGAATAATGTCCCCTTGTATGGATGTACCACGTTTTGTTTATCCATTCATCTGATGAACACTTGGGTTGCTTCCATCGTTTTGGCTATTATTACAGTGTCGCAATTTTTTTTTTTTTTTTTTTTTTTTTTTGCGGTACACGGGCCTCTCACTGTGGTGGCCTCTCCCGTTGCGGAGCACAGGCTCCGGACGCGCAGGCTCAGCGACCATGGCTCACAGGCCCAGCCGCTCCGCGGCATGTGGGATCTTCCCGGACCGGGGCACGAACCCGCGTCCCCTGCGTCGGCAGGCGGACTCTCAACCACTGCGCCACCAGGGAAGCCCACAGTGTCGCTATTGATACTGGGTGTGTTGAAATGATTCAAAGTCAAAAACAGCATATAACAAGATGCGTGAGTATCTTCTGTTTGTATGGTGTTTTTAACCTGTCAGAGGCCTTTTGAAACTGAAGTGTGAAGGTAAGAATAGGAGTTTGATGGCCAGTGAGGCCTGGATTTTAATCCTGGCTTTGTCTCCTTCCTAGTTGTGTGACTTGGAATAGGTTTCTTAAATGTTCTATGTCTCAGTGTCCTCATGTGAGAAGTCAGAACATTATGCCCAGTGTGGACAGTTACTGTTATTCTAAATGAGAGAACAAGTGTGAAAATGTTGAGCAGAGTCTGACTTTTCATACTCAATGGATTTCATTGTTTGTGTTCCTTCATTGTTTCCGTCTGATTCAAATGACAACCTGTGGTTAGGTAGGACATGAAATATTTGTCTCACATAATGGATTAGGAGACTGAAGCATTTAATGAATTAGTGGCCAAGGGCAGGTTGGAACCCAGGTCTCCCGAATTTCAGGTGAGGGAGGTTTGGGAAGCAAATATGAGAATGACAATTGTTACTTCCACCTGCCTTTCAACCTTTCAGACTCCAGGTGGGTCTCATGGCCCTGACTGTCCTCCCATCCCTGCCAACCACCACATGCCAGGCAGCTGGAGGGACGGTTGTGTGGCCCTGCAGAGCCGGCACCCCAGTGGCACCAGACAGGCCTGCCCTGGAGCCTTCTTTCCGTTCAGCCACTTCCCTATGATGAAGCTGTGCCCAGGGATTCCTGTGGAAGCACAGAACTTCCTACAGCAGCCCCACCTGTCTCACCCATGCCTGAGACACTCAGACCCCAGGTCCAGTGACAAGTGGACTGTATCTTTTGGCTACCTTCCCCAGCCTGGTGTACCTTCCCCTTGCCCACACGACTGCCTGATATCATGTATGTGCGACCTGCTGCCAGCTAGGGCCCTCCCGATTCAGGGGACCACTTACACTTAGCTTGGGCACCACACCCCATGCCCTGTGGAGGTCCAAGGCTCTCCCCAGTTTCAATCAATTCCTAGCTGGGGTCATGATAAGAGAGCCATTTGCACAGTTCCCTCAAGTCCCACACTCTTGCCTCTTAGTTTAATGGTCATTTCCCCACTCTGCCCATGTTGACTCTGCATCACATTGTCTGGGTGGGAAACCCAGTCTCTTTCACACAAGGCGATGCGTATGTGTGTAGAGTACACGAAAGATTTGCTGGCGAGACAGAGAGGGGGTATGTATTTCAGAAATGCATGTAACTTTGTATTGAATGTTAGATACTGTATGGGGGCGAGAAATAAAAGTAACCAAAGCTGATGTTTACGGGGCGCTTATTACATGGTAGGCATTGTACTAAGCACTTCATTTGTATGACCTGATTTGATTGTCCCGGCGACGCTAGGAATTAGACACTATTGATGTGTCCAATGTAAAGATTAAACTGAGGCTTCGAGAGGATAAGAGATGTGTTCGAGGTTTCACAGCCGGGAAGTAGCAGAGCTAAAGAACCGAACTCAGGCAGTCTGACTCCAGAGCCATCACAAACCACTCCTGTGGTCCCCTGCCTCCCACACCCCCCGAATGGTTTGTCTGCTTCCTCCAGCCCCACACCATCCTGGTAACATATTCTCTTTTCTTCCTACTCTCATTTCTGATCCTCCGCTCCTTCCTTCCAGATAAGCGGGGAAACTCCAGTATCTTCTGCCTCTATTATTCAGACCAATTCATGTTTCCCCAGCCCTTTGCTCCTAACCTCCTCTCAGATTCCATCAAAGTTCTCAGCAGAGCAAAATGCCTTTCATATAATAGCATCCACACACCTTTGATGTTAGGCATATGGACTCACACTGTGCAGGTTCTCTGCTCTAGGACAGGAATGGCAAGTGTGTGGCATGTGGCTGCCCCTCCCACTCCCATCCCCATACCAGACATCACTGATTAATGACAGCACTCCTCCTTGTGGAGCCCAGACACAGCACAGGGCTCCAGAAAGCCACTGCCAACTAAGCCGGTCTGTTGCGTGAAATGGAACCTTCTCTGCCGTCACCCCCTGCCAACAGGGTAAATAAGGCCATGACTGCACAGGAAAGGGACCAGACCATCCTTCAAGGGGGAAGGTGAAGCCTGATCCCAGTCTCTGGGGGAGATCAGACTTGAAAGGTGGGTCTTCCACTGGCCCTGGATTCCTTCTCTGGGCCTCGTTCTTTTAGCCTAGACTCTTTGGTTGAAGGCTCTTTTGAGTGAGACGAGAAAGTTGACCCTTTGTCACATGGATGCCAGTCCCACAGCTGGGCATGGGGGCAGCTCTTGGGGACCCCAAACTGAAGACAAACCAGATTTGTCAGTTTCTTGGCAATGCCTGTGTTTCTTCGTTGCTGTCCCTGAGCCTTTAGTCGTCTTGTTGCGTGTCCTAGACCATGACTGGTCTGCTGTCTATTAATGGAGAGGTCATGAGTCCAAGATTAATTTAGAACCACTTAGAGAAGCACTTCCTCCCTCAAGCCCATAGGACAGTTACAAGGTTGACCAGAGAAACAAGTCTCCCAAGACAGGAGAAATGAGGCTGCCATCCTTAGGGATTCCGGCAAGCTTTGAGAAGGCGTGGGTGATAGAACTCTGAATTTCAGTAGAAAACGGAGAGCTAGATATCGCCCCAATCTCAAGACTCAACCTGTTTGAATTTGAACCCCGAGGGCTTCAAGATGCCAAGAGGCCCTTGCCATGGAGGAGAATGTTGAGCTCTACCTGCCCAAGGAAGGAGAGGGAACAGATGAACGTTTATTGAACACCTATCGTGCTCTTGCAACGTACAAGACATATTTATAAGCGTCCTCGTGTTCAGTCCTCAGAGCAGCTGTATGAGGGATAGATTGTCTCTACCTCACAGAAGAGAAACCTAGAATTCAGAGAAATTCAATAATTTGCTCGAGTCACACAGCTAGGAAGTAGCAGAGCTGGAATTCAGACCTGGGTACTGTGAAACTTGAAAGCCAAGGAGCTTATCACTTGTGCCGTATTTCCTGGGGGTGGGGGCTTGGGGGAGACGTTAAGAGAACAAAAATGACCACTTAACAGAACTGAGAAGTCAAGAGGCGTGCTGGGCCCGCTCCGGGGACAGCAGCTTCTACCCTGTGGCCCCTGCACTCTCCGGGCTGCAGACGACCAGCGAGGGTCCTCTTTTCCTCCCCGGCTCACTGTTACCCGGCACTCCTTTCAGGCCTCTGGAGACGATGCTATTTCTGAGGCTGAGAAGCAGATGGGGCACGGTTGGGGGCAGGGAGTGGCGTGCTTGCCTGACACCCCCGTACATGGCTTTCTACAGCTTATGAGGCTCTCCTTATCCCATGACAGCTCTGTTCAGGAAGCTCAAGGAAGAGCCTCGTGGCTTGTTTTTTCTAAGGAACTGGCTCTTCTGCAAACAGAGATATTAATAGTTACCTGGCAAGGTTGTTGCTCAAATCAAAATCAATATATGTAAAAGCCTTAAGAGATTTTAAACACACAGTCACCATTGCTCTTGTGATCCGTTCATTTCGGATTCATAAGATAGAGATTTGAGGACAAACATATCTCAAACTTCTCACCATCCAAAATGTTTATCACCTTTTCTTGGAAGAGCAGAAAAGCCTGATAGAATCAATTTAATAATGAAACATTAGGCGAGTGTTCTCAGCAATCTTCTTATAAAGAACTTTTTAGATCAACCAAAGTCTAAAATGCGAATATGATATGTGTGATCAATTACAACCATACTTGAAGATTATTTCATTCTCGGATTATGAATCACAACATAACTTCAAAGAATGGAATAGCATCGTTATCACCATCATTACCCCATCGTCATCGTCACACCCTTCCATCGCAGGCGATTGGACCCCCGCCACTCCCACGTGCCTACGAGGGAGGTATTATAAACCTCCTTCTGCAAATAAAATACAGCTGAGCTTCCAAAAGGTTCAATACCTGTGTGAGTGCGCGTAGCAAAGCCTCAGGGCCAAATTTGAACCTAGTTTTCTCTGATGTTAAAATCACATGCTCTTTCCGCTATAGCAGCCAGCTTCTACTATCTCACCACGGGTTTTTCACTGGCTTCACTAGCCAGGGATTCTGATTGAGTTGGTCTGGGGTGGGGCCCACCGTGTATAGCGGAAGCCAGATTCCCTGAATCCGTATCTGGAATGGTGTAAAAGTCCACATTAAGCCTTTGCAGAAACCAGTGGGAGCTCCTGGTGCCACCACGGTCCCAACTGGCTAGACGTTTCCACCTCTTCCAGCAGCCTGTCTGCAGCAGAGAATAACCACCACTCGGTATTGCTATTGTCAAGGGGGATTTGGGGTAATGACCTCACACATGGGTGGCCTGAGCCCTGAATATCTGCTTTTCCCCTGTAGCCGAGTAGGCTCCCAGGCAGCCTGTAGAGCTTGCGGACTCGGTGGGCACTGACGGCTGGGTCTGTGACGATGCCCTCTCCCCCCTGTCTTCGCCTCCACCTTACTGTACTTCTTTCGGTTCCTAGGCTACGCCATGTGCTCTTTTCCCGTTCAGGACCTTTACACAGGCTGGCCTGGAATATTCTTGCTCACGCCACCCCTTGACCTCCCCCTCTGCCTTCATGAAGCTTAATGAGACTTCACCCTGGCCTCTCACATGAGGATCATTTGAGGAAGTTAAAAAAAAAGATGATGTTCGGGCCTCACCCCAAGCCAAACGCATCACAGTTTCTGGGGGTGAGGCCTTTTCACGAGTATTTTTATATCGTTCTCCAGGTTATTTTTATATGCAACCAGCACTGAAAACTGCTGATTCTAGCTAGTTCCTACTTGATTTAAATGTCACTTCCTCCAGAAAGCCTTCCCCAGCCCACCTCTCACCCCACCCCAATTCCCCCACCCCTAGCCTGGGCTCAGCCCCTCTGCTGTCTGTTCCCGTTGTCAGTGTCCCAGGAAGCTGCTAACTCTTGGGCGCAGTGACCATGTCCGCCGTGCTCACCGGCCAGGCCTCAGAGCCAGTGCCTTGCACACAGGATGTGCCTGCTCTGCTTTTCTGGCTGATGGAAGAGACCAAACAGATATTTCAAAATTCCGCAATTACTCACTGATGCCTGCTCTGTGCCAGACCTTGTGCTGGGCTCTGGGGATTTAAAGTTCAGTAAGACGTGGCCCTTGACCTTGCAATGCTCATAGCAGGCAGGGAAGACGGATGCGTGAACAAATAATTTCAGCGTGGCATCTGACTAGGGGCACAGGTGGAAGGTTGGCAACTTCTTCAGGCCTGAGATCACCAGTCGGGATGGCCAGCACCCACGGGGGAGCTTTGGAGGCACCAGGAGGTGGGAGAAAAGAGTGAAAATGAGCAGACTGCTTGATTGGGGGGTTGTAGGGCTCAAGGCTGGGGGACTGGGGGAGGAACCGTCCTGGGTCCCCTGTGCCCAGCATTAGTCCTAGAATATGCTAGGTGCTTGTTAAGAGCTTGTTGAGAGAATCGATGAATAAATGATTGAATGAGGCAAATCAATGCCTAGTCTCTGAGGAACTGGAGAACCCCCTGGGTGAGGATCAGTGTGTGTTTTATAGGTTTCTATGCCAGAGCAGTGTCATGGTTAAAAGAACACAGTTCAGAAGCCAAAAGGAATTTCAACATAGCTCAGGTCCTTTATTTGTATTTCTCAAACACCATGAAAGGGACTCAAAGTCCACAGTCACACATCTCAAGGTGTTTGCGTGCCTGTTTTTTCTACACTCCCATCCACCGCCCTTATAACTCTCAGCTCCCTTGGAGGCTGTCTTAGCCACAGCCTCCCAAATCCCCCTACAGGTGTGGTTCAGGGGCAACAGGGGATGGGGGAAGAGAGTGAAGATGAGGAGACCGCTCAGTTGGTGGGTTGTAGGGCCCAGGTCTGGGTCCGGGGGGCTGGGGGAGGACCCATCCTGGATCCCCCATGCCCACTGAATGTCTCCCCTCTGCCTGTCCTCCCAGGTCCAAGAGGACACCTCCAGGGAGGAGGAAGGGCAGAGGAGGGAGGGAATCTGAGCAGGCAGAGCAGGAAGGGAACTGTTTGGGAAAGTATAAAAGACAGTATTTTAAAAAATCACATATAAGTAAGATCTGCACTTCCCATATGAAATGCTATTTCCATCAATTGCCTTAAAAAGTAACCTTGGGGGACTTCCCTGGTGGCGCAGTGGTTGAGAGTCCGCCTGCCGATGCAGGGGACACGGGTTCGTGCCCCGGTCCGGGAGGATCCCACATGCCGCAGAGCGGCTGGGCCCGTGAGCCACGGCCGCTGAGCCTGCACGTCCGGAGCCTGTGCTCTGCAACGGGAGAGGCCACAACGGTGAAAGGCCCGCGTACCGCAAAAAAAAAAAAAAAAAAAAAAAAAAGAATCCACCTGCCAATGCACCAGACAGGGGTTCAAGCCCTGGCTCGGGAAGATCCCACATGCTGTGGAGGAACTAAGCCCGTGAGCCACAACTACTGAGCCTGCGTGCTGCAACTACTGAGCCTGCGTGTTGCAACTACTGAAGCCAGCGAGCCTTGAGCCTGTGCTCCACAACAAGAGAAGCCACCGCAGTGAGAAGCCTGCGCACCGCAACGAAGACCCAACGCAGCCAAAAATAAATAAACAAATTTATTATTTTTTTTAAAAAGTAACCTTGGTTCTATAGCCTAGTGGCTTAAAGTGTGTTTACAGCTTAATGGTGATCTTGAATCATCTCAGTCCAGGGTGGAATCCCCCTCTCTGTCCCTCCTCATTCAGGCCCTTCATGTACCCCTGTTTCCAGGCAGGGCTGAGGAGGCGGGCACTGGGCCACCTTGCCCTGGTGCACAAGCTGTGGCTGCCCAGAACTCAGGTGCTTTCCCATCAACTCATCTGCGCCCTGAGGTGAGAGTGCTGGCTCCCTGGCAGTATTAAATAGGTTTCTGAGACAGAACACTAGTTGTTGAGAAGAATGTCCCGTTTCATTGTTAAGAAGTGATTCCCTCTACACTGCAGGCCTATGGGAGACAACTAGGAGAGCTTGGGTCTTCATGTATTGTCCATCCTCTTGGGGTACCAGTAAGGTGAAGGACAAACAGATGGATGGATGGAGGAATGGAGGGATGGACAAGTGACCACCCGCTTTGGCGATAGGAGAGGTGGAGAGCTCTGGCTGATGCACTAGCTGCAGAGAGGGTGCAGCCGGCGGCTAAGGTTTATTGAGCTACTCCTTGGTGTCAGAAGCCGTACTGGGCCTTTCTGTATAAAAGTCATTTAATTGCACAAGAGATCTGCAAGGCGCCGACATTTACTGCCATCGCCTTGGTCTCTTCAGCTCCATTTCATCTCACTTGCTTCTCCCTAAGCCCCAGATGACCTTTCTTGTTCTAGTCTTCCTTCCCTCACTCATTCGTTTTAAATGGCTCTACCACTTACTTGCTACACAGCCTCGGACAAGTTACTTACCCTCTCTGGGCCTCAATGTGAGCGTCTGTGAGATGTGGAATACAGTAGCACCTCTCTCACAGAGCCTCAGCGTGACAGAATAGTTAATGTATGTAAAGCACAGTGCGTGGTGCACAGGATGCTCTATACAGGTGCTAACTATATAGATCACCTACTGGGTGCCGGATGCGGTGCCACGCCGCTCACAGCCTTTCTCTCCTTCCTCCACTGCCGACCGCTGCCTGTGATGTAACTCAGTACTTGTGAGCAACGGGGTTTTGAGCCAGAGGCACCTGGCTGAGTGGCTTGAGCTTGGTCAGAGGGTCTTACCCTGTCCCGTTCCCTTTTCTCTTAGTAAATCCCAGGTCATTCAACACCCTTTTGGTTTTGGCTGTGCCGAGCGGCATGTGGGATCTTAGTTCCCTGACCAGGGACTGAACCCGCGCCCCCTGCAATGGAAGGGCAGAGGGACCGCCAAGGAAGTCCCTCAACACCCTTTTTTTTTTTTGCGGTACGCGGGCCTCTCACTGTGGTGGCCTCTCCCGTTGCGGAGCACAGGCTCCGGACGCGCAGGCTCAGCGGCCATGGCTCACGGGCCCAGCCGCTCCGTGGCATGTGGGATCTTCCCGGACCGGGGCACGAACCCGTGTCCCCTGCATCGCCAGGCGGACTCTCAACTACTGCGCCACCAGGGGAGCCCTCAACACCCTTTTAAGTCCAGGTTCACACAAGTGGACCCAGCTTGCCCATGATGGCGGTGGTGAGACTCCTTCCTCGCTAGTCCTGGGTGATGCCCAGTAGGTCAGACATGTTCTCCCACTGGGCATCCAGATTGCAAGTTTCTCTAAAACGCTAATCTAATCACACCTCTCCCCTGCATATTATGACCACCGACGCTCTCGGGAAAAGTCCTACTGCTTTCAACTTGCCGTAAAGTCCCACGTGATCTGGCTCCTGCCCACAGATATCCAAGACTGCAGTCCATCCTCATCATCCCACCTTGTGCTCTGTGACCCAGCCTTTCTGAACCTCAGTCCCTCAAACATACACGCACACTCTGGCCTCCCCATCACTCTGCCTGGAATGCTCTCCACCCACACCTCCGTACTCACCGCCAGTGGCTCCCCCGACCTACTGTATCTCTGCTTAGGCCCCAGTTCCTCCAGCCCTTCTCAACTCCCGAGGTCTGGGCGTGCTGCCTCTTCGCCTAACCTTGAACTCCCGGGTGGTCTCAGCCTCCCCTCGCTGGATTCCCTGTGAGGTCCAGGAGGAAGGGCACAGGCCTCTCCTCTTCACCGCTTTGCCCCCGGTGTCTCCAAGGGGTCCCTACGCGGCACGAGCTCCCTCATTGCCGGGGTGACGCCCTGCCTGCCTCTGCTCCGGGAGCTCTGCGGAGGGAGGACTTGTGCTCTCTCCTGTCGCGTTCCGAGGAGAAGGCACAGCCTCTGCGCAGCTCTTCACCCAAGGCTGCCCGCAGCCTTGCACAGAGGGGCCTGGAGTCCTCGGGCACCAAGCCAGCCGGAAGGGGCTGCGGACCAAGCCGTGTCTGTGACTCGCTGCGCAGAGGAGGGAGGAGGCAGGCGTTAATTGCTGGGTCCCCCGCCCCCAAAGCAAAGCCGAGGCTTTGAAGCTGCAGCTGGGCCACGGAGGAGGCGGGAGAGGCCGAAGAGGTGGGGCCGTGGCTGTGGGCACCTCTGAGCCCACAGGAAATTATTAATAAAGAAATCACCACCGTGGAGCACTTTGTATAAATAAATAACGCCCCCGGCAGCCTGGCCTAAGCGCTTTCCAGCCACAGTCTGGTTCATCCAGCCCCCTTGGAATGTCAAGGCAGTTAATGGAGGAGCCTGGCGTGTCCCTCCAGCCCCGCCCTCTCCCCAGTGCAGCCCACCTGGCTAGGCCAGCCCTCCTGGCCCCTCTCCTCAAAGCCCCTGTGATGCCAAGAGTCTGGGGACTCCATCTAGTCTGAGATGGCAAGTAGGTTACATCTGCTTCAACGCCAAGTGGGCAGAGGGGCCAGAGCTTGGGTGGGGAGGCATTGGAAGCCACCTCCAAGCCGCTCGTGAAAGAGGGTGGTGATCAGTTAGTGCCGTCTGCTATGTTTCTCTGGTCTAGTTCTTGCTCTTTGCCTCCCTTGGACTGTTGGCCCTGGTTCTCGTCTCACCAACAACCTGTGTGTGCTTTTGACAGGTAATGAACAAGCTCCAGCACACGCATGCGTGTGCTCACGTTCACACCTGTACTTCTCCACAGTGGATGGTGTGATTTCTCTGATATTGTCTTCTTTACACGGGGCCTCTTAGTTCATTGAGCTTTTATGTCCTGTCCTTCAGCTGGGAATGCCTTCTATTTATAGTGACTGCGGAAATCCTACTCACCCTTTGAACTCAGCTGCCTCTGTGAAATCTGTCTTGAGCATCCCCTGCTCCGACCGCATCTGGCATTATTCACTCTCTCCCTGTTCCTGTGGCTCCCGTCTCCTGCAGCCAGATTGGCTCCTTGGGGTCAGACTGAGCCCCGCTCGTCCCAGTAGCTCCCCCATCCCACCTGCCCCTCAAGACTTAGTTTCAACACTTAGAACAAGGGTTGGCACACTTTTTCTGTAAAGGGCCAGATAGTAAATATTTTAGGCTTTGCAGAACCACATATGGTCTCTGTTGCGTATTTCTGCTCTTGTTTTGTTTACAACCCTTTAAAAATGTAAAAATCGTTCTAGCTCAGGGACCATTCAAAAATAGGCCAAAGGCTGGATGTGGCCTTAGTTTGCCAACTCTTGATTTAGGTGAACAAATCTTTAAGCACTCCTGCTGTATGCTTAGTGTGATTCTAGGTGTGGGAAAAACAAAGATGTACAAAACACATCCATGTCCACAGGGAATGCCCTGAGTGGAGGGAGAGACGTTCACAAATAGACCATTACAATAAAGTGATGGGGGCCATGAGGGAACTGGGGATGCAGACTTCCTGGGAACCACCTCGGAGCTGAACCTGGACACCTAGGAATGAGATAGAAGAGAGGAAGAAGAGATCAAGGCAGAGGGAATAGCAGGGCGAGGGCATACAGGAGTGAACCAGCACTGCGTGTCCTAGGAGCTCCAAGTGGAGGTACTTAGCACAGTACCTGGTAGAGAGTAAGTGCTCAATACAAGTGCAGTACCTTGAGCGGCTTCCGTCATGGTCCCCAGGCCAATGCCAGATCCTGAGTCAGCCCTCGAGAAATCTTTGAGATTTGTGTGGTTCTTTAATTTCTTCTTTAATTTTTTATTTTCATAAGGGCGCAGAGCCCGAACCTGCATCCAAGCAACCCTTAGGAGTGAGGCAGGTCCACTCGGGAATGAGCGCCGCTCAAGGTGACTGTGGGCACACCTGTCCTTGACATGAGTTGTATTCCTGCCTCTGTCACTGACCTTGATCGAGCAAGTTATTCTACTTCTCCAAGTGTTACTTTTCTCGCTGTAAAGTGGGCAGAATGGTGGGACCTGCCTCTTGGAGGGGACTTCGGGAGTCAGTGAGCCCTCGGCAAATGCCCCGTGAAGGTGACCAGCGAGAGTTCTTTCCTATCTGCTGGGCCCAGGACATGGAGGGTGGGAGGGACGCGCTAAGGGTGATCGGCACAGGTGGAGCGGCAGAGAGAGGGCGAGAGGAAGGAGCCTAACAGAAGCTGAGAGCGGACGTGTCCTGCATCGAGCAGCTCAGGATTGGGACGGGCCCGCTGGCGGGCAGAGTGCCCTCCATCTCCGAGTCAGTCAGGGGCTGGGGACCATGCAGCTCCCTGCCGGCAGCCTATGGCACCTTCCAAACAAAGAGGATTCAGGTCTTAGAGGGTCAGGCAGAGGGACAGGGCCAAGTGCCTGTGGCCCAGGACGTAGACTTATGAGTGTTTTATGTTTATTTATTGGCTCCAAGTCTCTCTCCAAAGGAAATGTGAGGCAGATTGCAACAAACTACATGCTTACAAGAGGGTTGCTAGAAAAAGAAGTCAGAAACAACCACAGCCCAAGAGCTGTATTAGACATTGAATTTGACTCTGAACCTCTGAGCAGCTGCGGCATAAGCAGAGGCCGGGGAGAGAAAGAGAAAGAGACGAATATGGAGTCTGTAGTGAGTACCATTATCATGGAAGGTATTCTCACGTGGCAGCCCTACGATGATAAACATTATTATTTCCATTTACAGGACCAAGAAGTTAGAGAGGCTGCGTTGTGTTTTATAGATGTATTCATGCACACCTGTGCTCATTGAGCACCTACCAGGTGGCAGGCACTGTGCCGGATGCCTTATACGCAGAATTTTAATTCTTCTAGCAATCCTCAGAAGTGGGTATTATCATTATCCTCATTTAACCAACAAAAATCAGAGAGGTGAAGTGATTTCCTCGAGGCCACAGAGCTAGTATTTAAACCCGGAGGAGTTTGATTCTAAACCTCGTCTCTCACCACCCTCTTAACCCAACTCCTCTGAGAACAGGTTCCTTCACACTAAATTCTATAAGAAATTTCTCATATGGAGTCTTAATTGGAGGAAGAAGGAGACAGTGAGTAACATAAACAGTCAGTTTTAAAGAAATCCCAGAATCAGTTTTAGATGGAGAGTTGAAAGTTTTTGTGCGTTACCTTTTGGTTTGATTAAACAACACATGCAGCAAAGCTCTTTCTCCTCCCGGGACCTGTTAGCTTCCTTCCGTGATGGATTAAGGTAGGCACAGCAGGGCTTGGGGGCCAGGACCCAGCCTCCTTCCAGGCCAGGGTGGGCAGCAGCTGTCAGACACAGCACATCCAGGATGATCTGAATTTCCCACCCTTCCCTTTCCTTTCCCCTTCTTGGGCCTGTGTTTTTATGACACTCAGTTTGCTGCTTCTTGGGGCCGGACGCCTCCTCTGAGCTGAGCCAGCCTTTTATGGCCATGGAGCTAATTAAGTAAGAGCAACTCAGGGGCGCTTGGAGAGCAGCTCTGGTCATCGTCAGGCCTGGGCCAAGCAGCCAAGTGCCTCTGGCCCGGGATGTGAAAGGAGCTCTTGGCATCAAGCTCTCTCTCTCTCCAGCTGGTCCCGACTCACCTTCTCTGTTCCCTCTGATCACAGACACTTGCAGTCACTTCTTCCCCTACCTAGTTAGGAACCTTCGGAGACTGGCCTGAGGATCACCTTGTCCCAAGTCTTATTTTCATTTCCACTCTGGAGTGATTTTTGCACGAGAGGGATGTGAGGACAAGCTCTTGGAAGGAGCACACGTGTCCATCTTCCTTTCTGGGAAGACAAGCCTTCTGGATGCCGCCCTTGACCGACAGGAATGGCGGCAGTTCCCAGCCAGCAGTTTTTCTCAATGGAAGGTTATAAGCAACCGGCCCTGAGGGTTGAACTCCTCGGCTCCCTTCTCCCAGTTTTGGAGGGGGGAGTCTGTTCTCAGGATTGCTGTCCTGGGCCAGGCTTATGTTCTCCAAGAAAAAGGTGGGGACAGGCCCAGAAAGGAATCTCAATGGACATGTGTTGACAGTTGGAAGTTTCAGTGAGTGAGGTCACCCAGAGAGCAGGTTTTCCCGAGCCTTGGGCTTCCTGGGTATTTCTTCACTTCTCTGCCTGGAATGTCAGGCTTTGCACCCTCAGCCTCCACCCTTAGGCCCACTGCCCTCCTTCAGACGTCACAAGTTCTCTCCTGGACTCTTTGAAATGTGCCACCTGTCCATGGTAGGATGCAGCGGCCACTGGGAGGGGAAAGAGCCAGCCTACCTGGGTTCGAATCTGGTGTAGAACTTTGCCAAATCTCAGTTTTCTCATCTGCAAAATGGGGCAATAGTTGGACCACCCTGTGAAGTTTGGAGGAGGATTAAAGAAGGGGATTCATGCGAAGGGCTCGGCAGGGGGCCTCGCAGAGAGTAAGAGTGGGAGATAAAGGGTGGCTCTCCCCCTAGCCTCGTGGCTTCTAAACCATCTCTCCCAGGGCCTCCACAGACCTCCAGTCACATCCTTCACACAGACAACGTCTTCCTTTTCTTGTCTCAACCACAGGAAGCCTCCAGGCTCCTTAGCATAGTGTAGAAGACCCAACACAACTTCCATTTCATCTCTCATCCTACCCACTCCTCCAGCCTCCCCCAACTCCACACCACACATATGCGCTTGAAACTCTAATCACATGTTCCCCAAATGCCCTGAGATCTTTTTAGGTGTTGTTTCTTCCTCCCAGTCTGCTCTCTCCTGCTTCTCCCTTGACAAACTCCTACGTACGTTTTAAGGCTTAATTTAAATGCCCCCTTCATGGAGAAGTCTTCCCTGCCCACCATCACACACACACACACACACACACACACACACACACACACACACACACTCCCTGTAGGCATGCCCCCCCTTCACACCCACTGCACATGCCCTCCCAGAGGAGGCATCACTCTGTGAGTGAACAGCCAGTGTGTGTGCCCCTTCTGTCTCCTTCACAACCCGTGAGGTCCTGGAGAGCAGGGACCATGTCGTATTCCTTTTGGCACAAGACACGGCGCATACTCGGTGTTCAGTAAATACCCATGGGACTAACACACGCATCACTTTTCTCACCGAGGGTTGCAAGGTAGGAAGTCTCTTCCCATCCGCCAGTAAGTCAGGGCTGCTGTGTACAGTCATGTGGCTTGTGGGGTGTGCCAGCTGCACGGCCATTCCCAGGGTCCCTCCACTAAGTCAGCCCTAAGTACCTGCTAAATTAGTTGATATTCGCACAGCAATTCATAATTTACAGGTTTGTTTTCACAAAGAGCATAACTAACAATGGTAACAATAGCCAGAATGCTGACATTTATTGAGCGCTTACTCTGTGCCATGCATTTGACGTGGGTTATTTTGCTTAATCCTTACAGCGACCCTATGAGGCAGATAGGACTTTTACACCCATTTTTACAGATGTGGGAACTGAGGCTCCAACTGAGAATGGGAAAGTGGACCTTATCCTCAGGCCCTTTGATGCCAAATCCTGTGATCCCTCCACCCACCCGGAGCGCCTGAAGAGCCTAGTGCTTGTGCGTCAGAAGGTCCCAGGGTCCTCATTCCTCAGCTCTCTAATTTCTTTTTCTTTCTTTCTTTCTTCTTTTTTTTTTTTTTTTAACGTTTGGCCTCATGCACTTGCACAGCATGCGGAATCTTAGTTCTCTGATCAGTGATCGAACCTGCGCCCCCTGCAGTGGAAGCATGGAGTCTTAACCACTGGACTGCCAGGGAAGTCCCCTCAGCTCTCTAATTTCTGATTTAGCTCCTTCCCTCTCCCCTTGATCCTCTGTCCCACCCCCTGCTCCAGGGCCTGGGTGATATGAATAATCTGGGTTGCAGAATCTCCTGAATCCCAGCGTATATATTGGAAAGGAAGCAAGCACTGGAGTATGACAATCTTGGGTTCAAAACTGGCTCTGCCACCTTCCATCTCTGTGTCTGTGGACAGGTGTCTTAGCCTCTCTGTGCTTCCATATTTTCATTTGCCAAATGGAGATATTACCACCAAACCTAGTGGTTTGCTGTGAGGATTTAGAACCTAGTTCAATGCCTGGCTTACAGTAAATATTGAAATAAATGTTTCCCTCCTTACTTCTCCCTGAAAAAAAAAACAACAGAAACCTTAAATTTTTTTTTAGAAGGCGATTTCTATGGCAGTATGCTCAAGGAAACCATAGCAACCAGTTTCCTGCAGCTTGGTTTCCGGCCTTCCCCAGCTGTACAATGGTGCTGGGACACAGCCTTTGTTATCCCAATACCCCAGGGAAGATTGGAAGTCACGCGCTCTGTGGGGTGCAGGCATCTGCTGGGGAGAATTGCCTAGCTGATGGCGGTCACTGCCATTGACACCTCAGCTCCCGGTGAAATGAGGCTGGCCCAGTCCTGTCCCCCAGTGGTCAGGTCACAAGGAAGCCATGGTTCCCCACTGGAGGCGCTCTTCATCTTCTGAGGCCTGCCTCGTTGTGGGTCAGGCCGGAACAGCTGCTTTACTTTTTTTATGGGGATAAAAGCAGCATTTGGTTGGGTCTGGAGAGCTTCCTGACTCTCCTTAGATCTTTAAGACATTTCCTAGGACGTAAAGGCCACGTGGTACCCTGTGATCGTGCATGTGTGTGTGTGTGTGTGTGTGTGTGCATATGAAGATTGCCAGGAGTGAAGGCAGTGCCTCTAAAGGACAGAATAAAGGCTGCCAGCCACAAAGAGCCTCTAAGGTTGGCCTTGTAGAGCAGGGAACTCTGCGTTCCTATTGGCCTCCGAGTCACGCCGTGGTCTGGTCCAGTCTACGATGACACCACACCTGGTTTGCCATGCTACCTTGCACTCTGCAGAGGAGTTGCCCTGGGGGCTTAGCATACTCAAACATGAAGTGAGACAGTCTGGCTGTGGAGGGATTTCCCAGCAAGCCATTCGGGCAAGAGCAACCTGGCTGTGTCACAGTGTGGGGCTGGACATCGGCCCAGCCCACAGTGACGGATTACAGGGGTCCCAGGCAGTGGGGAGGAGGGCAGTGAGGTGGGAAAGGGCAGCATCTTGGGATGGTCGGGGTGCCTGAGTGCCTGTGGCTCACTCTGTAGCAAACTCAGGGCCTCCCCAGCCCAAAGGCTTCCCCTGGGCACAGGGTCAGGGCTCAACGGCCGAGGCAGCCCCTTCATTTTACAGAGGAGGAGACTGTCCCAGAGAGAACAGAGCTTGCCCAGGGTCACACAGCTTACCAAGCACAGAATTATTGTACTTTAGAGACAAAATGCCTCTTAAAAATGATCTGTCCCGATCACCTCAGTTGATAGATGAGGACTCTGAACTTCTGGGCAAGAAAGGAGCTTCTCAGGAGCACAGAGCAGAGAAGACCCACAGGCCCTGACTCTGTGAGTGTACGACTGGTCTACCCAAGGGTCAGCCCTTGGGCTAAGTCAGGCCTGCCACCTGGTTTTGTAAATAAAGTTTTATTGGAACATAGCCATGACCTTTGATTCGTACGTTGTCCATAGCTGCTTCTGTGCAACCGTGGGTTGAGTAGTTGCAGCAGAAACCATATGGTTGGCAAAGCCTAAAATATCTCCCATCTGGCTCTTTACAGAAAAGGTTTACCCACCCCTGGTCTAATTCACCGAAGTTTTCCAAAGGCCTGGAAACTGCTGACCATGCTTCCAATATCTTCCTCCTTTGAGAAGAGAATCCACCCCCACTGTCAGGCCGGGTGCCAGCCCGAGACCCCTCTCTACAGGGTGAGACTGTGCCCCAGGAGCAGAGGGAGGGGGGCTGACAAATAGGAATGCCTCCTTCAGAGGGGAGTTGAGCGTGTAACATAATCAGGGTAAGACCGAAAACAATAGCTCACAGTTGTAACAGTGTGTCATGTTCTGTTAGAAGGTCTTTTCCTGTAGGATCGAACCCTCAGTGGTTCAATGGGAACTTGGTGAGATAGGTACAGTTAGTATTATCATTTTGCACAAGAGAAGTTGAAGTATGGAGAGATTTCGGAACTTGCCAAACCCGCTAAGTGGTGGAACCGGGTGTGGACCCGGGAAGGCTCACTCTGGAGCCCTTGTCCTTCATCTGCTGCGTGATCTGGATTGGGGGCAGGGGTGCATCTCACTTGAATTAGGAGAGGTCAAGCCGTGACTCTGTACTTTTCTTCTTCATCCCTCTGTCAAACATTTAGTAACCACTTTTTGGCAAGAGTCATCGTGGAGCTGTGCTGGGTATTGTGAGTCAGAAGGAGAGAGAAAAATGTCAGGCATGGAGCCTGTATCTGAGAAGCCCACCGATGAGGGGACAAGGCAGCTACGTGATTAGTGTCTGTCTTTAGTAGAAATTGATGGTGTCAAAAGAGACGCCCAAGTAAGATGGCAGGGAATTCAAGGTGCCTCCTGTTCTGGAATACTACATAGCCATTCAAGTGCTCAGGATTAGGGGCTCAGATGCCGGTACCTGGGCCAGCCAGGCAGGGGATGGAAACAGAGGAGCTGACCTCACTCGTGTTTAAGACAAGGAAAGGTGACCTTGGGGAGAGATAGCTCATATAGTCCTCATGCTAGGTGTGCAAATGCAGAATTTGAACACGAGCCAAACAAAACCTCTCTCAGGGTAGATAAGTCATGACCTCTGTATTACTTTCGCTAGTGTGTACTGACATGGAAAGATTCCATATTATATTATTCAATGTAAAAAGCAGATTACAAAACAGATTAGCATTTTTTTTTAACATGTATGTCTACACACATAGAAATACACAGAGGAAAGGCTGGAATTACTCCAAAATTTTAACAGGATTTACGGATGCTGTTACTTTTCTACTCTGGTTTTTTCTTCATTTTTTTCTCTTTTTTTGTACAATAAACTTATATTACTTGCCTAAATTTCTGTTTTTGAGAGTTTGGAAGAAGTGATGATTCTATATTCTTCCCCAATCCACCATCTTCTTATTTCTGCATTTCAAGATTCAACTCAAACATCACCTCCTCCAGGAAGCCTCCCCTGGTTCCTAGAGTGGGTTTGCCCTCCCTCCACACCACCCTCCCCGTATCAGAGCTCTTCTTTTGTGGCGATTACTGTCCGGTTCCCTGTATACACCTGGTTCCTCACTGAAAGGGACACAAGATGTGAGCTTCCAGAGGGAGGGGACCGTGTATAATTCATCTTTGTATTTCCAGTAGCTACCATAGGACTTAACACGTAGTATATGCTCCACAAATATTTGAGGAACCTGGGCCTGAATTTAGAGCTGAAGGAGGAGGGAAGGCCCCATGAAGGAGAGTCAAACACAGTGGACCCAAGGGCTGGGAGACTGGGGCACCCGGAGCAAAAGGCAAGGACATTCCAGGCACTGAAGAGAACAAGAGGGCATCCTGGGCATGGTGGATCTTCCCATTTGGTTGGAATGTGGGGTGTTTGAATGAGAATAGAGAGAAATTGGGCGGAAAAAGCTGGGGGTGGGTATAGACAGGGGCAGGAATGTCAGACTTGGGAGTTTAGATGTCGGTTCCAGGGACCAGGGCAAGCCTGGTCCCTCCCTTACAAAGTATCTCTCACTCCAGTTCATCATTTCTTTCATCTCCTGCTCTCCCCCCACCGCCCCCACCAAAGCTTTTTCCTGCCTTTTTGGCACTGAAAGCAGTGCTGGCTTCTGTCCTGAGCAACGTGATCTGCTGCCCATGAGTCAGTGGCTCGGCCATTCCTCAGTGACTAAGGCTGTCGCTTCCCGCCAGTTTCCCGTAACCGCCTGAGTTAAGACTCGGTCTGAATCACCGTTTATTGTTTTTAGAGGTTTTTTCCCTACTACCCTCCAGTTTTTAAATATCAACTGCCTCAGCCAGCCCAGCGGAGCTGAATGAGTGCTGAGGAACTGGTTGACATGCCCACACCCACAAAAGGGATCCAGAGCCCCGTTCTGTTGAGGGAAGCAAAGCGGCTGTGGCTGTGGAGCCAGACAGACTGGTGTTCAAACCCTGCTTCTATCCCTGTCCACTGCTGTGCTCTCTGAGCAAGTCACTTCACCTCTCCAAACCTCAGCTTCCTTATCTGTAAAATGGGGACAATAATGCCTATTTTAGAGGGTTATCATGAGGATCAGGGATAAAATCTGTAAAGCACCTGGCACATGGCAGGCATTCTAGGAGTGCCAATTATTATCATAAAGCAGAGCTCCTTTGCTTGGGAATGAACTGATGCAGGAGAAGGGTGTGGGTCTCATGCCTTCTGCCCATCTGTCATTTCAGAAAGGCAGGACGATCATGAGCTTCCCAAAATTCACACTTGAGACGTTCACTTTAGGCTGATAAGAAATCGTTTAGTTCTATTATTATTAGCCACCATTTATTGAACACTTACTATGTGCCAGGCACTGTTCTCAGTACTTTACATTAAAAATTTAACCATCATAAGCTCATCTGAGGTAGGTACTATCATTAGCCCCATTTACAGATAGAGCAACTGAGGCACGGAAAGGTTAACTGGCGTGGTAGAGAAAGAGGCAGAGCCAGGATTTGAATGTAAATTATCTGCTTTCAGGGGACCATGTCATACACAGCAGCGAGGGTCTCTCAGGGATGTCCCTGCCCTGACTGTCCGTTGCCTTAACTGGGTCATCATTAAATAATGACAGCGCGCCATGCACTGAACTAAGCAGTTATCAACTTTCTATTTAATTTTCACAGCATTTATTCAGGATAGGGTTGATGGTCCTCATTTTCCAGATGCGGAAATTGAGGTTTTGAGTGGTGCTACTGGTTACCGGCAAAGTTAGCATTTCAACTCAGGTCTCTCTTTCTCAAAGTTGGAGGTGGTTCTACCACTCCATGTGAAATGGCTGGCTGGGCTGTCAGCAAGCTGACTTTGTCTTTTTGAAGTTCCTTGACCTGATTATTTGGCAGTAATGGCCCCCTGGTCTGCCTAAATCCTCCAGAATAGGAGACCAGTCTGATAGGGGCTAGCGATGGATTTCCCCCCGATCTTGGGAAGACCGTCCTTTGCACTGACGGTCTATGGCTCTGAGAGGCCCTGGGCAGCCTCTGGCAAGTCAGGGTTTGAGGTCCAGGAATTCCCTTCACACAGCACATGTCTACAGTGTCCAGAGCCTCACACCGATGTCCGGTGAGCATTTCCTGCTGCCAGGTGATCAGGAAGCCACCTGGGGAATCTGCACATCCGAGTGGGATTCCTGCGGGGATGGAATGGGCCAGGTGGCAGATAGCCTCAGGAGGCTGCATGTGCGTTCACACACGGTTTAGGACACCTCCACCTGATGGAATACATTAAGGAGGGAATTAGATAGATTTCCAGATCATTGGGAAAGCTGTGTTGGCCACGGGACCCTGATCAAACTCCTCAGGGAGGGGCTCGCCGTGGAGTGGACTTTACCCCTCGGGGCTCCAGGGCTGCTGGGCGCCACCAGAGCCACAGGCAGGGCAAGGGCCCCCTAACAAAGTATTCACCCTACACATTGCCCTTTTCATTGATCTGGATTGAGGAGTGGGAGACTTCGAGAGGGAGGAGAGGAAGGCAGAGAGAAGGGGCTGATAATGAGAATGTGCTAATAATAATTGCTTCCACATGCTGCTTGCTGTGTGCTAAGCACTGGGCTAAACCTTTTACATACCCGCATTAGCTCCATCCATCCATCCAGATGGAACCATTGAGCCTTAGAGAAGTTAGTAGGCTGCCCAGAAGGAGCTATGGACGGGGCACTGTAGGGACAACCTGACAGCCGGATGTGAAGTGGCCTGGTTAATCCCTGAGGGAACCCTGCAGGCTGGTATGTATTTTGCCCCTTTTCAGTTGAAAACATTGAGGTTAGGAGAAGTGAAGGTTCGCCCATGGTAGCTCAGCTAGGATGAGGAAGGACTAGACTCCAGCCTAAGTTCGTCTGTGGCTTCTCAACTATGCCACCCTGGCTCTGGCTAGAAGTTGGAAGACCTGGGTTTTAGTGGCTGCTGTCCTTGCCTTTTATACATGAAATGGGGGTGTTGGACTAAAGTATCCTTTAAGTTCCTTGCAGTGCTAATATTTTGTGATCCTCTGAGGAGGCAAGAATGCCCTGGATTTGGGGGAACCACCAGCAGTCTTGTTCTGGGACCCTTCTAAGCCTGTTAAATGGGGCCAGGCAAGGAGAGGGAATGGTTTTGTCTTTCCTTCAAGCAGGGTATTCAGGGAGCAGGAAGCCTCATGGCAGCAGCTTGGGGATGAATGTTCAATGATGTGTTTTCCTAAAAGAGAAAAGGGAGATGTTGGACTTCACCCCACAGTCCTGCAAGCCCTGTACTTGCCCAGCGTCCAGACTGAAGAAAGAGCCTGGAGTCGGTGACAGAGACATCAGTAGTTTAATGGACGGTGATCTTACACGTCTGTAGCAAGGTCCTGGAGCGACACCCCACTGTGTGTGGCAGATGGCAGGCAGGACGTGGCGGTTGTCTTTACTTCTGGGGGAGGGTGGGTGGAGGGATTACCAGTTATAGGAGGAATTGACCTCAGGTTGGCTGTCAGTTACCAGGGAAACCAGTAGAGGAGCACGCCCCTCACTGCCCTTTTGATAAGCTATCAAACTGGAGTTGTTCTGATCTAAAGATTAGAACAATCACTAGCTGGGGTCGGGGGCAAGTATGTAGGCCTTTACTGATTAGGCTCTGTGAATACGAGGGAAGGTCAGTAGGGTGTAGGTGAAGCAAGCACTAGTCGAGCAGGGGATGTACAGAGAGCAAGAGAGCAGCCATCTTGGGTGGCCTGACCATACAGGAGAGTTGGGTTGCCTTTCTCTTTCGCTGCTGTGTCCCAGCAAGGTCTGGATTGTGAATGGGCCATAATTTGGGGCAGAGGAAAACACTCAGTGCTGAGCTTAGCCAGGTCCTCTGTGCTGGTGTTACTGGTTGATTTCTCAGCCCAACGAGCCCATCCAAGAGGCCTGTGGGCAGGACAGTCAGACTAGGGCAGCGATGCTCCCTGGAGCACACTGGAGAGCATCTGTGGGTCTCCACTGCCCCGACCACAGTGGAGCACAGCTGGTTCTGCCTCTTTTTGGCTAGGTTGAGTCACTCAGACCCTGGAATCCCAACTTCACTCCACAAACCAGCACAAGTACAGGACCACATCTCACAGGTCTCCTGGGAGGTGAGACAAACAAGGATATTCAATTGAATCTTCAATGATATAACTTTATTAAGTTTAAAAGACCAGACTTTACACTGATTAGCTTGTCTGCTCTATTTTTGACATTAAAATATCCTTTCTTTTACCAAAAAGCAATAGTGAATATAGATGTAGCAATTTGGGTGGTTTAAATTTCCTTATTTAGGAATATTAAATAAAAGTTAGCAACCTGGCTTCCCTGCTGGTGCAGTGGTTGGGGGTCTTCCTGCCGATGCAGGGGACGCGGGTTCATGCCCTGGTCTGGGAGGATCCCACGTGCCGCAGAGCGGCTGGGCCCGTGAGCCATGGCCGCTGAGCCTGCGCGTCCAGAGCCTGTGCTCCGCAATGGGAGAGGCCACAACAGTGAGAGGCCTGCGTATGGCAAAAAAAAAAAAAAAGTTAGCAACCCATGTATGTTCCCCCAGTGCTTTTTAACTTGCTCATTTGTGAACTGTAAACACTGGAGATCACTGGCATAGCTTCTCAGAACATTCATTTCTTCATTTATAAAGTAGGGATAATAATTAGTTCTATTTCCCTTGAAGGGTTATTGTGTTGGAAAAGTGAGGTAACATATAATCTGTATGTCCCTGAACTCAGTTTAAAATAGAATTATACTTTCTTTTGTGTCAACTATTACGGTCTGAGTTTCCTTACTGGACATTAGCCCTTGTGACAATGTCCCCCCCATTATTTCTGAGGGGTTTCCCAGGGCGTTGGTTTACATGTGCTCCAGAGAGAATCCCGGGGGTTCTTCTGTTCCATGGTCCCCCTTTTGTGCCCACACCACAATCTGGGTTAATCCCCTGTGTGAGGTCACCAGTTAGCTGGCTCAGCTGTCATCACTGCTGGCTATCTCTGAGAGCCCAGGGGCGAAGGGGAAGTGCTTGCCTCAACCCAAGGGTCAGTCTGGGTTGCTCTCACTTCTCTGAAGAGGGGCAGGCACTAAGTCATGCCCCCTTGAGCATTGCCTAAATGTTGATTATCACCAAAACTTGCTGCTTCTTTGAGCTGCTGCTGCTTCCGCCGTGGTAAACAGTGGTGGCAAGGCGCTGCCCGGCTCCTGGATATATCCATGTAGCCGAGGGCAGCTCACTGACCCCTAGACCGTTCACGGCCTCTCCAGACAGCAGGTCTGGTGCAACTCCCGTGGGCACCAGGGTGAAAAACACATCTCCTGCATCCCTCATCCAGTCCAGAGCCTCACTGCATTTCCTGAACCTCCAGGACAATCGGCTGTGGGAGCACCCATTCCCTTCAAGGGAAGGATCCTCCCTGTGCTCCCAGGCTGGTCTTATCCCTGTGGCCCAAAGAGCCACTGGTTGGTACATTGCTGCAGGTTGGGTCATTATAACCCATGGTGCCCCAGCACGGTGGCAGGTGGCAGGGGTTCACTGAGTGTTAATTTCCCATCCTAAGTCCTTCACTCCATAAGCACAGGTTCAGGCAGGGCCAGGACCTGCAAATCCATTTCTCAGGGAAAGCCAGAGATTCTTCCTGTGGTTAATGTGGGGTTGGGGTGAGAAGGGAGCAAGGCAAGGAGTGAGGGTCTGACCCCAGTCTGGACCCTCAGAGGAGGCCCAGCCATGAAGCCCACCCCGGGCCCTGCGTCCACAACAACCCCAAAACCTCCATGCCCAAAGGCCAAGCTGACCTCTCAGCCTGGTGTGTTTGGAGGACTTGTCCTGTCCTCTCCGTTCAGAGTTCTGCCATCTGACTTTAAATCACCTTAATTTCCAGCCTAGCAGGAGTTTTCCTCTTATTTCAAAGGCCCGTATCATCCATCCAAGGGGACGAGTTGAGGAAGAATCCTTGGGAATTTCCAGACCCAGCAACAGGGGTGGGGGGGAGCAGGCTTCCAGCAGCCCCGCTGGAATCGGGCTCATGGCGGCACTCCTTCCCATCCTCTACTTGAGGAGGTCTGCACGCGCAGCCAGGCTGAGGCCAAGCTCTGCAGGCCCCAAGATGCTGTGAAGGAAGAAGAAGGAAGAATGGAGGGAAAGGGGGGCAGATCCAGGGCCCCCATAAAAGGCCATGCACTTAAATTCCTACATTCTGCAAAGATCTATTTGGTGCCTCTAGACATAAGACATGTCCCTGCCCATTAAGAGCCCATTGGTCCATCTGGGGTTAAAAAAACCGCCGTGCAAGGCAGAGGTGGCTGTGGGTACAGCAGGGACTGTGCCTGGAGACCTGGGAAGCAGACCTAGCTCTGCCTCTGGGTTGCCGTGTGACCCTGGGCAAGTCACTCTCCCTCTCTGGTCCTCAGTTTCCCCAACTGTCCGGTGAAGATGCACCAGCCCCTAAGGGGCCCTGCTGCTCTGGCCGTGGGAATTGAATGAGGCTGCAGGAGCCCTCCCACTCTGTACCACCTGGTGCCTTTGGACCTGGGCTCACTCTCAGGGCTCTTTTCTAAAGAGCAGATCTCATTATGTCACTTCCCAATTTAGAACCCTGAGGCGGCTTCTCACATCCAATAGGATAAAGTCCACAATTCCCGGCGTGGCTTAGGAGGTCTTACACACTCCCCCTGGCTCCCTGCGTTCCACCAGCACCAGCCCCTTTATTGTCCTATTCCCCGTGCCCATGCCCACCCCACCCCAGCACCTTCCCACAGGCTCTTCCCTGCCTCTTCATTTCTCTTAGGCCCCTGTGATACGTTTCCCTTACTTCTTCCTTGAATAACCCATCCCTTGCTTGTCATCCGCATAATTTGGTGTCTCTCCACCCACCGTCTCCCAGATTGTGAGCTCCAGGAAGGCAGGACCCTCTTTGTTTCCCGCGTTGTCCCCAGCCATGTCCCCTGTGCCCTGATGAAGACACCAGGAGATCTGGGTGCTGGTCCTTGTCATTGTCACCTACTGGCTCTGTGACCTCAAAAAGGTACTCCCTTCTCTGGGTCTTACTTTTCTGTCATAAAGTGAGGGGGCTGGACTGGATTATAACACTTAGTCTTTAATGGGTGCTGATTTTTTTGCCAGGCCCTGGGCGAAACCCTTTATATGCAGTACAGGTAATTCCTACAGCAATCATATGGGGCCAGCTCTGTCTTTAGCCCCATTTTACAGATGCGGAAACTGAAGAGTAGAAAGCTTATATCATTTTCCCAAGGTCACATGGCTACCAAGTAACAGAATCAGGGTTTGAGCACAGGTTCATCTGTCCGCCTCCAAACATTCAGCTCTCAACCACTTTGCCTCTTGTCTAAGGACCTCCTGACTGTATTCCAGGAGGGTTAGTCTGCCCAGAGCCTTAGAAGGAGCAGAGTGTCAATACAGTGCAGGCCTTCAGCCTCGCATCTTTGAAACACTGGCAGCTCCAGCAGCCCAGTAGCAGCTCTTAGCTGTATCAGTAGGTGAGAACCAGAAAAAGAGTTAGAAAGATTCCTTGTCCAGATAGCAAGTCTCCAATTAGAGCCTTCCCTCTCACCCTGTGCTAGTTTTTAAATTTAAACTTGCCCTGAAGTAGCACATGTATTCAGAGGAGAGCACACATTATACATGTAGAGGCGAATGCATCATCTGAAAATGAACACACCCATGGAATCACTACCCTGGTCAAGACATAGAACATTACCGGCTACCAGAGTCCCCATCAAGCCCCCTCCTAATCGTTACCTTCCAGGCCCTGTGTGTTTTGTTTTTTTTGTTTGTTTTTGCGGTACACGGGCCTCTCACTGTTGTGGCCTCTCCCGTTGCGGAGCACAGGCTCCGGACACGCAGGCTCAGCGGCAATGGCTCACGGGCCCAGCCGCTCCGTGTCACGTGGGATCTTCCCGGACCGGGGCACGAACCCGTGTTCCCTGTATCGGCAGGCGGACTCTCAACCACTGCACCACCAGGGAAGCCCCAGGCCCTGTGTGTTTTGATCTGAGGGTATTTCCTGGAGCTATGGAAAAAGACTGGGAAAAGAAGTTAATTTTCAAATTATCCTTTCATCTCTAGGGAAATTGTAAGTCTGCAGGAAGGAGGTGGAGGAGGGGAGGAAGGAATTCAACACAAGATGTGCTAAATCTTCAGACAAGGCAAATGCTGCAGGTTCCAGAGAAAAAGGAAGAGTGACTTGACGTTCTTGGACCAAGTGTGGTCTGTGTGTGTGTGTGTGTGTGTGTGTGTGTGCACGTGCGCGCACACACGCGCACTGTGTGAGTGGTGTAGGACGTTGCTAGGTGGGAAGGATGCGCGAGGAGGCTGTGGGATCACAAACGATGAGAGCCTTGCCCTATCTGCAGGGTTAGAATCAGACCTCAGTGAGGAAGTCCCAGTCAGCTGAGTCTAGGAGATTTGACCTAGAGCCTCTGTGCCTCAGGCTGACCGCCAGCCTCCATCCAGATGAGATTGCTGTGGACTCGGCACTCCAGGTATGACTGCTGGGGGAACTGCCTTCTGGTTTCTTCAGAAACCGTGGAATGGGATGAAAGGTGGTGGACCCACACAAACACCTCGCATTTGGGGAGGGTCTCCCACAGAGGTGGCCTGTTGTCAAGCTCAAGCATCTCTACGTGAGGGGCAAAGCATCCCATCTAGGGCTTTGAGTTGCATGATCATGAAGCCCCCAAGACTCTTGCATGAGGGTTACTGGCCTTATATTTGTCACACGTAGAGGAGCAGGAGACTCAGTAGAGAAGAAAGTCAAATGCTTCGGCAAGCCCAGACCCTGATCTAGACCTTGATCTGTGGAATTCTCATTCATCCCAACAGACATCTTGGACATGGTTAGTGTGTGTGGTTTTCTGTCCACCCTGCCACCCACACTGGGTGTGAGGCTGTTATAATGTCATGCTTCTCAGATGACACTGTAGAGTCAGGGGGTACCCAAAACCACAGAGTAAACCTGCAGCTAGCATCTTCCTGGGTATCAATTTCACTTTAAATTTTGAGAAAAGAATATAAAGGTGGTATTTTAAAAGGTAAAATGAGGATACATTATTAAATAGAATGACAAAACGTATATACCCTCTAAGACTTAAAAGAAAAGAGCCGCTGTCAAGAGGCTTTAGGTGGTCCCATTGCAGAGTGCGTCGGTCACCCGGGAGGTGTACACCTCAGTCTTTAGGGGTACTTTTGTGGACAAGTCTCAGTGATACTGATCAAAGAAGGAATTGGTATAGTGTATACAACATAGGGATATAGTTATTATCAGGCTGTATCACTGAGCACAGAGTTGGGATCTGAGTAAGGGTACTTCATTAAGTCCCCCAGTTAGCCTGGGACAATCCCAATTTATGCCTGTTGTCCAGGCATGATTATTAATAGCATCTACTTCCACTGCCAAAGGAGCCCAATTTGGACGAAGAATCATATGGTCATTCTAGGTATGAAAACCCAGCAAGATTAGGGGAGGAGGCCTGGAAGCTCAGTCCCTGGCTGGGAGTAACTCAACAGAGGGAAAGGCTTGTATGTTCCCACAAGGAGCTCCCAGAGACTTTGGGAATCTGTTAGGAGGGAGAATCCTGATGTGGCCTTTCTCAGTGGTCCATTCTTGGTCCCCCCTCCCCAGGTCAAGACATACTTGCTCTGGACAAAGGTTGTGTTAACAAATGCCAGGACAGAGTCGAGGAGGGCAGGTTGAGCCAGCCTCGGCCAGTTTCCAGAGCAGCCAGACAGGAATCATCTACGGGAACAAGGCAAATTCTAGTCTGAGAGGTCGGCATGCCAAAGTCAGTGATGTGTCAGTTCCAAGGGATGAGTACAAAGACATCATCAGGAAACGAGGCGAGAAGCCCGGAACCAGGAATGGGAGGAAAAGTTTGGGAAGAGGTGTGCAAGGTAGAGGCAAGGGTTGGGAACAGGGCTCAGGGCAAAGGCTACGACAACACAAGTGGCTGCGGGCTGGCACGAGAAGGGATGTAGCCTGGCTGGGTAGGAGGCCTTGGCCAGACAGGACAAGCCCTTCCCAGACTGCATTCACAATTGGCCAACTAAACTGCCTTTTGATGGCATCGCTATGATTACCTTACGAGTAGTTATTTTTACAGCAAAATTTATTCATGAGAGAAGAGAGGGATCTTTAAAAGAAAAGGGCTTATTTTAGCATTAACCTTTTTCAGATTATTTCCTTGGGGACAAATTAATCAGCCTGCCCCATCCGTTGTAACCAGGCTTGTCAGAGTGTGTGTGTAACTGGGTATTTATGTCATTGTAGCAACTGGACAGAATGTCTTTCCCAGGAGACTTCTGTCATGTGGGTGCTGAGTTCAAAGAGAGAGATTATCATGGTTGCCAAATGTGTGACAGGGACCGTCATATGGGGATCAGGCAAATGCTGCAGAAGAACCTAGTTTGGCCTCGTGTGTTGACTTGATTCACTTATATCGATTATAACGCTTGCCTTTTTCCTCCCTATTTTTGCCATCTAACACTCTTAGGCTGCCTCTCTGGGCCTTTCCCCTCCTGGCCAGTCATGACTTCATGGCCAAAGTCTGGAGGACCCCGAGTCAGGGTCAACACACCTGTTCCGAATGCTTGTTCCCAGCATGCAGCAAGAATATTGCACCATGGCTGCTGGGTCTGGTACCCCTTATCCACAGTTACGGGCTGGGAGGCCAAGGGAACAACTAACAAGGGTGCGGTCCTCTGGGGTTTTGATGTCAGCAGTGTCAGGGAAAAATTCTGGAGCCTGGAAACCAAAAGCAAATGTGGCAAGTTGAGAAGAAGCATCCCTGGCAGATCGGGGGCTGAACACATGTGTAAGGAGTTTCAGAACAGCCCCAGAAGGAGTTCACGGTTTTGGTTAAGAATGAAAAGTTGGGTTTACCTGGAAGAAAATCCAGACTTGAGCACTTACCTTGGGCAACGTATGATCTTGGGCAACGTAATTAACCTTTCTGTGCTTTAATTGATAAATCTCTATCTATCTATCTATCTATCTAAAGTTATGATGAGCCCTACGTCTTGGGGTCATTGTAAGAGTTAGACGAGACAACACATGTAAAACATTTAGAATCAGTCCCAGCATGTAGTAATTGCTCAAAAACAAAAAACGTTAATTAATTAACATAAAGTTCTCAGGACCCAAAGGAGAACATACTAGAACATACTAAAACATATGTATCAGTTCCCCACTGTATATGACTGTTTTGAGTGGGATGGATGCAAAGGCCAAAGTGAAAACAAAACCTTCCAGGGGATGTGTCTGGGAACCTTTGTTAAAGGAGCAGATTCCAGTCATACCAGCTGGCATGAGGGAAAACTCCTGCAGGAGCTTTAAAGGTCTTCCAGTCCAGGTTCTTCATTTGCAGGATGAGGAATTGGCCCCAGAGAGGGGCAGTGACTTAACTAAGGTCACAGCAATTTCAAGGCAGCATCAGGCATAGAAGCCACATCCCATGATTTTCAAACTAGGGCTCCTGCCGTGATACTGCACAGACCAGAGTTTTCTTTCTTGGGGTCTGTTCTGCTATAGCCCTCAAAGCTGGCCTTCAACCACGGTGAAGCCAGGAATTCTAGGGAATGGCCTAGGCCAGGGCTTCTCAAACTTTTATATGCAAATGCATCTCTTGGGGATCTTGTTCAAAATGCAGGTTCTGTTTTAGTAGGGCTGGGTAGGCCCAAGAATCTGCATTTCTGACAAGTGATACTGCCAGTAGGGATCAGACTTGGCCTAACAGGGCTCTAGGCCAGCGCTGTCCAGTAGAAATATCATATGAGCTGCATATGTAATTTTAAAGTCTCTAGTAGCAACATCAAAAAAAGAAACAGATGTCACTCATTTTCATATATTTATTTCGCCCAGTATATCCAAAATATTCTCATTTCAACATAATCAGTATAAACATTATTCATGAGAGATTTTGCATTTTTTTCGTACAAAATCTTCAAAATTCAGTGTGTGTTTTACACTTAGAGCGCATCTCTGGTCAGACTTGCCATACTTTAAGTATGAAGTCGCCGTGTGTAGCTGTTGGCTACAGGGCAGTCAGAGGCAATCACTGAGTGGGTCCCAGCCCCATACCCCCTTTCACACCAGCTGACAGTGACCATCATCTCGGGTCTTCCTCTGGCTTTCCCACGTTGGCAGGCCCACCTAGCCCACTCTTGTACCTTTTTCATGGGTGAGGATGGCACTAAGCCTTGAAGAATAGCAGCCCAGGCTCCCACCGTCCAGCTTCCTGTGAATACGACAGGAAGTCGTATTCACAGGAATACGTCAGCCTACATAGGGTCAAAGTAAGAAAGGCCAAAACCCACCTTCCCTGCTTCATTTCTGGGTAACCCTGGGTTCATCTGGCCCAAAAGACCTCAGTGCGACTGGCACGGTGGTGTCGGAATATACAATTAAATGCTTGAAAGCTTGTGTGCTCTGTTCTCAATTAGAAGAGCGGGGCTGAGAATACTTTCCATACGGCTCAGGCCCTGCCACTGTCTGGCCTGGTCGTTGGAAGGGTTTTCTGCGGGGTCAGCCATGACGGTGAGAGACACAGGCCGTGATTCCGTGGCAGAGCGCCAGCGTGACATCTGTGGGCCCTCTGTGACTTCGGGCGCAGTTCTTCTTCTGCCAGAGAGACATCAATGGATCATCTGACAGCTCTGGCCGTGCTCACAGACTCGCTGGGAGAAATCCCCGCCCCGGCTCAGGGCCTCACTGTGGAGGTTTCGGGTCTTGTCTGAGCCAGAAGGAAAGCTATAAGCTTCTCCCCCAATCTGTGACTTGCAGGTGACTCAACAGGCACTTCTGTTCACACGTACCCCCTGGAAACCCATGTCTGAGAAGCTGGGACATTTGGCTTCTCAATCAAATGTTTGCTTTTGCTTGCTTTTGTCTGAGAAAGCTCATAGCTTGGTGCTACCTAATGCTAAACATATGAATATCTGGAAACATCTAAATATGTTGTGCTCTATAGACAAAACATCTACACAGGGATGGTCTGATTAATGGAGTTTTCCAGTAAAGCAGAAACTGTTCCTTGTTTCATTCCTTATGGTTGCAAATCCTTCTAAACTTGGATTGACTTATTCCCTGCCTCAGTAAGTGGAGGGTAGTGAGCAAAATCCAGTTTTATCTAATGTTTGGGTATCATTATTGCCTCCACAGACATTTTTGCGTCTTGACAGTATAGGCCATTATATTTCATTCATTCAATCGACAAATATGTATTGAGTACCTGTCATTGTTCTAGGCTCTGGGGATACATCAGAAAGAAACCTCTGCTCTTATGGAACCTGTATCCAAGTGTGTGCGTTTGTGTTGAGGTGAGGGGAAAGACAGGGATGAAAAATAAACAAGCAAATGACAGATAAAGTCTACCTGGTGGGAAGTATCCTATGTGCTATTGCACACTTGATGGGGCCCAAACTGAGTCACAGAACAACCAAGGCTCCCCAACAGTGGGCTGTCCCCCACCCAGGACAGATTTTGTTCCCTGCTCAGAGTCCCTGCTGCCTGAGAACGTGACCAATACCTTCTGTCCAAGCTCAACGGCTCCCTGGTTACCTATGGCTGAGATTTGCCAGTTAAGCAGATCATTTGGTGCCCGCCTGCTCCAACATTTTCAGATTCATTTTCTGTCACTTATCTGCCACCGTCCCACCTCTGCCTGGGCCCTCGGTTTCCTCTGTGATTGAAGCCATGACTGCACGTGACGCTCACTCTCCACAGGGTCCCCTCGTGATGGGAGGGGAGGGGATGATGCGTTTGGGGTGAGATAGCAGATGGATTGTGTGCACCGTAAACTTTCCCCATTGTCATGAGGTTGGAGCAGTGATAGCTAGAGGAAATATAAACAACAATTTCCCATGCACTTTTTATGTCTCTGTCAGCCAGGAGTGCCACGCCGACATGCGCACAGGATTCATCTGTCCAGTGTTTGACGCTGAAATGTACCATAAAATATACCACGGCCCTTCAAAGAGTCGATTCACAGCAGCCTGCTTTAAGAGGTCACCAAAGTGGCCTCTTTTTTTATTTCAGGAAAATAAAACAAAAATATATTTACAAAACATTGCCCTTGGGGGAAGTTAAAAACGTTTTTCCTATTTATGATCTGGTCCTTTTCCACTTGACAAATATTGCTTGCTCTCCTCCACCCACAACCCTGCCCTTCCTCCTGTTTTAGGTGGGACCCCGGTTCACATGGTCTTCTGGTGAAATAACAAGTGTATCTGTACCCAACCCCAGCCCAGTAGAGCCCAAATGCCAGCAACTGAGGGGACGTTTGAGGCCAGCACTATTCTAGGAAGGGGACAGAACAGAGAAGAGACACTGATTTGGGAAGCCACCAGAGCAGGCTGTGGTCTTCATTAGAAAAATGTTTTCATTGTAGCTGGTGAGAGAATGTTAGGAGATTGGACCTATCATTGAATATCATTAGGTCGATCCATATGAAATTATCATTTTTGAGTCAAAAATAGTCATTATTGGCAATGTCATCTGGTTCCATCTGAAAATGAACAATAGCTACCAGTTATTGATTCCTGCTTGTGTGCCAGGCATTGAGCTAAGCACTTGATAGCAATTATGTCAATTAGCCTTTACAGTGACCCAACCGAGTGGTGTCTGAAGTTGGTTCCCCAGGGGTGGACTCTAAGATGAGTATTTGTGATTTATTAAAGCAGTGCTCCCAGGACAAAAGCAGGACAAGGCCAGGGACGAAGCCAAGTGAGGATATGTGTTTTGGGCAAAGTCTCAGCCTCATCCTGCGTCGACGTCTGGAGCTTCAGTTACTCCTCAGGGTTTGTCCCACCTCAAGACAAGTGAGCCGGGCTTTTGTGTGCCTGCGGGCCATCTCTGGTCATGGGTGCCCTCAGGAGTCCATGCTCAGACTCACGCAGCTCTCTGCATACCTGGGTGAAGGGTCTCCAGTAGCCCACGTGCAGCCTCTGAGCAAGGTCACAGGTGCTGGCCAATAGAGGCAAAGCACATGGAATCCGAGGGAGGGGAGGGCCACAGAAATGGTGAGGGGGCCCTGGGCCTCCAGGCAGAACATCTTTGGAAGCCACTGGAGGTAGGTATTAGTTTCATCTCCATTTCACTCGGTATTAGTTTCATCTCCATTTCACTCATGAAGCAACTGAGATTCAGAAGGATAAAAGTAACCCAGCTCCTGCTACAAAGAGGTAGGACCAGAACTCTGCTGTCCTGAATTGGCCACTGTCATCCTCTCAATGTCAGTTCCAATGTCCTTGGTCACCAGGATCAAGCTGGTGGTGCCCGGCTCCTCCTTCCCTTAGAATGAGATTTCAGAGCCTACTTGCCTCATGCAGATGGATTTGGGTGGCAGGGGGGTGTGCGGAGGGGGTGTCGCCCAAGTGAGCGAGAGCCATAGCCTGTCAAAGTCCATTTAGCAGGAAGCTGGACTTTTCAACACATTAGCTCTCCCCTGTGCCTCTCTAGGTTGGAAAAGGGGCCTTTCCGGCACGCAGCATTGTGGGATCTGCTCACATGTCCCTCCATAGTCCCTGGAGCCTGTCCAACCACTCAGGGGTGCCTTGGCACAGGCAAGGGTGACCTGCTGCTCTCCAAGGCCATGGCCGACGGTAAAGCGCTATCCAGCATCACTGCCTGAGAAGGCTATTGCTGCTGTGATCAAGAGCTCACCCCCAGCTGAGCCAGGCCAAGGGGCACATGGGCACCAGGACACCTGGTGAGGGGGATCCCCTCCAGCTGCTTCCTCCCCCCCTCCCCCAGCCAGGTGCAGTCACTTGCCCTTATTTAGCAGCCCAAGGCGGCCTTCCCGAGGGAGCTGAGTCAGAGCTCTCCAGCCGAGGACCTGCCATAGTGGGAAAGATACAGACTCTGGAGGCTGGCTGAGAGTTCACAACCCCCATTCATCCACTTACTAACTGGAGTGGTTATTTAACTTCTTTGGTTAAAGAAGTGGTTATTTAACTCCATTCTATCATCTGTAAACAGGAAATAACAATACTCTACCCCGCAAAGAATAAATGAGATGTTATCTGTCAGTGCCTAACACAGAGTGGGGATCTGAGAACTGTTTGGTCCCAACATTTTTGCCTTGGCTTTGCTGGCAATGCTTCCTGTCCCATTACCTTGTCTTAACTTTGCGTCATTGTGTGCATTTTATTTCAACCTAGCTGCCCTGGGCTTGCTTGGGTGCAGGGTGCAAGCCAGAGAAATGTGTCCTTTATTTTCATGTGTTTTGAAAGGTTTTGTCCCTTCTGGGTTTCCATCTGAGTTCTGTCCAAGAACACAAAGGGCCTGCTTTTTTTTTCCCATTGATCTTGACTAATGCAGAGCTAGCACCTGGCGCTCTTCATTGAATTCCATTATACTCCATATGCTAATAGCTCCTCAGATGAAGCTCTCTTGGACAGCACACCACAGAGAAAAAGCAAAACGCTACAAGACACTGAGATGATGGGTCCTGCCCTGCTCCAGCCCTCTCCCCCATACATAGAAATACTGTCCTAGTTTTCAGCAGCCTAATTGAACATCAATCACTTAAGAAAAAAAAAAAAACCCTGGCTTGCCACCCACACCATTGTGCTAAGAATAACTTCTCTCCCAGCAGTACAGCTGGTCAGTCACTTCCTAGTGTTTCCATCTGGAATTAGGTGTGAGGATTCAAAAAGTGCATTTGTCCGTTTTGAGTCTGCAAGCTGGCATGGGCCCTGAAACTTGAAGTCTGACAAAAAACCAAGAAACCTAGAGTAAATATCCAAACACTTAAATACCCGAAAACCTGTCTCCTGTTGAAAGTCTTTTTCCCTTTTGTGTGTTGTTTGGATCTCATTGAGTCTGTTCTTCCTAGTTTGTCCAGGAGTCAGTTTTAAATACTGACTTTATTTACTGAGATATGGCTCCGTTGAGCTCAGCATCTCATAGTTGAATTCTCAACCAGCAGGACTTCTCGATGAACAGGATCCTGGGTTTACTGATTCCAGGCTGAAATTGGGTTTTTGGAGTGACTGGCTGTCTGGCTTTGGGGAAAGGATCATTTAGCCTTTAATCTTCCAAATAAATAAAATCATCCACTCATGCAAAATCTATTTCCAGAATGCCAGCTTTTTGCCAGGCGCTGTGCTACGTAAGCGGCGAGGCCGTGAAGGACACACAACAAGATGCCTTCTCTACTCTGTTGGAGATTACAGTCTGGTACCAGAGATTCCCTAACCCTGGCTGCACGGTGCAGTCATCCGGGAGCTTTGCAAAAGGACTTTTTACGTGTATTTTCTTCTTTAATCCTCACAAGAATCCTACAAAATAGATACTGCTATTGCAGTCATCTTGAAGATGTGGAAACTGAGGCACAGTTGGGTGAGTCACTTGCCCAAGGATATTTAGCCTCCCAGAAATAGAATAGGACCCCAGGCGCTCTGCTTCCTGAGAGCTGTGCTAACCGCTGAACTGTCCTGCCTCTTCATGTGTGGAAGCGTGAGAGGGGCTGGCATGTCTGGAGATGGCTGGGACATGTGACAAAAGAGAAACTAGGGAGAGGAAGCTGGAGAGGTGGGTGAGGGCAGGGCAGGAAGGGCCTAGGGAACCCAGACTAGAAGACCGGGTTTTATCCAGTGGACAGGCAGAAGAGCTGCCGCCTGTACCAATGAGAGTAAGAAGGCATTAGCTGGGGGGCTCGGGATACATTTCTACACAACAGAAAGTAGGTCAGTGTTTTGGAAGAGAGCGCGGAGGCGCAGGCGCTCCGCGATGACAGTCAGCTCTGACAGCAGCTCCGTGCTGCGTGGGGAGGAATGTGACAAGGGCCTCCTTCTCCTTCCCCGTCCACTGAACTCTTGCTTCGACATGTTATCTGGACCTCAGGGGTCAGCCCCGGAGCAGCTGGCTCTGTGCCTTCCCTCCCTGAAAGCTGCATGACCTACCCAGCGCCTGTGCCCACCAGAACCTTCCTACACAGCAACCGGCTCATCGGAGCACAGGGCTGAGCGCTGTGGGGGTGGCCACGGATGAACCAGAAACCCGCGTCCTGCCCATTATCTAAGCCAGCACAGAGGCTACCTATCCCCTCAGAAGCAGTAGGTTGTAATAGTTACACATGAGCCTGGGTTTGAATCCCAGCTCCAGCATTTATTTAACTATGTGATTTGGGGCAAGTCCCTTGGCCACTGTGGAGATCAGTTTTCTCATCTGTAAAATGGGGTGGCCGTTCCTACCTCTCAGGTTTGCTTTTTTTTTTTTTTAATTTATTTTATTTTTGGCTACGTTGGGTCTTTGTTCTGTGCGCGGGCTTTTCTCTATTTGCGGTGAGCGGGAGCTACTCTTCCTTGTGGCGCGCGGGCTTCTCATTGCGTTGGTTTCTCTTGTTGCGGAGCACCGGCTCTAGGTGCTGGGGGCTTTAGTAGTTGCAGTACGCAGCTCAGTAGTTGTGGCTCGCGGCTCTACAGTACAGGCTCCATAGTTGTGGCACACGGGCTTAGTTGCTCCGCGGCATGTGGGATCTTCCCGGACCAGGGCTTGAACCCGTGTCCCCTGCATTGGCAGGTGGATTCTTAACCACTGCGCCACCAGAGAAGCCCTCTCAGGTTTGCTTTAAGAATTGTAGATATCATTCATAAGGCACCTGGTAAACGTGTCTATGGTTCTCAGTAAATGGCAGCTCTTATTATGCCCAGTTAACTGCCATTACCGTATCCTAAGCCCCCGTGGGTCTGGAGAGCCCAGGCTGAGCACCCTCTGTTTTGCAGCTGAGAAAACTGGGGCCTAAAAGGGATCCGTGGCTTTTCCAGGGTCACCTGGCATCTGAACAGCAGAAGGGAGCAAGAGGTGCCTGTGAGCGGCCTCACTGAGCAGGGGTGAGAAGTTCAGCTCAGGCTTGGCCATGGTCACTCACAGCCTTTGCTCTGATTTCCTCTCTCCATGATGGCACAGAGACAGCCTTTCTGGAAGGGTTGCGTGTACGAATAAGCTGTCATTCCAAAGTGCTGAAAAGTACGCCACAGGTGCCAAATCATGACTCTCCATGGATTTCAACACCTCCATTGGCATTCCTTCCTGCCAGATGCAAACTGCATGAGGACAGTGTGCGTGTGTGTGTTTGTGTGTGTGTGTGCACGCGTGTGTGTAGGGGATAAGGAAAGGGACGAGGAAGAAGAAGAGCACACAGAAAATTCCAGATTTTCCAGCGCCTGTTTCCATACCTGAACCCCAGTACACTGTGGCTTAGCCCCCTGCCCTATTACTCAAACAGAAGTACTCTCTTTCTTCCCAGGTCCTCTGCAACCTACTTTCAGCCACCTGTTGGAGGAAGGCGTGAGCCATTTTGCTGAGAGGCAATGATTTGCCCAACCTTCAGTCAACAGAGCCAGGGACTCAGTCCCAGGGGGCTGGTGTCAGAGAGGGCGTGGAATGGAAAAAGCATGGAATTTAGAATCAGACAGTTCAAGATTTGAATCCCGGTTCTGCTGCTTCCTAGCTGTGTGACCTTGGAAAAATGACTTCTGAGCCTCAGTTTCTTCATCCGTAAAAGGGAGAAAATTTGCATTATTTGGAGACATTAAATGAGAGGCGTACTCTGGCCCATGACTGTTTCATTCCCACCCCAAACCCTGCCCCCATCCCAGTGGCTTTCTGCACCCGGATTCCCACCGTGCCTGGGCTGGTACTACGTGTTGACTTTAACTGTGGATTTGGAAGCGTCAGAGAGACACCAGTATGAAGAGGTGGCTGCTGAAAGCAAAGCCTGCCTCCCCCAAAGAGGCATCTTCCTCGGAGAGGATGGCCTCGGTGCTTCAGGCGTTTGGGATAAAAGCAGCCGTTGTTGGGGGCGACACCCACGTTTGACATCCCGTGGCAAAAGAATGGTGCAGTACCCTGAGTGGGTGTCTTGGATATGACAGATATGCCCATAGCCTGATTGTGTACCTCTCTACTAACTGGGTTTGGCAGGAGGCCAGGTGAGGAGAGGGCAGATATGAGCTGGGGCTACAATGAGAGAGGCTGGACCTCTCTGCACCTCTCTCAGCCTGCAGAACTGCAAGGGAAGTGTTTGTGGAGAGGTTCCATGACCCTCTCTCTTAGCTGCTTTTTCCTGCCTGGCCCATTCTGGGTGCCCCAGTTCTGGGGATACAGATCCCTCCCCCAGGACAGGGGATGGTGTCCATGAACCCCTCTCAGAGAGGCAGAGGTCCCCATTGGGCTCCTAGCCTCGGGTCCTGGGCCTTCACTCAGTGTCTTAGCAATGGAAATTTCCACACACTCAGATACACCCACCACAAGGGGTCATGTAGTGACTCCAGGGTAGGTGGGAGAGAGGAACTGTGGCTTGAACTTACTGTGTGCCAGGAAAAACGATCATCGTAATGGTGGTAGCGGTGACCATGTATCAATCTCTGATTTAGTGCTTTACACATATTAGTTCATTTAATCCTTCCAGCAACCCTGTGAGGGAGGTACTGTTAGAAACCCCATTCTACAGATGAGAAAGCTGAGGCATTAAGAGGTTAAATAACTTGTCAAAGGTCACATGGCTGGTAAGTGGAAGAGCTCAAAGGCATGTGATCAAACTCATGCAGTCCAGTTCCAAAGTCATCCTCTTTTCAACCACTGTACCCACCTCTACTGCTCCTCTTATTTAATCTTGCTCCAAAGTCCCAGGAGGTGGGTGTTACTCATGGCATAGGTGAGGCAACTGAGGTTCAGAGAGGTTCAATGACTAGGCCAAGGTCACACAACCAATTAAGTGTCCATGCACGTCTGTGGGACTCTTTCCACTTCACTGAAGGGCTTCCAGGAGAGCAACTGAAACTTTGACATCACCTCTTACCCCATGGGTAACAGGGAGGAGTATGCAGAGGGGGCGCCCAGGTCTTTGCACACTGCCCAGCCTTCCATCTCAAGCACACTGGCAGGCAGCCATGAAAGCCCCAACCCTGCCTCTTTGCCTTTCAGACCTCATCCCAGCATCACCCCAGCATCACTTCTCCAGGAGCCTTGGCTGCCTCGACAGTCTAGGTTCTTTATCTGCTAACATAACACTTGCCTTGCTTAGTTATTACACATCCACAGATGTGATTGTGTAATTATTGTCCATTTTCCTGATTATATTGTAAGCTCCATGAGAAAAGAACTTTGGCTCTTACTAACATTATATCACCAGCAATTAGCATGCTGTCTGGCATTCAGTACCACTGAACGATGATTTAAGTGAATGAATGAATGAGCAGAGCACCTATGAGGTTCCAGATTCACACTTGGCCCTCTGCCTCCATTATCCCCAATCCTGGCAACAACACAGAGAGCTAGTTACCATCATTCCCATTTTCCTGATGAACAAACTGAGGGCCAGAGATGAAATGAAGTGACCTTTGCTCAGTCAATGGGAGGTGAGATCAGGATTCACACCCAAGTTTGCCTGACGCCACCCCCGTCTTCTCTCTCCTTCACGTCACTCAGAGAAGAAACTGGAAACAAAAAAGCAGTGATAAGCGTGGAATTTCCTGGTGGTCCAGTGGTTAGGGCTTTTACTGCTGAGGGTGCAGATTCAATCCCCGGTTGGGGAACTAAGATCCCACAAGCCATGCAGTACAAGCAAAAAAAAAAAAAAAAAGCCGTGATAAGGGGCTCTGCTCAAGCTCTTCCTCTAGGGAAAGGAGAAGAAAATGGGGTTGTTGATACCGGACAGTACTGAAAGTCAAGAATAAAGGATCAAAGCAAGGAAAGCGCTAAAATGGTCATGGGAGGAGATTCTAGCAACCTGTCTGTGATAATTCAGCAGGAAGTCAGTCTTGCAGGCCAGATGCCTTGGAAGACCGGATTCTCCATCTCCACAGTCAACTCTTCAGGGTCCCCCCACACCCCCTTGGAAAGGATAAAACCCTAAGAAGCAAATGATTGTGAATAGGAATTCATTCACCATCCCCAAATTCAAAAAGACAGTCTTTGTGGAAACGAGGAAGCCAGGGTGACATGCTTGACAGTCTTCTTTGCAGCCTTAGGGAGACTGACTGTGTTAGATTCACATTTGATGTATATGTCCAGACTGCCTTGAGGAAAAAAATTTTGATAAATGTATCAGTGAATGTCTAAAATTCTTGCACAATGTGGAGCTTCAAGAAAGATGCCATTTAAAAAAAAAAAAGACTGAATGGTATCTTGCCCCACTCTTTGTAAAACCATCTATCTAAGCCAAAAAATAAAAGAAAATCCTTGTATATTTTGTTCTCTTCCACCCTTCAAGCTCTTAGGTTTTATTTGCCTTGGGTTTGGAGAGCGAGTGGAAATCAACACAGCTGTTTATGTTTAGTGGCTTCGAATGATCTCAGGGCGCAAAAGATCCTCACGGGTGTCTCTGCATTGTTGACAGTTTTTAGACCAGCTTTCACGCAGCCAAGGGGTAGTGTGAACTAGAATTCCTTTTTACATTTGCCCAGCAGGGTTCGTTTCAGGCATACAGGGGTCTACTTTCTTCTCCATCTTCTCTCTTTCTGCAAGATGAGGACTCTGTCTTCAGGCTAGCGTCGTGGCTAATAGAGACAGCTTGGTAGGTCAGTCAGAGAAGGATTTCCTAGTCCCTCTGCTAAGGGGTGGTCTTGGCACTTCTGCAGAGGAGGATTCTATTAGGAGCTGCTTCCCTGCAAGGAAGGGAAAACAGAAAGGGTCTCTGGAGTAACTGTTCCTGGCTGTCTTAGAAGGAGGGAACCCTGCTTGTTAGTGACTTTCCTATCTACAGTCATCCCTCAGTAAATGTGAGGGATTGGTTCCAGGACCCCCTCGGATACCAAAATCTGTGGGATGCTCAAGGCGTATATATAAAATGGCGTAGTATTTGCATATAACCTACATACAGCCTCCTTCCGTACACTTTAACTCATCTCTTGGTTACTTATAATACCTAATACAATGTAAATACTATGTAAATAGTTGCTAGGGCACGGCAAATTCAAATTCTGCTTTTTGGAACTTTCTGAATTTTTTTTTTTTCCATCTGCTGTTGGTTGTATCTGTGGACCTGGAACCCACGGATACAGATGGCCAACTGTATATAGATCGTATATATGTATATATATAACTAAACTGGATTTAACTGAACTGGATTTTAGTTTAACTAAAACTGGATTTTAATCTTTTATAGCTAACAAAGCTTTTGTCTGTTTGTTTGGGAGAGGACTCATCCCTCCTGCCTGAAAAGGTAGAGGGCAGAGATGGATATAAGCTAGCTAACTTCTATATCACCAGCATCTGGCACAGGGCTTTGTTCGTTATGGGGCGTAATGAGTGTTCCTTGAATAAATAAAAGTTTAAAATGAGTAAAGATACTTATTTGAAAAATGAAGAAAAGCTTCATGGAAAATTAAGTTGAAATCAACCATAATCCCAACCCTTTAAAACAGTGATAGAAAAATAAGAAGGAACGACCAGAGTCCTAACTTGCTCCTCTGAAATAACCGCTATTATTAGTGTGATGTGATTCCTTCCTTCTCCTTCCCTTTATAAACGTATTTATTTATATATATGTAAACACACATAAACATATTCACAAGTTTTAACAGTAGCCAAACATGTATGTAAATAATAACATAAATACCCCCATGACATACTTTTTTTAAAAATAAATTTATTTATTTTTGGCTGCATTGGGTTTTCGTTGTTGTGCATGGGCTTTCTCTACTTGCAGCAAGCAGGGGGCTACTCTTCGTTGCGGTGCGCGGGCTTCTCATTGCGGTGGCTTCTCTTGTTGTGGAGCACAGGCTCTAGGCACACAGGCTTCAGTAGTTGTGGCACGTGGTCTCAGTAGTTGTGGTACACAGGCTTAGTTGCTCCGCGGCATGTGGGATCTTCCCAGACCAGGGCTCGAACCCGTGTCCCCTGCATTGGCAGGCGGATTCTTAACCACTGCTCCACCAGGGAAGTCCCGACAAATACATTTCAAATAAAGGAAAAAGAACCACGAAGTACATACCAAAGTTCTACATGATTATTTTTGTTATCCATTGTTGAGATTTTTCATGCCAGCACACCTTTTCTGAGCACAGACCTTCATGAGTTAACTGCTCCAGGCTCTCCTCAGAGAGCCCTGAACCCTGAGCACCCTGCATCTCTCCCAGGGCCAGGAGCCCCTCTGCTAGCAGATGCTTACCAGGCCCTGTGCCTGGGGCAGAGTCAGAGGGTAGGCAGGAAGGCTCACAGGAGGAAAGCAGTAACCCAAAGAGGAAATGGGTGGCGGGAGCTTGGAGCATCCTGGCTCCTTGCCTGGGGGCCCGCACTGACCAGAGGTCAGGCTGCTTGATGCCGTCTGCATGGCTGACTCCCAGGCAGCATTTGGGCAATTACCCAGCTGCCTTTGGGCTGCACAGGCAGCTTGACTGGCTCAGTGTGTCTCTCAGAAAGAAGATCTTGCACAGAAAGTAATGGAAGGCCTGGGTTTTTCCAGATTGTCCGTTCACATTGATTAAAATTGTCCAGGTTCTTGCCTCGTCATCCCCCACTCTAAAGTGCCGAGGGAGCAAAGTCTTTGTAGCATTTCTTAAAGCGGCACCTTTCAATTTGCCTGCCCCCGGGAGCTTTACTAACAGACAAACGCTTGGACCCATCCCCAGAGCCTGATTTAATTGGTCCAGGGTGGGGCCCAGGCAACCCTGTGTTTTCAATTCTGCAGGTGACTCTAATGGACAGCCGAGGCTGTGAAGCCAAGTGTGAGAACTGATTCAGAGTCCATGAGCGCTTGTTTAAAATGCAGACACGCAGATTCAGAATTCTAGGTCTGTTGGGGATGTCCGGTTAGGGTTTTGCTCCTTTAACCCCCAGTTATTCTAAAGCTTCTATTGGAGTGCTAGTTCTACTACTTGTCATTTATTTCCCTGTTTGCTTGCCCTGTTCTCTCAGTTTTTCAGTTGTGGAAAAGGGCAACCCTCAGGCTGGAAACAGCAGTTGCATCATTCTTTGAACCTTGAGAGCAGGGAATGAGCACTTATTCTTATTTGCTCCCCGTCATAATACCCAGAGCCTGGCACATAGTTGGCTCTCAGTTTATTCATTGAGTTAATGATTGAGCCACACCATATCAGATAAACCAGTGGTTTGCCATATATTTGTTTGACATTTAGTCAGGGCTATTGCCTCAAACACCTGTAAACACACACACGCGCACACACATTCACACATACTCCTTACACTCCTTACACACCTGCAGGTAGAAGCCACTGTCTTCAGCTCTCAAAAAACCACCCAGAGATTACCATTGGGCATACTGATCTGCACACATCCATCTGGAAAAAGGTAGATTCGAAGCAAGTGGACAGGGTGGCAGCGGGGTGAGCAGACTTTCTAAATAGCTGTTCTAAGGTTCTTACCCCAGCTTCTCTGCAGTCTGAGATGGGTGGGCTCTCATTTCAGCCACTACCAAAAGGTGAGCATTTGTGCCAGTGCTGAGATAGGTGTCATAAGTTGCCAACCCATGCCATAAAAAATTAAGGAACATTTTGCATTTTTGAAAATAAGCTAGTCTGATTTTCTTTTACTCTCAAATAAATTCAAGAATGTTTGCTTTTTATATTATTCTAGAGTCTTGCAACATGTTCCTTCTTCATTTATAGTAGGGGTCTCCAAGAGTCTGTTGATCCTTTCCCCAGATTCCTGCATTTGTGTGTGTGTGTGTGTGTGGTAGGCTGGGGTTTAGATGTTTCAGGCTCTCTTAGGACTGTCTTCTTGGGAGGTCAGGCGCAGCCAGGGGTCTTTAAGTCAGATGAAGGATGGGTTGATGGGGCTGATCACTTGCAGGTCAGCTCCGAAGCCCAATTTACACTCAGCTAATCACCAGTGGCTGATGTATAGGATCAGAAAGCAGCACAGCTGGCACATCCTGACCTGAGGATGGTTCTTACAGCCAGAGAACTGCCAAACTCTTTGGATGATGACCCAGTGGTCCTGGGAACTTTCATAATATGTTTCAAATTGGGAGATTTTGAAAGTTTATAGTCCAAAAGAGAAAAAGAGAGAAGGGTTGTCAAAGTTGGGATTTAAAATAGTGGGCCGGGACTTCCCTGGTGGCGCAGTAGTTAAGAATCCGCCTGCCAATGCAGGGGACACGGGTTTGAGCCCTGGTCCGGTAAGATTCCCACATGCCGTGGAGCACCTAAGCCCGTGCGCCACAACTACTGAGCCTGTGCTCTGGAGCCAGCAAGCCACAACTACTGAGCCCATGTGCCACAACTACTGAAGCCTGTGTGCCTAGTGCCCGTGCTCCGCAACAAGAGAAGCCACCACACTGAGAAGCCCGCGCACCGCAACGAAGAGTAGCCCCTGCTCGCCGCAAAGCCCACGTGTGGCAACGAAGACTCAAAGCAGCCAAAAATAATTAATTAATTAATTAAAAAAATAAAATAAAATAGTGGGCTATCCACAGTGCATATCATTTTTTTAAAAATAACGTTAAAAAAAACCCTGGATAGTGTGTTCTTTCCAAAGCAGTTTGCCATAATCTGAACCAGTGACTTCTTTAGCTGCCAATGCTTGCCAGACTTATTGATTTAAAATGACTTCATTCATGTTAACACAGCATCTGTGTGGAAGGAGTAACTTTATAGGACTTTTTTTTTTTTTTTTTGCGATACGCGGGCCTCTCACTGTTGTGGCGTCTCCCGTTGCGGAGCACAGGCTCTGGACGCGCAGGCTCAGCGGCCATGGCTCACGGGCCCAGCCGCTCCACAGCATGTGGGATCCTCCCAGACCGGGGCACGAACCGGTGTCCCCTGCATCGGCAGGCGGACTCTCAACCACTGCGCCACCAGCCAAGCCCTATGGGACATTTTTTATAATTTGAGATGATCTTATTTAAGGAGGAATCTTGCAATTATCTCTTTTGCCTCAGGGAAAATATAGCTTTTTTCCCCCCTTTGTCTGGTTATAATGACAAATTATTTTGCTTTAAAGAAGGAAAATGAGGGAAAGACAGAAAAGATATAAAGGGAGATGAAAAATGTTCCAGGAAAGAGCAAATAAAATTATTAAAGGGATGCAGAGGCCAGGAAAGAAATTTGGAAGTAGACTAAAAGATTCACTCCTTTTCCATCAAGGAAGATGAGAAGTTAACAGACTTTAAATAAGTCACATAAGGTTAAGGTGAACGGTCATATGTTTACCAAATCCTAGAGTATTAGGAAGAGGTACTTTTCAAAAAAGAATGCATTGTTTTTCATATTAGTACATATTTGAAGGTCTCAGAATCCAAAAAAAATGACCCTGGTACAAATATGATTTAAATGGGAGATCCAAGATGGCAGATACATAGCATGTATGTCACTAGGTCTCTTTCTGTACCCATGACAGACATTATTAATTGATCAGGCTGCTGTTTCCAACTTAACTAGATACATGCACCCTTGGAATTCTTTTCAGCACAGTGTGACAGAAAGTCGGTTAGCTAGAGATGGCCCTTGAGATGAGCCCATTTTGCTACCTACGGATTAACCTTACTACTCAAAGTGTGAGCTCCAGACCACCAGCCTGGGTGTCCTGTGGGAGCTTATTCTGAAAGCAGAACCTCAGCCCCATTCTAGACCTACTGAATCAGAATCTGTATTTTAGCAAGATACATAATTCTTATGTATATTAAGGTTTAAGTGGCCCTGGAAGAGCACTGAATGCATGATATATTCATTAGGGTGGAAGCTCTGAAACTTCAGAGTGCATCAGAATCACTGGGTTAAACACTTGGTAAACCTAGATTGTTGGGCCCCAGCTCCAGAACTTTTGCTTTAGAAGATCTAGGGTGGGGCTTATCAAACAAGCTTCCAGGTGTTGATGCTGCTGGTGGTGGTCTGGGGACCACAGTTTGAGAAAAACTGCATTAAGGCCATGGAAATACTTTGGAATATCTCCATGACCTTTAAAGTCAAAGACTGCAGTATATTTCCATAACTTTCCTTCAGAGGGAGGAATACCTGAAATTGTGTACAAGACTGTGTGCATTTCAGTTTCGCTAGAGTAGAAAGTTGCTGCATAGAATGGGTGGAGATAAGATAGGAGAGGGAGCAGGCCAGGGTAAGAGGCCTTCTTATTTCTTAATGCTGCTTTGAGAGATTGTTTTAAAACTTTATTTCCTACGATCTGGATAATGACAAATCAATGCTATTGGCATTGAAAATCAGGCTATAGGGTGGGCATACTGTGAAAACCTGTATCTCAGAGCCAGAGAAGAGAAACAGCTTATAAACAGAGATGACTGGGGGGGGGGGGCGGTTTGCAGAAGCAGTAATTTAATAATAGGGATAATAATACCCAACTTACTGGTCTCTCACATAGCTAAGTACCTGTGCTAAATGACTGTAATGAACGATCTCATTTAACCAAACAACAGTATATTATGTATATGTAATCAAACCCCTTCCTTACTCCCAGTGAGAACCGAAGCTTTGTAAGGATGTATGTAGTCAGAGAACTTGCCCGATTTAAATCCAGGTAGTTCTACGGGGGTGGGGGGGGGGGGGCTTCTCATCTATGAGGGGTCTGGCTTGCCTGTGTCATCTCTTCCAACTCTCAGCGAGGAACCCATAGAGCACCTGGGACAGGAGAGAAGTCCTCAGGTGAATTAAAGTCGAGGAACCTGTAGGGCCAGTGAGTCCGAGGTGCGGACAGGGAGGGGCTCCTACATGAAGCGCAGCAGAATTTAGCCCGAGCCCGCCGGGGTCATGGAGCTTCTCCTGGCTTCCTCCGGCCAGTCTGTGGTAGGTTGCAAGGAGGAACCGTCTTGGGGCGGGAGGCTTCGCGGGGTATTGTATGTGCCTATAAATACTTCAAATAGTTAAGTGAAATGTGCAGCCTTTGAAAGCTGGAGAGGAAGCTATTCGGAGGCCCCCCCGGCCCGCCTGGAAGAGCTGGCAGAAAAGAGAAGAAATGGCTGGCGCGTCCTTAACGCGGGAGACGAGGAACGGCCCTGCCCAGACCAGATGGGGGGCCGCGGGGCTGCAGGCGCGACTCCGGAAGCCTCAGACCGTTAAGGTGACCAGAACAATTTGAAAAAGGAAACAAACTTCCCCGGAGCCGTCCCCGCGGGGCCCCGAGGCGGGCGCTTGCGTTCGAAAGGGCATTTTTCAAAAGGTTTCAGGGACGCGGGGGTGTCAGCCCGCGGGGGAGCGCGAAGCCCGAGCAGCGCTGCAGAGCGGCCACCAGCTGGCTTTGTACTTGCGGCCAAGCGCGGCCCCAGACTTTCGGCGGCGGCCCGGGAGTTGAGGCCACGCCCCCCTTTGCAGTGAGAGCCGCGGCTGCAGATTGGCCCGCCACGGACCAATCGGCGCGCCGGGGCGGCCCGGGCTGTCAGCGCGCGTCGCAGCAGCGCGGGTAGCAGCCTGTCCTACCCTGCGCGGAGCCCCGCAGCCAGCGCAGCCTTCCCGGGAAGCGCGGCGGCCGCTCGCAAGCGCTGCGCTGCCCTGCCCAGCCCACCAGCCGCGCGTCCCGGTGCCCGCGCCCCACGGCTACAGCCTTGCTGCGCTATAACGCACGGAGCATGTGCAGACCCGCAGGCGCCGAGGTGCTATCTGTCCGGCGGGCTTCTGAGCAGTGGTGACTGTCACGCGTAGAGAGACCTTTCGGGGGCTCTCGCCGCGCCTCTGCGTAGCGGGTGACACTGCGGTGCTCGCAATCAGGGCGGCAGCTGCCTCTCGGTGAAGACGTTGGGCTCCGTGCGCCCTCCCTCTCCTCACTATCGTTCTTTCCTTTCCTCAGCTGCTCGCTCCTTAGCTCGCCCGCTCACACCCGCAGCCTCCCTGAGCGGGAGGCGTGGGTCCCCGCCGCTTCTCTTCCGAAGGGGCCTCCTCACTTCGGAGATGCAGTGACAAGTTAATATGGGCGTCCAAGCCTCGAGTTGCCAGGAGGAGAATCTCAGGAGGCAACAGCTCCTGAGCACCCGGAGCCCTTGAACAGGCCGCCCAGGAGGGGCGTGAAAGCCGGCTGCAGCATCCGTCCAGGTGGGACCAGCTGAGCGCCGCGACCAAGGCGAGCTCGCCGGATTGCTCCGAGATCCCCGACCCAGGGATATTTTTTTCTTTCCCTCGGCTAGTGGTGGGCGCCTCTCGGGCCGAAGCCCGGCGCCTGCTCTGCTGCCCGCGCTGCCTTTAGCGGTCGCCTCCGCCGCCGCTGCCAGGGACGTGCTGGGAAAGCCGAAGCCCCGGGAGAAGATGCCGGCCATCCTGGTCGCCTCCAAAATGAAGTCGGGACTGCCCAAACCCGTGCACAGCGCCGCGCCCATCCTGCACGTGCCCCCAGCCCGGGCGGGCCCCCAGCCCTGCTACCTCAAGTTAGGAAGCAAGGTGGAGGTGAGCAAGACCGCCTACCCTAGCCAGATCCCCCTGAAATCGCAGGGGCTGCAGGAGCCGGCGGGGGAGGGGCTCCCGCTGCGGATGAGCGGCTCGGTGGAAAACGGGTTCGATACCCAGGTGAGAGGTGCTGTGTGCCGGGGCACTGTTCTGGGAGAAGGGTGAATGCTTGGTGGTGGTGGTGGGGGGGGGGGTTGGCATGGCCGGATAGGGGACAGGGCTACCCTGTGGGCTGAGAAGGGAACCGTCCCACTTAGGCCGGCAGATTGGGGGATGCGCGCGGAGAGTGGGCTGGCCAGTGGGTGTGGCCGGGTGACCGAGGTTTGCCTTAAGGAGCTCTGTGAGACCGGGGTGCGGTTACGTCTGCGGCTTCCTTCTGGCGGGCACGGTCAGGGTGTTCTCAAAACTGTGCCGCACTGGAAATGTCAGGTTCTGCATGTTGAGATCTTGGTCCCAAGAAGGCAGTGACTGCTGCAGTGTCTGTCTGTCTGTGTGTCGGTTTTGCAGAGATTCTGTCCCTGCCAAGGAATAGTCCGAGGCCTCGTTGGGCTCCACGCCCTCTGGCCTGGCTGAAAGATCCAGGGAAAGGGGTCTGGGGGTGGCAGTGTACCTGCTCGCCTCGTCGTGAAGATGCCTGCCCCTGCCCCATCCTTTGGGTTGACAGGATTCCAGGCATGGTGCTGGGACCGCAGTAGAAGTGCTCGGTGCACCAGCGGAGGCAGGCAGCTGGAGACTCCTAGCGTCTCCGCTGGCTGTTGCGGTGGGCGGGGGTGCCTGCCTCAGAATGGCGGCCCGAAGCTAAGCCCCTCCTTCCTGGGTAGCAGATCCTGGTGCCGGTAGCCCGGGTGACTGGGGCTGGGGTGGGGGGATGACATGAAAAGAATTGATGACTTCTACCTTTCCAGACAGAGCCCGCATCACCCAGTTCGGCTGGGTGACGGGCCCTAGCCATGCAATCTCTTTTAAGGAAATCAGCAAGGGCCAATCAGGTTCTCCTGGCCTCCTGCCCTTTCTGCTGCTTTTTTTTTTTCTTTTTTCCTCCTCTGGTAGGAGGGAGCAGGGGCGTGCTGTATTTTCTTGGCCGTTAGTCAGCAGGGACTTTTGGGGACAGGCAGACCTGACGGATGTGACTGTCCCGGTCAGGAGAGGCGGGAAGCCAGCGGGGGAGGTAGTTTGGGGCTGGTGTCAGGGAAGTGGCAACAGACCAGCTGACCTTTTTGACACTTATTCTCTGCTGACACTGTCTCCACCTTCTCCTGGAGATTTCTCTGATCAGAGGCTAGAACTCAACACATTCCTAGCCTTTCTGATGGAGGAACTGGAGCTGGAAGCTAATTGTAAGCAGACTTTTGGAACTCTGGGTTGGAGAAGGCCCTCAAAGCAGATTAAGCTCCCACGCCAGGCTGATAAGCATGCCCCTTGCTGCTGCACTTGCTAAACATGTTTGGAAGCTGACAGGTTTGAGTGATGGTGTGTGGGAGAAAGATTTCCCCCAGTGCTCCCAGGGCCTGTCTCTGCCGGGGTTTTGTGCTCTGCGCTCTTTTTCTGCCTTCGGCACAGGTTTGTACGTGGGCTCTGAAATGGGAATGAGCTTGGGGGTGCACCCTTGTGAGGGTTTCCCCTCCATCCTTGGAGACAGGGCTGATGAGGTATGGTGGGTGGTATGCGGGAGGCCGGAGCAGTGACTCCGGGATGTGACACACAGCCTCCAGCCTGATGAGGAGGACCCAAGGAATGAGGGGGGAAAGTGGACACTGGGATCGTTGCTACCCAGGCAGCTGTTCTACCGTTGCCCATCTGACCCTTCATTTAACAAACACTGTCGGTGGACTTGCCATGGGCAGGCTCTGGAAAGGTGATTCATCCCTCTTCTTCCTGAAAAAATGATCTCCAGCTGCTGCCGGAGGAGCTGGTGTGGTCCAGTTCCCTCGAGGCTTTTCTTCTCTCCGTCGCCCTTGGCCCACAGTCCCCTGGCTGCCCCCACGCCACCTGCCTCGCCCTCAGTGGGACCTTGTGTACTGACCACATGGATGGTTTGGATGGATTGCTGAGGAAATTGGCCACTTCCCAGTGGGCTATCCTGGTTTTCACCAGCCTGCCCTTTCTTTATTCATGGCCGAGCTTCCTGGCGGCTCTTCTCTGTGGCAGGTACAGATCCTTTGTCTCACTGCCTCACCCTGGCATCCAAGTGACATTGGCAAAAGGGGTTTTCCCGTCTTTGGACAGGGCTTCCTCCCCCTTCGCCTGACACGGTGTCCATTTACATCCAGGAAGGCCTCTCCGTACGGCTCGAGGACTGTGTCAGACTTGACACACCTGGTAGTCCTGGCCTCAAAACCTGGCGTTTATCACTGGAAGATACTCAGGAGATGATGATTTAAATGGCAAATGGCATCTGACTCCCCTTTTATTCAGGGGGCTTTGGGGAGAAGGCTGGGTTGTGCAGTGGTCAGTAGCACAGGCTTTAGAGTCAGGTGGCTATCCCTGGTATCCTGTCTCCACCATGTACTAGCTGGTGACCTAGTCCATTAACCTCTCTGGGCCTCACTGTTCCCATCTGTAAAAATGGGCATTAAACAACCACACAAATTATGAGGATTAAGAAAAAGAACATATGTAAAGTGTCATATATACATATGTTGATATATACACATATACATACATCAGTTAGACATGTGTATAGACATATATAAGTAACATGTATAAAGCCTAGTGTCAGGCCACTAGGAAACACTCGATAAAATGAGCTATTCATATTGCTAAACCAAGAGATGGGGCACTGTTGAACGTAGATCTGATAGCCTCTCAGTGAGAAAAGGCATAGCTTATTCTGTCAAGCCCTTGAGAAGGTGTCATTCAGTCCACGAGGATTTACAGAGCATCTGTCACATGCCTAATACAGTACCAGCCATGGTGGGAAGATGAGGAAGTGCCTGATGTGCCAGGCTCTTTACATACGATCTCATTTCATTCCCACAGTAACACTTAAAGCATATATAACATTTTCTATGACAGTAATTTCCTGTAACATCTTCTTTAACGACAATAATATAATAATGGCGAGTCATCACATAGCACTTCCTATGTGCCAGGAATTGTTCTAAAAGACCTCATTTGATTCTTACAACAATCTAGTGAGACAAGTGTTATTATTCTCATTTGACACATGAGGAAACTGAGGCAAGGACCGGGTTAGTAACCCCTTGAGCAGCAGCAGTAGAATTAGGACTCGGACAGTCTGGCTCTGGACTCCATGTCCTATACCAGCATGCTATAGAGAGAGAGTCATAGGGACTTTCCAGTTACTCGCAGGCCCTGATTTCTAAGAGCAGTGCTCTAGCTATTGAGCTGGAAGAGTACGCAGGACTTAGCAAAAGGTAGAATAACTTGCTCTAGGTCATCCTGCTCCAGGGTGGCGAGTGGGGGGCCCAACTCAGGTTGGTCTGGCTTCCAGGCTGGGGGTCTTCCCCTCTTCACAGCTGCCGTCCTCCTGGATGCTCTGGCGGAGGTACGGGGGATAAGACACGGCCTGGGCCTTGGAGATCTTATAGTCCAGTTGCGAGGCATGACTGATGTACCCAGGGCATCAAGCACAACACGAAGAGGGCTGAGAGGTATGCTTGGGGCTGAAAGGAAGGAAAAGGCCACCATGGCTGGAGAAGTCCTGAGGGCCTCACGGAGGAGGCAGGAGATGGCGGGCTCCAGAGATGGGCAGGAATGGCTGGCTGGGGAGGAGAGGGGGTGAGATGAGCATGCCAGGGAAGGAGGAGAAGCAGGGCCACGCAGCGGTGCAGAGCAGGAGTGGGTGTCGCCACCGGGAAGCCGCACCTTCGCCTAACAGGTGATTGCTTCGTATCTGGTATCTTCCTTTTGAAAGGTAGTCATGAGCAAAGAACAAAGGCTTCTTGCAGTTGAGGGATTGGATTTGCGTGCTGCCTTCGTGGTCCGTAGTCATCCTGAGCGTGCAGGGTAGTTATGAGAAGGTGGAAGGATGGTGTCCATAAAAGACCTGTTTCATAACAGCCCCTTGGGAAATGACAGTGATTATTATTATTAGCTTAGGGTTCAGAATATCCAACATGGTAGTGATGCGGAAAGGACATGGGTCTCGTGGCTTTTATTAGGCAGCGACTCTCTTTAGCCAGTGACAGCCTGTTCTCCCCCAAGCCTGCTGTCCATCGCCATCAAGTGTGAAAAGACCTGACGCAGCCAGCAGCTAGCTTTTAGGTGCAGCCCCACTGTCGACTTGCCAAACCCCTCACGTTGAATCTCTCCCGCAAACCTACAGCAGGGGCTCGACCCGCAGAGAGAGGAACTGCTCTGCAGCCACACATCCCTCCCGAATTCCCCTCCTGGTGTTGGGATACCTGGGCCTTCCCCCAAGAATGAACATTTATAGCATCTGCTCTGTTAACATGGCGTATAAATTATGACCATGTGCAAAGAATTGTTTTAGAGATCTGCTCTGTGTTAGTTCAGAAACTCTGTCCGGCTGACCTTCAGATAAGGAATGCTTGTGAGCTATTTGAGGAGAGGTTAGCCTATTTTTAAGAAGCAGTTGCAGGGGAAAAAAATTATATATATAATATTTTGATATTTCCTGTTTTTAGGAGCCTGGGGTTCAACTTGCAACTCGTTTCTTTAAAAAAAGTAATTAGAAGTGATTGAAATCCTCTGTGGGTGTTTTAGATGTTTAAAAAGAAAGCGCAGGCGAGGCCCCTGGGAAGAGAGCGCAGCTCCAAGCTTGCAACCTGTTGCAACTTTGCCCCATTGTGTTTTGATTAGAATCCTCGCTCCATCATCAAAGTTGATTATGGATTTGATTAGTGCATTTTTCTGCTATTGTGTTATTCCCTTTCTTCTCTTCCTCGGTTCTTGGAGGGGGAATGTGTAGCATGGTTATCTGCCAACATGCAAGAATGTTTATAGTTCACGTATTATTGCTTATTCCGTGGGTTAATTTTCTGAAGACACTTTAAGGGTGGGACTGGTGGCTAATTTAGGGTATCATTACGTGTGTATATATGTGTGTATAAATACATCTCCTTCTGGATATGTGTATATATACATATATACACACACATATACAAATATATACACATGGAGCAGCTTAAAGTAATGAGCACATGTGAGCACACACACATCAAAGGCCAGGCTGGGGGAATTACAGCCCAATTGCCAGCTTTCAGAGTAGCTAGATTTGCTTCCCGCTTCTCATACTCCCTTCCTCTGTGACCAAGATTGAAGCGCCAAGTCTTGGTGTCCCATTTTATTTACTTATAAGACATGAGAGGTGTGGCCTTGAGAGAGGTGTTTTAATTAGGCCTTAGTGAAGCTCCTGAAGCCAGTCTGAAAAAGCCGAACCACCCAGTGAGATTTTGGCTTAAGGTCAGAGACTCTTATTTCTTAGAATCAGTCTCATCAGCAGGGAAGGGAGTAGTTATGTGCCAGGTAGTAGTAGACTGCAGTGACTTCACATATATGTATATATTATATATATATATAAATGATTTATGTATATATAAATTTTATATGTATATGAAATTTAATGTGAAGCACAAGAAACTGGGTAAAATGTAAAGTGGCCCATGCGTTTCATATCAGGAAGCTGAGACCAGAGGAAGTTATCACTTGGAGACAGTTTTAAATGGTAGATTACACTTAACTGAGAGACAGACCTGGGTTCAAATCCAGGCTTTGGGCAAGTTATTTAGCATCTCTAAATGTGTCTTCATCTGTAAAGCAGAAACGATGATGCTTATAGGTTGTCTGTGAAGAGTCAGTGAGATAATACAGGTAAGTTGCTGAGCACAGAGCCTGGCGTGCAATAAGGAAGGAATATGTGATATTGCCTATTTTTATTACCCAAGGTCAGAGCCAAGTGTGGAAACCAGATCTGCCTCATTCCAAGCCTGTGTTCTTTCTACGCTACTTCTCTGCCTCTCAAGTGCACGGTTGATTACATGGAGGACAGGTGGCTTGCACTGTGAAAGCAGAGGGCATAGCGGGGCTTTGGTCAGATGAATGAGAGTCAGAGTCAAGAGTAAATTAATGTAGTCATATCCAGAGTTGTGAAACGAAACCTCCACATTTTGGTCCCAAACATGCCATCTCTATAGCACTAACCAGGCTGAGGGATCTGCTGCAAACCAAACGTAATGGGAACCTCCTTTGTACACCCAGTCTGAGCTGCCACTGTCAAGGTGACTGAGTGGAGCTGGCCAATCTGACAGCACTGCCCAGGACCAAGAATGGAACAGTCCCATTGATTGGGCTTCTGAATGGTTTCTTATTGTTCTGAAGGCAGAAGGAAAGCCGTCTTCCCTTACTGCTGGCACGATTGTGGTGGGAGCTGAACCTCGTGATCAGCTTGGCCATTAAGGTGCCCCAAGGCATGGCCAGCTGCCCAGTGGTGTTTTACTGATAGCCACGGGGCCACTTTCAATGGTGACTCTGTCTCTTGGTCACATTGTTCAAGGAGATGGACAGTGTGTTCCTAGAATGTCTTGGGCAGAATGGTTCATGTGATTTGGGGAACAAAACTGGGTCAGGCTTTTGTGCTTCAGTCCACACAAGACACTAGTGAGTGACACAAAAGTTTTCGCAGGCACCCCAAGTCGCCCACGCAGAACCTAAAGAATGACTCACGACTTAGTGCTCCATTTCCCAAGGAAAACAGACCTCTTTTGTGTTTTGCAAACAGTAGCCCCACAGCCTCAGGATATTTTCTCTCTCCTTCTAAGTGAAACCTTCATACCTTTAGTGAATTTTGGTTTGTTCCAACCTCCCCTGTCTTGGTGGAAGAGAAGATAGGGTAGGAAAGGGGGCTTGGTCAAGATGATTATAAAGTTCTTTTGGAGCCTTTGAACAAAATCAGTTAGGAGAGTGTGACACAGGAAAAATAGTTATAATAATGGGCACTGACACTGACGGAGCATAGCCTCTTACCAGCATAATGCATAGCTCCAGGCATGCATCATTTCATTTAATCCTCCCAACATCCCATTATGTAGAAGCTACTTCCTGAGGAGGATAGAAATGACAGCTCTGGGAATCAGCAACTTTGGTTCTAATTTTGTCTCTTTAGATGCTTTACTGCATGACCTTCAATAAGTTACATTGTCTTTTGAGCTTCAGTTGCCTAATCTATAAAATGAGTAGGATGATACTTGCTCTACTGTTTTTGAAGAGTTGTTGTAAAGCTTAATAGAGGTAATTATTATGAATGAGACTCTGGTACACCATAAATACCCTTTATGGAAACCAAGGGCAAGAGAGGTTAAGCTACTTTTCCAACTAGCACAGCTGGTTAAGTGGCAGACTCAGGATTTGAACCCTTATCTGTTTGACCTCAAAGTCAAGGTTCTTAAATAGCAAGTGTGAAAGCACTTTTTAAAAAATATCTGAAAAAGCATTGTTAATACGGGATCAAAGTAAATTGCTGGAAAGTCTCCTTTGGTGCGGTATATATGACATCTGGCTCCTCCCCTCTGCCCCAGAGTTTAGAAATACTGAATATATTCATTCAATATTAAATAAACATTAGCTGCTTCATCATATCAGTTAAACTCTCTGGGATTCGTAAAATTCTAAGTGTTCTGATGCCACAAGGTCCACTAAGGTGTTATCACTATGTAACTGGCAGGGCTGGTTCTGGACAGAGGAAGGGAAAAATGGGGAATTTGATCATTTGTTGGCACGCAGAAACAATCAGATAAATTCAGATTATGAGTCGTCTTTAAGACAACAGGCCTGGGATCTTCAAAACCGATAATGTCATGAGAAACAAAAAAGTTTAAAAGGTACTGTTCTAGAAAAGGAGACTAAAGAGCTATGACAACCAAATCCAGCGAGAGATCCTTGACAAGCAAAACCATAAATGCTGGAAAGGTCATTTGGGAGACAGTGGGAGATATTTGAGTACAGATTGTATGTTAGATAGTATTACTCCATTGATGTTAATGGTTTGGGGATAATGTAAGAAAATGTCCATTTTCTTGGGAGATACATGATGCTATATTTAGAGGTGAAGTATCTTGATGTCAGCAACTAACTCCCAAATGGTTTAGGAAAAAAAAAAGGTGAGCATATCTGTAGATAGAAGGAGAAAGCACATGTTGTAAAATGTTAACAACTGGTGAATCTAGGTGAAGATACATGTGCAAGTCTTTCAACTTTTCTGCGTTTGAACTTTTTCAAAATAAAATGTTGGGAAGCAAAACAAAGGCTTGGCTAAAGAGTATACATCAGCAATCCCCTTGACATCTGTGGTGTATCCATGAGAACATATATGAGGTAGGAGTGTGTGTGTGTGTGTGTGTGTGTGTGTGTGTGTGTGTGTGTGCGTACTCACAGTAAATAGCCTGGCCAAGTTTGTTTCACTGGGTTTAGGATCTGGACTCCTTATCTCCTGTCTCTGGTGTAGTGTGAGAATCTTGGCTTAATTCCTCTTCTTTTATGAGAAGGGTTGCTGAAATTTCATGGAAATCATAAGATCCAGGTTGATTTGATAATCCCTTATAAAAATCTAAGATGTTTCCAAGGATGAAAGTATAAAAGAGATTTTTTTTTAATGAGGAACTTTTTTAAAATATGAAAATACCTGGTTGAATTTTACTCATCTGGGCATGAAGCAGACGAGGAGTATGAGTGGAAGCAGGCTCCTTTGTCTGCTTTAAGCTCTTTCTCTCCTCACTACTTAGAACTCCTTTGCCTGGCTAAACCCGTCCCAACCTTCACCCATTCAAGTTCAGGCTTAGTGCCGCCTTGTCCAGGAAGCCCTGTGCCGCCACCACAGTCTGGATGCAGTATCTGCCCTGTGTTCTTCCATAGCGTGCTCTGAGCCCCCATCGCTTGGACTATGGTTGCTTATTTAGCTGGACCGTGGCTTCTGTGGGTTCAGGGATGTGTCTCTCATGATCTCTGCTGGTACAGCATCAACACGGAGTAGGTTCTTAGTTCCTGTTTGCAGAAGAAAAGAAGGATGGGAGGGCGAAGATAAAAGAAAGAGTTGAAAAACAGGATTGAGTGGGTATTGAGCACCAGCTGTGTTCCTGAAGTTGCGGCTAAGCCATGTGGCTTCTGCAGAACTCCCTCTTGACATGTGAGCTGAGATGATCCCATGATGGTGGGTGGCCAAGCGAGGCCAGTGTCAAAGCTTTCCAACGCCAGGTCTTGGGAAAACTCACCTGGTTGGGTAGCAGGAAAAGGCAGATTCTTTACACAAGGCTGTTTACAGCATCCAGACTGGCTGGCTGCTCCACTGGAAGAAGGTCTGTCCAGCTGCGATCATGGCGGTACAGTAGACGGGAAGGGTTGGATGGGCTTCGGAGGGCTTTGGCAGATTCCATCCCCACCCCCACCAATAACTTTGGAAGGGGGACCTGAGAAGGGTTCTGAAGGATTTTAGTAGGTTAAGAAAAGAGGATAGGACAAGCCTTCCAGGAATAATGATTTCAGCAACCACTTATGTGCCATTTCCATACGAAATCTCACTTAATCCTCACACTAACTCCCGTGTTATTCATCTTGTCTTATCAGTAAGGAGAAAAGTGAGGAGTCCGTGGGCAGAGGCCTGAGAAGGGTCATGGAACTTTTACAGGTCACACAGCTGGTGCGAACAGTGGCAGGATTCCAACCTGGTGTTTCTGAGTCCAGAGTCTGTGCTCTTAATCGCTGCCTTCTTCTGCCAGGAGTTGGAAGAGGCCTGAATCCCATACTGGGGTGCTGCTTTAGAAAACCAAACCGCCAGACCCTCTTCTCCTTGGAGCCTCTCCCCATTTCCCTGGCCTTGGCCCCCTCACCGTCTCCTCCTTGTCAGGCCTCCTGTGCCTGTCCCAGCCTCTTGCCAGAGGCTCTGCATTTACAGAACGAGGAGCCCCGTTCGCTTTTGCTCACATCTTGCCGCAATCTGGGCATGGTCTCCTCTCGCCGCTGTGGCTGCTGTTCCCCAGGTCAGTGCTGGTGGGCTGGGCAGGGCCATGTGCCTGACAGCTGGCAGGACCTCTTTCCTGTCCTCCCGCTGCAGCTCTGCAGACAGTCCCCATTTCACACTGGTTTGCGTTGATTCTTTTCAGACCCGAGAGTGACGCACGTTGACGTCAAAAAATGTGGGCCACGAGCATCCTGGAGCTGTCAGACCTTCCAGTGTGTGAACTTTGCTTGTTAACTGTCTCTGGACAGAGGAAGGCAAGCCCTGGAGGGAAAAGTACCATTTGGGTGACAAAAACAGATTTAGAAGAATCAGCCTTCCTTGGATGTCTGCTTAGTGATCTGTGCCTCTATGGACTAGATAATTTGGGATGTCTGAGACAGTGTAGACCTTGGAGGCCATCTATTCCCAAAGCTCCATTGTGCAGATGGGGAAACATAGCCCAGAGTGGGGTGTGACTTGCCCATGGTCACCCAGCTTTGAGGGCAGAGCAAAAACTGGGATCCAGGCCCCCTGACTCCTGGCCCAGTGTTCTTTCCACCTCACTCATGGCAATCAGATGTACTGCTCTGAAGTGCCTGATGTTTTAAAGAATTAGAACCGGGGCTTCCCTGGTGGCGCAGTGGTTGAGAGTCTGCTTTGCCGATGCGGGGGACACGGGTCTGGGAAGATCCCACATGCCGCGGAGCGGCTGGGCCTGTGAGCCACAATTACTGAGCCTGCGCGTCCGGAGCCTGTGCTCTGCAATGGGAGAGGCCCGTGCACCGCGATGAAGAGTGGCCCCCACTTGCCACAACTGGAGAGAGCCCTTGCACAGAAATGAAGACCCAACACAGCCAAAAATAAATAAATAAATTAAAAAAAAAAAAAAGAATTAGAACCAGCTCTAAGCTATGTTCTTTTCCCCTCCATCTACTAAGTAGTTAAGTATTGTTTTTTAAAAAAATTTATTGAAGTATAGTTGATTTATAATGTTGTATTAATTTCTGCTGTGGAGCAAAGTGATTCAGTTATACATATATATACATTCTTTTTCATATTCTTTTCCATTATGGTTTATCACAAGATACTGAATATAGTTCCTTGTGCTATACAGTAGGACCTTGTTGTTTATCCATTCTGTATATAATCATTTGCATCTGCTAATCCCAAACTCCCAATCCATCCATCCCCTAACCCTGTCCTGCTTGGCAACCACAAGTCTGTTCTCCTAATTCTTTCATATTTGAAAGCTTTTGCATTTGGCTCAGTGGATCAGAAAACCAGGCCCTCTTTGTGGATCGTATAATTGTGGCAACAGACCACGATTCAACACCTCCCATGGGCCACTGTCCATACATCATCTCATTTAAGCTTCACCACAATGTGATAAGGCTGGTGGCATTTCATCAGTTTCATGTACGAGGTGCAAAGGAGGTCAGTAACTTGACCGAGATCACACGGAGTCAGTATTGGAACTCTCTAATTTCACATCTGTGCTTTTTCTACCAAACACCTTAGAGCCCCACCCCCAGGCCGGAAGTCAGAGAGACCTAGGTTAAGATCCTAGCTCCCCATTTATTTACTGGACATCTAACTTCCCCAGTGCTGGTGTAGGGCCTGGGACACTGTAGGCCCTCAATAAATAGTTGTTGAACTGCAGCTTGGACAAGTCAGTCCTACCAAACCTCCGCTGCTTGAGGGAAAGTGTAGCATTTCAGTGGGTCATACAGATCAAAGCAATAGTGTATATAAAAATGCCTGGCATGGGGTAGATAAGATCACTTATTTACTGAGCACTTACTATGTGCTGGGTGTTCTTCTAAGCATTTTATATGGATTTACCCATTTAATCATCACAAAAGCAATAACCTCTGAGGTAAGCACTTTTGTTATTCTCTCCATTTTACAGGTGAACCAAGGCAGGCAGACCATAAGCAACTTGCCCAAGCTCACCCACCTATAAATGGAGGAACCAGGCCTGAAACTCATTAGTGCTGGCAGAGCATGCATCCTTACCCACTGAGTGGTCCTCCCTCTGTGCTGCTTCTAACTACTCCCAAATCTAGTTGAGGGTGGGGAAGAAAGATGAGGGCACAGAGTTGGAAAACAACTTGTTTAAGGTTGTTTAGCAGGAGATGTAGCAAAACCCAACTAAGACTTGCCTTCCTAAAGTAGCCTGGGGCTCTGTTCTTTAAAAGGTGCTGCATCGGGCTTCCCTGGTGGCGCAGTGGTTGAGAGTCCGCCTGCCGATGCAGGGGACGCAGGTTCGTGCCCCGGTCCGGGGGGATCCCACATGCCGTGGAGCGGCTGGGCCCGTGAGCCATGGCCGCTGAGCCTGCGCGTCCAGAGCCTGTGCTCCGCGGCAGGAGAGGCCACAACAGTGAGAGGCCCGCGTACCACAAAAAAAAAAAAAAAAAAAAAAAAGATGCTGCCTCTGTAGTGGGAAAGGACAAACTATTTAGTCCTGGGAAGCACTCCCAAACGGGAGATGGTCAGTAAGAATCAGTGACTCCCAATTTGCCTGGGGGAACTGTGTGGTTTTCCCCTTGGGTCCCTGCGTCTCACTCATTTGGAATCATTTCTTTTCTGGCTTGCAGAGCAGAACCAATATAAATTTGACCTAGTCCCTAGAAATGTTTACCTGGCTAAAAATATGCCGGCTTTGATATATTTTTAGCCAAATTTAGATGTGAAGTATATGCATTGCCCACACCCATGTATTAGACATGAACTGTTGGTACATTTTGTAACAGGAAACTGCTGGTTTTCCATTCCAAAGAACTGGAATTCGGTCAGAAATTTGTCATTTGCAAATGCCAACTCTCACCACATTCCACTGCTGTTTTTAAGAACGTCTCGTCACCTGGATTCGGAGGAAGCAGGCCATGGGCGAGGCCAGGCTGGTCAGGCTGTCTTGGTGTCTTTTCTCCGGGTCTGGTGCCTTCCAAGCAACCTCCGCCTGGCTCTCCCCAGGCCCACGCCATCTGCACTGTGTTGCCTTTGGATTAGTGTATGGGCAGACAGGGTGCTTATTTTAGAACTGGAAGGAGAAGAGATGTATCAATAAAAAAAAAAGCTGGGAAGGAAAAATCCATTCAGTGGTTTTAAAATATCTCTCCCTTAAGAGGACAGATTATTTTTGTTTCTTAAAAACAACGGGGTGATTTGCTCCTCGAAACAGAGTTGGAATGAGAGATGTATAAGACTGTAAAAAAGGAGGGGGCTGTCAAGGTGGCCTGTAGGTTTCACCACCCTGGCCTTTTCACACAGCACAGGTCATTTCCCCCAACCTCCAAAGTCTCTCCTGCTCCTGGCTGGCAGACTCTGGAACCTTAGAACTGTATCACAAAGATCCTGTCTCCTTACCTCTTTATTTTGGAGATGATGAAGCCGAGCCTCAGGGCCTTTGCACTTGTTCTTTCTGCCTGGAATGTCTTCCCCAGATATTGCCGCTGCCCATTCTCTTACCCTCAGTCTGTGCTCAGATGCCCCTTTATCAAAGGCACTTTTTCTGACAACCCTATATAAAATAGCAATCCATCCTTTTGTATCTCCTTGCCCTGCTTTATTTTTCTCCAGAACCAGAGCAGTCTACGCTAGACATGTTGTGTATTTATTATCTTGTGTCTTCCTCTATTAGACTTTCAGCTCCATGAGAACCAGGGCTTTGCCTCTCTTGTTCACAGCTGTAACCCCTGCACCTAGAACAGTGTCTAGCACATAGTAGGTGCTTACTAAATATTTAGTGAATAAACAGTAGGGACTTGTACAGGATTCCAAGCAGGTCTGGGATTAGCATCTAGGTCTGACTCGAAGTCAAGGACTCTTACTTACACTATTTCTCCAGATGCTACTAAGAAATCTACAGTGTGTCCCTTAAGATGCTAATGGGTCCAAATGTCCTCCCTTTGACAGTTTTGTGTCTTTTGTAGGGGCTCTTACTGCAAAGGGTGGATGAGTGTCTTAGCGCAAAGATCAGCGTCTTAACGCAAAGATGTAGGTGAGTTAGGTTGTCTGGGAAATGGGAATACTTGTGATCAGGTTGGGGAATTCTTACCCTGTGAGCAGACTCTTACTTGGTCCAAGTTGAGAGCTGGATCCACAGTAGAAGAGAGAGGTGAGAATTGGATTTGCCAGCGTACATTGGTTCTTTTGTCTTCAGTTTTCCTTCTTTCTTTTCCCCCCTCCCCCACCCCTCCTTCCCCCTTCCCTCCTTCCTCTCTCCCTCCCTCCTTCTTTCCTTTCTTTGTTCTGGCTACTTTTTGTGCTTTAACCCTCGTTAATAAAAGTATGGTCTATGGATCAGCAGTAATAGCGTCCCCTGGAGGCTTGGTAGAAATGCAGAACCTCCGGCCTAGCCCCAGACCTTCTGAATCAGAATTTGCATTTTAACCAGACCTCAAGATATTTCATAGGCAAATTAAAGTTTAAGAAGCAGAAGAACAATTATGTTTTCCTCACCCCTTCAGAAGTACTTAAGGGAAACCTTCCTATAAATACTCAGTTGCATCTTCTGTCTGGAGGCACAGGCCCCATTGCCTCTAATAACCCTACCCTCTGATTAGGGATGGGAGGGATGGACAGGGCGACCCTAGAAGAGGGTACCATAAAAGAGACTTCTAGAATCTGTGGCCGCTTCATTTCTTGCATTGCTCTGTCTTACTCACCTGTGCACTGGGCTTTGTGGCTAATGCTTGGTCAGCGTGATGGGAGGCTGTAATCTGCCTGGTAACTGCAGAAGGAAGGGAGATCTTGTCTTTGGCCTGGGAATTCAGGATCAATGGACCTCAGCTCTCCTCTCCGCTGGTGTGCTCTAGGCTGGCCGAGATGGCATCTTTCAGGACCTGGAGGCAGTTCCATCCCAGCCCTTTCAGCAAAGGGAGGACAGCCCTTCCCCCCTGTCTAAATAGAGCCCAACTCCCAGGATCCTTTGCTGTTTGGAAGTCTCCTTCCAGTTCTCCTTGAATTGCAATAGGAAATTGCATTGCATGATTCTAGCATAGCTCCGTGAAGGAGTGCGCCCCAGAGAACCAAGGGGAGCGGCTCGCTCCAGTGGCCATGCTGGGGTCTCCATCCCCACCTAGGGAAGCCCTGTGAATGAGCAGGTGCCATGCAAATGTAATCTGTCTCCCTGCTGAGGCGTTTCTTTCAGTCATGCTGCGGCTGGGTACTGATTTGTGGAAAGCCCATTGATAGGAGCAGAGCAGATTAATTGAGCCCCTGGATCAGGCTGTTTGGTGAAATTATTGTCTAATGCTTTTAGAGGTGGGAGTTTTTTTGTTTTGTTCTGTGTAAATCAGGGCTACTGAAAAGCTGCTTACACGGTCACCATAGAAACCGCCCATCCCTGAGCACATGCCTGGCCCAGTCAGGCATGGGCCACTGCAGGTGGAGGAAGAGGACTTGGTCACCTTGCTCTGGAGTCCACAGGAGGGAGGAAGGTGGTGGAGAGAGTCAAGGGGGGCTTTCTGTTCCTTCCCCAGCTCCCCTGGACTTGTCTCATTTAACCCCATCCAAGTCACCTGGAGGAGGGACATCCCCAGCCCCCCTCAAGTCCAGACTGGGTCCTGATGGGAACAGGGAATCTGTCCCATGACTGAGAGATGATGAGTCTGATCTAAGATGTTTGTGGGAGTGTGCATACGTGCACGTGAGTGCACAGGCATGCGTGCGTGTGTGTGCGTCCAGATGCTCCCCGAGGGGCTAGAGAAAAGCCATTTCGACCGCTGGCAGCACCCTAGCATGTGAGCAGGTAGGGAGGCTGAAAGAGCACTGCTGTGGGAGTCGAGAAACTTGAGTTTTCTCTCTAGACCTACTTGAGCAAGCCGCATGACCTGGGCGCGTGGCCAGTCATTCTTTGCCGGGACCACGTGGAGCTGTCAAAACAGAACACACGTCCAGACATCTCCCTTCCAGACATAGGCCTGGGGTGAGGCTTTGGCATCTGTATTTCTCAGGGCTCTGCAGGGCATTCTGATGCACAGTCTGGGGTGAGAGCTACTGGAGTTGAAACCAGCTCTTTCAGAGAAGTCAGGACAATGAAGTGAGTGAGAGCAAGTGGTCACGGCCGCATGGACCAGGGTTTAGATTCCGGCGCTGCCCATGTAAGGTGAATTGCTGATAAATTTGTCCTTTCTTCCTCATCTGCTCTAGAGGCATGAGAGTCACGACCTCACAGGGCTGCTCTGAGCCTTAAAGTGTATGAAGCATGTGGCAAATGCCTGGCATGTGATGAGTTCTCCGTAAATGTTAGGTCTCAGGTGTGTGTGTTTGTGTTTTCTGCTGTACTCTAATATATGGATAGAAACCTCTCAAGTAAGTCCAAGGAGAATGCAATTGGGAAATGAGATGGCAGAGCTCAATTATATTAGTGTAATTTGGCAATAAGGAAACCAATTAATTCATTCTTTCAGACAGTTATTAACAGGAAAGGGAGTGTGCAAAGAAAGGTCCTGCGGGGCCAGAGAGCGATGCCAAGCGTGCCTCTCTTCCTCCACGGCAGTGGTTCTTAAACTCCACTGTGCATCCGTGTGACCTGGGCACTAGTTAAATATGCAGAATCCTGGGCCCCAGCCTCAGAGATGCTGATTTTGTAGGTCTGGGTGAGGCCCAAGAATGTCTGTCTTTGGCAAGTGAATGTGCAGAAGATGGTCTGCAGCCCTCACTCTCTGACAGAGGCTGGTCCGGAGGGAAAGATCAACTTAGATGATTAAGAGAAGGAGGGAGCTGGGTGAGTGGGGGCAGGCAAGAATGGGAGCCTAGACAAGGTGAGAGGAGTTGGGTTTGAACACATGCATGTGAGATGCAGAGACAACAGAGCAGCGTATTCAGGATTTCGTGTGCTGCGCAGAGGGTGGAGGGCTCTGATGGACAGGGAGCCCTGGCTCCTCTCCCTGCCGCCAGGGGCCAGGGTTGCCATGGAGGGTGGGCGTCATACCAGGACGTCAGCCGCTGGAAAGGGTTAACTGGGACTCCTGGCTAAGGGCTGTGAACCCAGGGTATGTGCCCCTTTGTCCCCTGCTTAAGGCCCAAGCTGGCTGCCTGTAAGCTGCCTGGCAGTGCCCATAAAGTTCAGCATCTGTCTCTCTGTTTGCTCATTTGGACATCAGAGAGCAGGGACAACCTGGGAGTGGGGAGACCTGGAAGGGTAAAGTCATTATGAGATACTCAGGACCCCAGAGTGGGGTGGCAGAAGGAGCGCCAGAGATGAGAGGTGGAGTTGTGTGTTGTGTGTCAGTGCTCTTAATCATGGGCTGTGTGAGCTGAGAGGGGCCTGAATCAGAGTGCCAGGTCTACGAGGGGCCCAGTGTCCACTTGTGAAGGCCTGAACCAAGATATCCCCCTAGCAGTGGCCTTCGGATCTGCTGGTCACAGGAGAGCACATTCCCTGGGGTCTTCCGTGGATCAGAAAGAGCTCTAAGAAGGGATAGAGGGGAAGGGAACATTTATTCAGCACCTACTGTGTGCCAGGCTCCATGCTACATGCTTACATGTTTTACCTCATTCAGTGTCCACCTTAGGAGGGAGGTATCAGGAGTCTCGTTTTACAGATGGAGAAAGAGAGGCTCAGAGAGGTGAAGCAACTTGCCTAATCCCACACAGCTAGGACTTGGCAAAGCCTGGGCTGGAACTCGCTCTGTCTGGCTGCGGCGAATCACCCTCAGATGCTCAGTGAATGTAGGGGAGGCCCTGCTGCTCAGCCCTCAGGTGCGGGCCCCTCGGAAGCCTGGGCGCCCCGGCTGGGGCAGGGGCGCGGGGTGGGCAGAGTACCCTGGAGTCCCGTGACGTGTGGGGCATTTCGGTGCCCTCCGTCAACAATCCAGTCTTCAGTAACGCTGCCCTGGCTGCCATCTGCTTTTGCCACAGCCAGAGACCCCACCCACACAGGCGAAGGCTGCGGCCAAGGGCACCCAGGATGGGGGAGGTGCCCTCCAGAGGGGCCTCTGCAAAGCCCCTGAATGGCCCCATTGAGGCACAGGCAGGATGACAATGGCCCGTTGGGGCCCTCGGTCTGGGTCCGCTGAGCTGAGAGGGCTGGGGCCCAGCAGGCAGCGCTGGCTCAGAGGCCAGATGCGACTTCCAGGGCAGGGAGCCAGCGCCTCTGACGCGCTCTGAAATGCCAGCCCCGCTTACTGGGGAGCAGCCAGCGCGGACTCCACACTCCTCCCTGTGCCAGGAAGACTGCAAACCCGGCTCCCAGCCACAGGCCGGCTCTCAGCCTCCTCCTGTGCCCGGGCTGGGCCCTGATCCGCGGACACTGGGGACTGTGGGCCGCTCTTTCCAGGGTCCCCTCGATCCTCAGGGGCATCATTCCCAGCCCATTTGGAGAAATAACACCCGCCCCAGTAACTTAGGGCACCCACAGGTGGAGGGGCTAGGCAAAACGCAGGCACCCAGTTAAATGTGAATTTCCAATAAATAGTGAATAATTTAAAAATTATGTTTAACTATGTAACAAATATAAATAATCGGTAAGGCCTGAACCAAGATGTGGGTCCATTTGGTGTGTCATGGACACACTTAAACTAAAAATTATTGGTTGTTTATGTGAAATTCACATTTAACGCGGTACCCTCTACTTTCCGTTGTTAAATCTGACAGTCCTAGCTAAGGAAGCCATGATGGGCACACGCGTGGAAGCGCTGGGACTCGGCTAGATTTTCGTCCGTGCCGCCAAGGTGGGGCACGTGGAGGAGTCCTCTCCTGCACACACTCTCCACCTCCTGCTTCCCGTACCTGGGGTGCTGGCTGCTACACTTAGTAGGCGCTTTACTGAAAGGCAGCCACTACCCCATGGCTCTTCCTCACCCCCGCTTCCACGAGCTGCATCTTTCTCCCCCAGATCCCACAGTGGGAAGGGAAGCTTTGAGGTGCATTTCCAGTTGGTGACTATTTACTGAGCACCTGCCTGTCACACTGGGCTGAACCCTGGCTGCTTAATGGTGAGTGAGCCACATGTGGTCTCTGCCCTCAAAGGAGCTTACGGGCTGGTAGGGGAGACATGCAGTGAACAAAAGGGCAATGACGATTCAGCAAACCATGAACGCTGAGGGTGGGGTGGAGCGAGTCACAGACGGGCTCTCTCTGAAATCCCAGGAGGACATCTCACCCACACCTGCACAACCATACTAACACAAAGAATAGGGGTCTTGGAGTTAGAGGATCCAAGTTGAAATCCTGGGCCTTACCGCATGGCTGACTATCTGTGCAGCCCTGGGTAAGTCATTGAATGGGAAGGTTATGTTCAAGGCAGGCTGGAGCCTCAGTTTTCCTCATCTATCAAGTGGGAACAATATACCTTGCCTCTGGGACTGATGTGAGATTCCAAGTAAAATAGTGAATGTGAACATGTGCTGCCAATGCAGGGTTCTAGATGGAGTGAGTGAGTGAGTGTGTGTGTGTGTGTGTGTGTGTTGGGGCATGGAGGGTAGGAGTGGAAGGAGAGGGGAAATACAAGGGGGCCAGGAATGTTTAGGCCCCAGGCCTACTCCATGCCCCTCCGTCCTAACCCCCTCAGCACACTGGTTCTCTGCCTGGCGTTGTTATTGTCAGTTTTTTTTTTTGTTTTTTTTTTTTGCGGTATGCAGGCCTCTCACTGCTGTGGCCTCTCCCGTTGCGGAGCACAGGCTCCGGACGCGCAGGCTCAGCGGCCATGGCTCACGGGCCCAGCCGCTCCGCGGCACATGGGATCTTCCCGGACCGGGGCACGAACCCGTGTCCCCTGCATCGGCAGGCGGACTCTCAACCACTGCGCCACCAGGGAAGCCCCCTATTGTCAGTTTTTTAATATCATTCTCCTTCTGTCTCAGGTGAATAACAGTGATACCAGATGTTTATGTGGTATTTTACTTTTTGCAAAGCGTAATGATTAAGAGCATGGACTGGGGATTCAAACAGGCCTGGTTTCAAGCCTTGTCTCCGCTCTGTGACCTCAGGGAAGTACTTCACATCTCCATGCTTAGTTTTCTCCTCTGTAAAATAGAGCCTCACAGGTGTGGTTGAGAGGATGGAAAGAGACCAGTCACATAAAGCACTTAGTGTGGAGCCTGGCGCATAGCAAGTGCCCAAGAAATGGGCAGCTATTAACAGGGTCTTACTTGAGTATCTTAACACCCTTGTGAGGGAGTAATTATTAGGTGGAGAAGTGAAGGTCAGGGAGCTTAGATAACCATCCTAAAGAGGTATAGTCAGAGGGATGGCTGTGGAGGCTACACCCCTGGCTTCTCTGGAGGCCTTTGGTCACCTGGGCTTCAGCGGACTCTCTTCTAGCTTTCATCTGGATGCCTCTCTGAGGAGTAGCCGGTTTCAGGCCCTCCTTGCCCAGTCGTGGTCTGGTCCAGATACCAGGGTGTCTTCTGAACATCTTGACATGCCTGCCTGTGCTAGGCCTTGCCCTGCCCAGCCCCCTGGGAGGCAGAGAGAAAGAACATCCTTTAGGAATCTGAGGATTTATGCACGTCGCACCATCCGTTCTTCCTCTGCCGGGCTTGAAGTCTGAGATGTGGGCATTTTTATTACCCTCTTAAACCTTTTGGTCACCGATGCCTGCACAGTTATGCTGTTGGCATGGATGCTGGTTTTATTGTCTTGAACAGAAAAGCACCTTTGAAAAGAGGGGACATTTCTGAGGAGTGGGTGGGGTGGGCTTCTCACAGGAGAGGCCTTTCCACCGACTGCTTCACCCTCCTGTGGGGAGCAGGTGGATTAAATTGCTACTTCAGGTGATACTCTGGTTTCCAATAGAATAATGATCAACAGCCCACGATTGTTGAGGGGAGGGGAGGGGAGCTCACCTTTACTGAGCGCCTGCTATATGCACAGCACGGCAGTGGCTTCTTTCCCAGCATCGGGTTAGGTCCCCTGACTACCCTCTAGGGTCAGGCCTTAGACCCATTTTGCAGATGAGCGAAACGCGCTGAAGAGGCTGGCTGATTTGATCTAGGTCAAGTGGCCGGTAACTGGTAGCACCAGCTTTTGCGCTCCAGAGCGTTTGGCTCCAGAGCCCACGACTGGCTGTCTGTCACCCACACACCTGGGTCTGCGTGTAGCATCTTCGAGGACATAGCGTGCTCCACCTACCAGACGGTGGGCATTAAGCCACTTGGTGCCGTTACGTGCCCAACCTCTGGACAGAGGACCTAGGCTTCTGAGGAAGATGGGACAAGAGCTGGGTTCTGATCTCCCGTCTTTCCTTAAAGAGGATAAAGGATTTGCATACGTGGAGGGAGAAAGGAGGGTTTTCCGAGGACCAGAAGAGCCTGTGCAAGGCCTAGAGGCAGTGATGATCATGGCCATCATGCAGTGAGGGGTGACATTGAAGAAGCGTGCTTGGAGCGAATGTATATATGGGAAGGTTATGTTCAAGGCAGGCTGGAGGCTGGAGAATGAGGGCCTTGGAGACCAGTCAGGGACATTTGGTTTCAGTCCCAGAGAGTGAGAAGCCATGATGGAATTCCGAGTAGGGGAGGGCAGGCTGAAAACAGTATCTAAGGAGATCATCTCAGAACACTGCGATGAAAAGGCTGGAGACTAGAGGCCTGGCCAGGGATTGTTGGCAATCTTAGTACTAATATTGATGATGGTGATGGTGATGGTGACAATGGCCAATGCTTACTATGTGCTGGATACTATTCTAAGACTTTTACACGTATTAACTTGTTAAAAGATTGCAGCAGTCTTATAAAGAAGGTACTATTATTAGCCCCATTTTACAGATGAGGAAACTGGCACAGAGAGGCAATAAGGAATAAAGATGGGCATTGAGGCTGGAGAGGAGCAAGTCGACCTGAGAGTCGTTGGAGGAAGAACAAGCAGAGGACTTGGCGCCCCGTGTTGAGGAAGAGATGAAGGAGGGGAGGCGTAATGACTCCAAAGGAAGCTGTTGCTTTTTTTTTTTTTTTTTTTTTTGTGGTATGTGGGCCTCTCATTGTTGTGGCCTCTCCCGCTGCGGAGCACAGGCTCCGGACACGCAGGCCCAGCAGCCATGGCTCATGGGCCCAGCCGCTCCGCGGCATGTGGGATCCTCCCGGACCGGGGCATGAACCCGTGTCCCCTGCATCGGCAGGTGGACTCCCAACCACTGCGCCACCAGGGAAGCCCAGCTGTTGCTTTTTGATAGCAGCCAATTTCCCGGTGGGTAGTTATGGGTGAAGTGACCACGCAGCCAGCAGAGGCAAGATAGCAATTTCCTCAGTGCCTGTGAGAAAATGTAAATGTAAGATTTGAAAGGCAGAATATAATAAACCAGTGCCAGATACAGACAGCTCAGCATGAGCGAAGTCATCCGCTTCAGGACAGGGAGGATGGCTTAAGAGAAGGGGACCTGGATGGGTCAGTTTCAAGAAGGCTCGTGCCAGCCGTTTCCTTCCTTCCACGTGCTGCCTCAAAACGTCACTGCCCTGGGTCCCTTTCTCTTGAGCTCTTTGCCCTTCCTTCCTACTCACACTCAGTCTGATGCAAAGCAATTCATGCTCAAGCATTCCTGACCAGCTGGGTTAGGTATCCGTCTTTCCAGGTCACGCGGTGGCATTTTAACAGACTTTCGGAAGTTTGACTAATGGAGATGGGGAAGTGAGTAATCCCTGTGGGCTGGGGAGGGTCAGGAGAGGCTCACACATCCCCCCCCAGAGAAAGGTACAGTGAGAAAGCTGGAGTCTCCGCCTGGGCCTGGAATCAGAGGCCTTGACCTGGGTCCCCACTAAAGTCAGGAACCGCACACTGTCTAGGCCAGGTCTGCCATGGAGGGCTGGGCCAGGCCCGCAAGCCTCCTCTCAGGCTGGTGGTGTGGGAAACCCTTCAGCCCTCCAGCCCCACCTTGGTGGCGTGTAGTTATTATAAGCACAGAACCTTCGGTCGGCCAGGCCAGAGTTGGGTCCTGGCCTCATGCTTTCTTCTCTGTGACCTTAGTTTTCACATTTGTAACTATTTGTGGATAGTAATAATACCTTCCTCATAGCGTTGAGGGGACTAAATCAGAGAAGGCCTGTAACGTGCTTAGCCCAGGACCCAGCACGTAGTAAGTGCTTACTAAACGTGAGCTGTAGTTGTTGCTCCAGCCCCACTCTGAACCTCTCCAGGAGACCTAAGACTTCTCCATGGGTGCTGTGACTAAGCCTGGTACCTGGCAACTTGGTGTCACTGGTGGCAGTGGTGCCTGCCCACTCTCCCTGGCTCTCTCAGCCAGATACATGGGTGGTATTGGGGTTAGTGTTGCCCTGGGAGCAGCCCTCTCCCCTGGCATCCTAGACAGGGTCTTGTAGCATTCCTTTCCAGCCCTGCAGAGGTTTCCATCAGAGGTTATAATAGTTCCAGCCAATACTTACAGACCACCTACTGTGTGCCAGGCACCGGACTGATGAATTTAATCCTCACAACTACTCAGGAAACAAACACTGTTGTTACCCACATTTCATATGGGAGGAGATGGAAGCACAGCAAGGTTAGGTCACTTGCTTGCGCTTGGAATCGTACAGCCGAAATCAGAAGCGGGACTCAGACTCCTCACTTCTATGCTGTTCTGAACAAAGGAGTTTGAAGCCTTTCCCTCTGCACAACGCGTGAGATTTTAATAACTTCCCGATAGCCCAGGAGGTTTGCTGTTTCTCTGAGCGCAAGGGACCAGAGCCATCTGTTGGGTGCTTTTTTGAGGGAGCTGGTGTGACTTGTTTCAGGGTAAAATGCAGAGAAATAGCATCACTTTTTTTTCCTCCCATGGTAAAAATAAGCTGCAGGGATGGGAAGAACAAGCTGAAGTTGGGAGGCTGACATTGAGGAGAGGAAGGTGCCTGAGTACTAGGGGCTGCCCACCTGGGTGCCATCTGCTGCCATCTGCCCCATTTGGGGCCTGCATCAGCCTGACCTGCCAGCACCTGTCCGGTCGCCAGCATCAGCCATCCGAAACACAGGATCTTTCCAAAGAGTTTTTGGTTCAAGGCAGCTCAAGGGGCAGAGAGAGATCCATGGGGGATGGTGACAGTTCAGAACACATTGTCCCTTCATAGTATGCAGCAGTGACCATGTATCTCCCCCTGTCTGGAGCTGGTTGATACCAGCTCCAGACACAAACTGGGCATGGCTTTTGATCATGAAACATGTATTTTAAAAATGAAAAACTAGAAGTTGGTGAAGTTGAGATTATGTTAATGTATGCAGTTTCCACTGCTGCTAGGATTAAAAATAGCTTCCTCTTAGGAAAACTGGAGCTACTCACTGTCAGTCTGCCTTCTAGACCACCTCCTGTTGGGCTCCAGGGCTGCTGGGCTGGACACAGGGCAGCTTCCATGAGGACCTCCATGGCTGTCCCAGGCCCTGGAGCTTTGCTGAAGCACAAGCTAAAGAGACAAGAGCAAAGTCTTTACCAGTGTGTTTAATAGAACCTGATCTGCTGAGCTTCCGGGAGAGCTCTTATCAGCATTAAACACCCGGGGAATATTCTTGTCCTTCTCAGGGAATAGCCTGGGGCACCTAGCATCTGTGCTAAGCAAACATACTGATTGATTTGGAGATCAAAGTCAATAACCATCATTTGTTGAATGCCCACCATGGGCTAGGATTTTTTTATATATAAGATTTCTCATGTCTTGCTCATAAGAAGCTTACAAGGAAATTACAATTATATCCATTTCACAGAAGGGATACCTGAGGGTTACTCTGTATATTTGACTTGCTAACAATCAGAGAACTAATTGGTGGCAGAGCTGGGATTTGGACCAGGTATCTACCCTCATAATCGCTTTGCCAGCCTGCCTTCCCCAGCCATCTGGATTTGGGCAACAAAATGCAAGTACAGTGTTGACCCTTGAACTGCACGGGTCCACTTATATGCAGATTTTTTTCGGTAGTAAATACTACAGTACTACATGATCTGTGGGTAGTTGAATTCCCAACTGCAGAACCACAGATACGGAGGAACTGGTATACGGAGGGCAGACTACAAGTTATACTAGAACTTCCCACTGCAGGGAGAGTCAGCGCCCCTAATTCCTGCATTGTTCAAGGGTCAACTGTAATTTGGAAAGATTTGGGGACCTCTAAACAAATTCACGAGGCTCCCAAAGCAAAATGCTTACACGCCACTCCCCAGGAAGGAGGGAGGGAGCTTGCCCCATGTCACTCAGCCAGCAGACTGGCAGAGCTGGGATTCAGACTCACACCTGCCACCTCCAAAGCCCGAACTCGCATGACATCTTCTGCCCCAACTCTGCTGTTCCAGGTGTTGATCATGGCTACCCTTTGTGTTCATTTCAATCAGATTTCATCAATATAAACATTGGTGAAGTCTTCCTTTAGGGATTGCATAGGCAAAGCCTCCCCTAGGCTATATTAGGTCCCCTGACAAATAGTTTTGAGGGGCTCTTATCTATATTAAAAAAGTTTGTTGCCAAAAGTCAGTGTGCCAGCACCATTTGGTTGGGGCAAAACCTCATACGATCTCATGAAAGAACTTCAGTCCCAGCCAAGAGGATCCACACTCTCGCTCTCCTAGAAGTGAGGCCCAGTCATGGAGCCCAAGACACCATTGGGGTAATTTCTGGAAGTCCTTGGGGCATCTGGTCAACACCATGAGCGGGTAGAAGTTCAGAGGGAGAAATGAGAACAGGGAGCCCCACCATTCCAGGTGTTAATTGGGGTGTACTGGCTGGTCCCAGGCTGTGGAGGGAGACTGAAAATTTCTAGGAAGGCACTCAAAAGCCTGATCTTTAAATAGTGAGCACAGAGACAAGAAAATATGAGGGAAAGAAAAGGAAGAAGGGAGTGAGTCTGTCTTTTTATTAAACGTCTTCTATATGCCAGGTACAGTGTTCAGCAGGGTGGAGAGGGAGAGGCCAGGATAAGGTGAACCAGGAGGACAGAATCCATGCCTTCCTGGATCTTACAGCCTGGTGGGGAAAACAGGCATGAATTACATCATTACAAGGAGGAAGGGACAGAATGAGTAGGGAGGCAAGGGGCCCATCTATCTAGTAGATAATTCCAAAGCAGAGTAACATGGTGGAAGGTGGTATACCATGATCACAGACTTTTGGGTCAAAGAGACTGGATTCAAGAACCGTCCTTGACTTATTTACACGACCAAATGTAAAATAGCTAGCTAGTGGGAAGCAGCCGCATAGCACAGGGAGATCAGCTCAGTGCTTTGTGACCACCTAGAGGGGTGGGATAGGGAGGGTGGGAGGGAGACGCAAGAGGGAGGAGATATGGGGACATATGTATATGTATAGTTGATTCACTTTGTCAGACAGCAGAAACTAACACACCATTGCAAAGCAATTATAGTCCAATAAAGATGTTTATAAAAAAGAAAAAAAGAACCGTCCTTGCTCCTTCCTAGCTCTCCGCCTCTGTGCAAGACACTTAAACTCTGAGCTTAGTTTGCTCATCTGAAAAATGGGGAAAAGAGTTCCTACCTCCCAGGGTGCTTGAGAGGGTTCAGTGAAATCGTGCACGGAAAGAAAGCCCTCAGCTGGAAGTCTGCTGCGCACATAGTGCCCAATGAATGGTGGCTGTTGCTAGTTATTATCTGATTTCTCAGGCTTAAGTAGATCCAAAGCAACTGACTAGGAGGGCCGGGGTAAGTAGGCACTCTGACAGCCCAGTCAACAGCTGGCGGTGAAAGCACAAAGGAAGAGGGGACTGAAAAATCCACTGTTTTCTCAGCCCTGAGGGCGATTCATGATGGTTGTGACGCTTCTTGAGCCACAAGGAAGAGGTAAACTTCTGTTTAACGTATTCTGATTTTTGAGGTGAGGGTGCATAATATAGGGCTTTTGGGGGGATAAAAAGGGCTCTAAAAATAACAGTTTGGATGCTGGGTAGGTTTTCCACGTTGTGTGGCCCAGGCAGAGCAGGAGCCCCTAGATGTATGTGCTCTGAGGATCCATCTGGAGCCTGTCAGCCTTGCTCAGGCTGGGTTTCCAGTTTGGGAGATGTAGATCTTCAATGGGGGTGACAGATGTGGGAGCGGCATATCCAGGAGATGAAGAGACAGCTCCATCTGCTTGGTTCTGGAGAAGGTAGGGAGACTACAATCAGTGGGTGCTGGCTTTTCCTAGTGAGGAACTTGCGGGTGAGATCTCAAGGCAGAGGCGGTGTCTAGCCAACGTAGACACCTAAACTGGATATCCTGACGCCTGGCGTGGTGGCTGCAATTGACAGATAGGGTTTGTTTGTTAGGGAGGACAGTTCCCGGCCACTGTGAGGGGACCTCTGGGTCTCTCCCCTAGAGGAGGTCACACGGCTTTTGGAGCATGGGCTCTGTGAGAGTTCTCTGAAGGTGTCTTAACTACTGCAAATGGGAAACTTCTGCTGCTATGCTGTTTGGCTGCCTGTAGGAATGCAGAGCTATATGCTGGAGCCCAGAGTCCCCTTGGAGCACAACAAGTTAGGTTCTGTCCCCTGGGCTGCACGTTGTACCTGTTGGAGAAGAGGCAGTAGCTGGAGAGAACACACAGCTTATACCAGAAGGAACAATGTAATTAGAAACACATACAAATCCTACCCTCTCCTCTTATAATCCTGCTGTTGGGTCAGTAACATTTAAAATCACTTAACCTATATCAGATTCTATGTCAGTCAGTTCATGTACGTGTTCTCATTTAATCATCATGTCAACCCCACTAGACAGATTCTCATTCTGTTCCCATGTTAATGATGAGAAAATGGGTAAAGAGAGGATAAAGTGTTCAAGATCACACAGCTAGGAAATGATAGAGTAGGAGTTCAAATTCAGGTTTGTCCCCCTTAAGTATTACTTCAGAGGTCATACTGAGGCCCCTGAATCCCTGTTTTGAGGGTCAGTGGCAAATGTTTAAGGTAAAGTTGGCAAGCAGATGGCCCTCAGGCTGCATTAGGTCCGTGGATACATTTGTTTGGCAAAAACTTTTGGGAATGACTTTAAGTAGTGTTCTCTGTTTACCACAGTCCCCACCACTCCTAGCTGTCTTACACCTGGCCAACTGCTTGGCCCCTCTAGGAATGTGAGCTTACTATTCTTGGCTAAATCTTTCTTTTGCTTGAGTCAGTGGTTGAGTCAGAGGGATTGACAGTGTCCTAGGGGGAAAAATACCCTCTTTTTCCCTCTTAGGAGGAAAGAAGAGCTGGCAGTTCCAGACTTGGCCAAGCTGGGTTGAAGAATTTCTCAGGGCCTTGGGTTTTGCTCTTACGCTGGGAATTCAGCTTTTGTGAATTCAAGTTTCACAGTGTATCTGAAGAGGACTATGGGGAAGGGAAATGCTTTATTCTGCCCTTGCAGAGGAAAAGGAAAGTTCTCCCATACTTATCAGTGCTCCAAGCCGGCACAGCTCGGAGGGTGGCCGTTTGGCCCACAGTGAGGAAGCATTTGCACTGTGCACTTTTGGGGGCACCTACTATGAACAAAGTAAGGTATTGTGTGACGTGCTGGGCGGGATGACTGCCTGCAAGCATCCAGGGACGATGAAACTTATTCACAAAGAACTAATTAAAGGCATACTGTACTAATTTGCGGTGGGCCTTGAAGTTTGGAGCGTTTTTTTTCAACAGAAGTAGGGTACTTGGCGACCCAGGTTGAGGGAACATCACGAGCAAAGGCATGGAAGTCGGAAAACACGGGAGACATAATCAGGGAAGGAGACGTACTGATGTTTGGGAAGATGCAGAAGGAAGGTCAGTCAGGAGAACCAAACCACAGCAATCCTCGCTTTGGTAGCCCAGTCACTAATAGTAGCATTTATTGAGCACTTACTGTATATCCAGGGCATGTTAAAAGCACACTCCACATATCATCTCCTCTGATCCTCACAATATGCCGGTGAGGGAGATACTGTTTCTTATCATTATCATCAAGTTTGCAGAGTAGGAACCTGACGCAAAGAGCTCAGGGTCATGTTCAAGGTCACCTAGCTAGTAAAGCCGAGCGTCTGGCCCCAGAGCCCCTACCCTAACCTCTGCCCTGTGCTGCTTCCAGTAGCAGCCAGCAGCCCCAGCATGGCGGCTGTGAGACTGTGGTAGGAGGTGAAGAGAGTGAGTTAGACCCTGTCATGGCACCGTTTTCAAAGTCTGGAATCAGGACCCTTTCCTGGATGGCCTCGGCCTCCCCTAACAGTTTGTCTTCTCCCACTGACCCCTCCCAAGGCCCTTATACTCCAGTCTAGCCAAACTCTTTTGGGAGAGCGTGAACTGGGGAGTTACGTGGGCTTAGGTCAAATTCTGGGTTACTGCTAACTGCCTCTGGTGACTTTGGACAAATTATTTTCTAGCCTCATTTTCCTCATCTGTAGAACGTGGGTGATAATAGCTCCTGCTCATAGGCTTGTTGTGAGAGCTGAAGGAGATAAGTGCACTTAACATGGGATCTGGTACATAGTTAGTGCCCCATAAACAGCTGCTTTGAGCACAGAATTAATTTCACACGTGGTCATCACCTAGGCCCAGGATTGGCAAAGGTGTGGGTGTGATTTGCAGCGTTGGCTCATGGACTCATGCTGCCCTCCACATGAGATGCTCTGGGTAGGACCTGGAGGCTAACGTTTGATGCATCCTTGCTCTGCCCAGTGCCTGTACCAATAGCTAGGGCGCTGGTGCCAGGAAGGTTACAGGAGCTGGTTGCCATCCACTGGGACCTGGGCTGGTGTCAGCCCTGCCTGTCTCTAGATAGTGGGAGTAACGATACTTCGATCCTGGTGCCCAGACAGGCAGGTAATCAAGAAACCACCTCTGGGGCTTCCCTGGTGGCGCAGCGGTTGAGAGTCCGCCTGCCGATGCAGGGGACAAGTGTTCGTGCCCTGCCGGTCCGGGAAGATCCCACATGCCACGGAGCGGCTGGGCTCGTGAGCCATGGCTGCTGAGCCTGCGCGTCCGGAGCCTGTGCTCCGCAACGGGAGAGACCACAACAGTGGGGCGCCCGCGTACCGCAAAAAAAAAAAAAGAAACCACCTCTGCCCTGGTCCAGACAAATTCACATGTGGGCAGCCGACAAGCCCAAGTTCCCCACTGCTGCCTGGGAAGCTGTGGCTGCTATTGCCATCTGGTGGTGTGTTGCAGCAATGCATGCGTGGAGACTTCGGCAATATCATTATAAGCTTGTAGCATCCTGGGAAGTGAAGGTCCAATTCAACGTGCTCACAGTACAGAGGGCAAAACTGAGATCCAGAGAGGGAAAACAAGTGAAGTTTAGGAGGAAGAGCACAGTGAGAGGAGTCATGTGACCTAGGTTCAAATTCCACTCCCGGAGTTGGGATTTCAGACATATGACTGAACTTCGATGAGTCTGTGTCTTATCTAAAATGTAATGAAAATCCTCCACATCTACTCACAAAGCCATTGTGAGGCTCCCATGAAGGGCTTTATAAACTGCAAAGGATTCTGTAAGTGGGGGAGGTGATGGTTACGGGGTTGCAGCAGCAAAGAGAGGTCAGTGCTTCTGAACTTGTGAGTCAGGAGACTGGCCTTTCAGCTCCCCTGACCTTATTGGGAGGGACCACCGACCACCCAAGCCCAGCTTGGAGATAGGAGCAGGACTGATTGTGGCTCGTCCATCTTTGCTGGCCCAGGATATCTTAGGGTGGGTGAAGCACAGGGGTCTCCAGTCCTGGCTGTGTGTTCCAGGTCCTTCTTCCTCCTGAGCCTTGTCTGTGAGCTCCTTACCCAAAGTGGAAAATGCCTAGTGCTTGTAATTCTCAGTTCTGGGCATGGGAGCTTGTGACTGGGTTTCCCCCGAGGACAAAGCTCTGGGTCTGAATGGGGGACAAGACACAGCACTCCAAGATAAGGCCACCTAGAAGGGCTGGACTCAGCCCCAAGCTGCTTCTCTTGCCCCAGGAATGTGATGGTATCTGGACCTGGACACGAAGCATTAGCTCATCCCTTTCTGCTAATGGACAGAGGGCCAGTGTGCTGTGTCAGGCGGTCATCTCAGCGGCTTCTCATTGTCCTGCTGCAGCAGCTGCTGGGCTGGTCCAGCTCAAGGAGCCTGGGGTGTCTGTTTGCCCCACCAGCAGTGGAAGGTTTGGGTCAGGCTGGGGCCATCCCCATCCTCAGGCCATAAGGGTCCTCTTCAGGCTGTGATGTGCTCCCCTGCCCATAGCATCCCTTTCCCCTCCCCTGAGTTCAGATGCATTTGATGTTTCTTGAGTACCTAATATGTCCTAGACATGGTGCTGAATGTCTTCACAGAGCTTGTCTCATTTCCTCCTCAAAGAAGACTTTTAAGGGTGGGGTAGTTGTTCCCATATTACAGATGAAGAAACTGAGGCTTCCAGAGGGTGCCACTCAGCTAGTGAAGTGGGAACTTGGTTTTAAGCCCGAACTTTCTGCCTCCTTGTATGTATAGAGTCTAAGAGTGCAAGACCTTCCAGAAAAAGACCTGGAATGAAGGCCCACCCTAGATTCCCAGGCTTCTCTGAGCAGAGAGGTAGGATCCCAATGACACAGTTTGCCAGAGACCCAGTGAGATGCTCCCCTGCCAGCCTCGCCCTGGCAAGGCCTTACTCTCCAACCAACTTCATTCCCACTCCCCTAGCGATCACCTCTATGAAGTGTGCATCCTTCCAGAAATTTTTGTACAAAAACAAGCATATTCAAATACATCTGTTCTTTCCTCCCCAGTTGGAATCTCCCCATACACAGCCTTCTACAGAGGTCTTTCTCTCCTCACTGTCTCTTGACACAGAGATCAAATGCCCTCTCTTTAACTGCGTTATTGCTGTCCATTGCATGGCTGTTGGCGCTACACAGTGTATTGGCTATTGCCCTCCTGATGGACATTTTGGCTTGTTCCAGTTTTTTACCATCACGAACAACGTGCTCATTATACCTTTATCTGTGCACAGTTGCACAGGAAGGACTGTAAGATGGATTCCTGAAAGCAGAATTGTTGGGTCAGAGTACATACTATTTAGATTTTACTAAATACTGCCAAATGGCTCTCCAGAAAGTTTGTACCAGGTTATACTCCCACCAACAGTGGGAGTAGAGAGTATCTCCGCCTGGAAAATGAGTCCAGTGGTCAGGTTGGACAGCAGCTTAGAAGGTATGATTCCGGAGGCATCCAGAAACCGTTCCCCCTCCGCCCTCAGGAATCTCCCTTTCCATCCAGCCATGGTGTCGGGAATTCCTACTCATTCCTTGACCTGGACATTGTCTCCAGAAGATTCTGATGTCTAGGAACAGACATCAGTCTCAGAGGAACAAAGCTGGGCTCTGGGAAGGGTAACAAGGGAAGCCCGTTTGCATTCATTAGCAGTGGACTTGGTCAGGGCTACATTATGACTTTGATGGGCCCTCACTTTTGCCTTTGTGGACCCCTTCCTTTATCAAAAACAGATTTTAAAAAAAGTGAATTTTATAACTGCATTGGTATAAGACCAATATATACTATATTGGTCTTATACAAATATAATCCAGGCTGGATTATATTTTTTTTTTTTCTGATTACAAAAAATTTAAAACATTTTCACGGGCCCTAAGCACTGTGCCTAATGGGTAAGTTGGCCCTGGACGTGGCCCCCAGATGAGCCCTCCACACACCTGCTTCCCTCCCTGTTGTCATCCTCCCTGACTCTGGCTTTTGACACTAGGAAGGCACGAAATTCAGGCCATTTGGGTATAGTTGACCATCACATAAAACACTGGGCAACGTTTGGGTGATCACTAAGAAACTTGCAGTTTTCAAAGTGTTTTCACCAACATGGTTATCCTAAAGCATTATACCCATTTTACAGATGAAGAAATAGAGACACTGACACAGAGAAAAGAGAAGTGACGTGTCCAAAACATATGGCTAGTAAGAAATAGTATTGTAAAGTCAGCTGAAGCCTCAGCCCCCTTCACACCCTCCTGCAAGACCAGCTCCGCTGCCCTGACTCAACTTAGATGTCATGATACAACTTTGTTCTCTGAACATAGTCAAGAATGCAACTTTACAGAAGACAAGGCAATGACAGTGCCACATCCTGACAGGCACACAAGTGGAGCTCCACATATTTGGGTGACATATGGAAGCCAAGTGCTTTCCGAATCTCTCCCTAAGTAACTGACTTCAGTTTGTGAGTGTGTGTTTTTTTAAACTAGAGTAAAATTGATTGTCACACATGTCTGGAATCTCATTTTAATGTAAGTAGAGCATGATTAGAAATTCGGAATTAGTTGGCTTGGCATTAATTACCTCTCTACTACACTTTTTATTTATGGAGTGTGTTTACTGTCATTAACTAGGAGAATGCTGAAAAAGCATGGAAGGAGGATTAATCAAAAGAAGGCAGATTTAATAAGGAGGTGTGGATGGCAAAATTAGAAATGGATTTCTTTCCTTTTTATTTACATTTTATCTGATTTCCACAACATTTTCATTCATCTAACCCCTTTGCCAAGTGCCCCCTCCATTTCTCTTTAAGAATTCTGCTCTCACTCCCCTCTTGTTGCCATATCCACAGTGTCAGTCAGTCATATCCACCTTCTAGAATGCTCCCTCCAATCCCGACTGAGAGGGGCCACAAGACTAAGCTTTATAAAGCTAGGCTCTCATCATGTCCCTCTTAAAAAAGCCATGATGATTATTATCATTTTTGTCTACCTTTTATTGAATACTTATTATGTCATCACTCATATTATTTTACTTACCAATAATACTTTGGGGTAGGAATAATTATATGCAGTTTATAGATGTGAACCTTGAGGCTCAGAGAGGTTGAGTCAGTAATTTGAGGTCACACAGCACAGATGGAGGACTCAAATTAATCACCTTCCATCACACTGTGCTATTCTCAGACAGGACGACAGAAAGGACTGAATCAAGCAAGCTCACTAGATAGCCAGGGGTGGACAGGACCTGGGACAAGAGCTGAACATCCATGCTCAGATCACCCAGTGTCCAAGCTGCCCTTGGGAGGAGGCAAATCGACTTTTGTCCCATTCCCGGCCTCCTTTGCTTCTCCCTAACTGTCTCCAGGCAGTGATATTGATCTGGTTTCAAGATGTTTGGTGTTTTGAAACTAAAATTCAAGTTGAGTTGGGGTAGGCTATTCACTTAATACTTTGCCTCAGCAGTTATTTCCCTTCCAGGAAATAGCCAGTGTCACTTTCCCTCTTGACAGTGATCCCATCTGGAAATCGAGAACTCTCTGCCTAGGTGGAGACCTGGGAGGGCCTAGAAGACTCGGCCGTGCTGCCAGGGCCCCTGCCCACTGCCCCCAGGGCCCCACTGACCGGGTGGCAGGGAGATTGTGCACAGCCCAGGAAACCTGAGCACACGGGCAATTGAGCGTGGCATTTGCGGGATGTGCTGGGCATGTAATGAGACCTTCTGGAGGCTTTGTGGGAAGGCTCTGATGTGCACTGAGGCCTGGGACAGGGCTGACCAGTGGAGTGGTGGAGCCAGGGAGATTGAATTTCCTGCAAGGAAATCGCCTCCAAGTCGCATTTGCTTCCAACTTGTTCACAGGCCCTTCCAGATGCCCATGTGTGCCCTGGGCTCTTCACATCCATCCCATGATACAGTGAGGCAGACCTGTTTACCTGCATTTTACAGATTAGGTAACCAAGGGTTGTGGAGTTCAGCTAAGCCAGCCTTGGTTATTCAGCATCTGAGAGAAAGACAGGCCGGCACAGGAGACCTGGAGCCCACCTTCAAGGAATCTGGGAGAGGGAAAAAAAAATGTCCCTGGACAGCTGGAAGTGAAACAACTTGGGCTGGGGTTGAATCCCACCTCTGCTACTTCCCACTGTTTAGCCTTTGCTGAGTCTCAGGCTCCTCGCCTGTAAATTGGGTATAATAACACTTGTACCACGAGCTCCTTGGAGACAAGAGCTGTGCCTGCCTTGTTGTCCATCTTATCCCAAGCACCTAGCATGGTGCCCCGTACAGAGTAAGTGCTGGATAAACACCTGTTCATTGAATGAACATTGTTGTGAATATACAAGGTGACGATATGAGCAAAATACTTCTTTAGGGATTCATGGGAAGCACTCGTGGATGGGGGCTTTAAAACTCCCTGGAGGGCTGAGCACAGCTTCTGTAGAGAGCTGCAGGCCAAGGAAAAGTAGGCTCAGAGGAGAACAAGGGCATCTCAGCCGGGCTCCCAAGGAAGATCGGATGCTGAAAAGACAAAGATGTGCATGAACACGATCGAGGATACTGACAGGCAGAGATGGGGGAGGATTGACCAAACTACAAGACTGGCAACTGGCAAAAGACCGGATTGGAACCCAGAGATTCTAACCCTCAGAGTGTCATTTCTGAACCACTCTTTTAAGTTTCACGGACAGATTGTTTAGGCATCCACTTGTAAGATGCTCTTAGAATTTCACATGGACTCCTTTTTAGCGGCAACATCACACTGAGCGTTTGACAATGATTGATTCATTTCTCAGTTTATTTTTAATAAGCTTAAAGGCTACAGTTGCTAATCGTTTATAGACATAGTTAATGCAGCATTTATAGTTCCTGACTCCGCAGGCCCAGAGCTCATTGTGTCTTCATTAAAATGATGAAACCAAGAGGTGGGAGGAGCTGGGGACGTCCCTGTTGCAGGTTTGTCCTCACCTCTTTAAACATCTACTTCGCCACTCCAGTCACCGGCTGCCGCCACTGAGGTCCCAGTTTGACTAAACTGTCATTCCATTTTATTACAACTTTATTCTCTCTGTCCTAAGCTGGTTGATGAGGTGCTGGCTAGTAATTAAGCTCACCTGTCAGAGTTTGGCTTAAGTCAGAATGAAGTACCTTCTGCAGCTTCCCTTTTTCATTTCCCTGGATGTCAGGGCATCTGAATTAAGTTCCTTATGGGAATAATACCTGACCCAAAAATGTTAGAACAGGGGTTACCGAGCTGGAAATTCAGTTAAGTTACCTACTTGTCATGACTTAGAAGAGCTGTGAGTTCTCAGGCTGCTTGAGAAAACTACTCATTTGTGAGGAAAACTGAGTTCCAAACCATAATAGCCAGTGGAAGCAATTTCTGGGATCACAGCATTCAGATTTGATATTCATTTGTCCCCCAGAGAAGAAATTCAGGCAAGTCCAGAGACTTTGACAAAGGAAAGTGCAAAGTCCACAAAATCTTTCAGGGCAGCTTGTCATCTGCGGGGAGGCCTGCCTCATGTCTGTGGCTTTGGGGGAGCCGTGGCAGATACTTTGTTCCTTCTGATGGGCCATATGAGCCAAAGGCTAGATGAAGCTTTGTTCTTGACTCTTGAAAATTATAGTCTGATGTACTTCAAAGGGATTCTAATGAGGACATTGGAGGCACAAAGAACTCAGCTTTGCACATTCAGTTTTCAAGTCCCTGAAGTTTGGTGCTACTTGATGTCTCTAGCTAACCTCATGCTCTTTCTGCCTTGCTTGTGCGTGGTGGGATGGTCTTAAAGGACCTTATCGTTCTCACCTTCCTTTTTCCCTCTTTGCCTCTGATGCGCTCATCTCGCCCAGCATTTCCTCAACAGCTCCTTTCTGAATTCTTTACATGCAAGGTTTGGCAGAAACAGCCTTCCTTTCTAACATGTTTATTAAAGACATTTTCTGAAAGCCAATCAATCCTGACCTTACTCACTTAAATAAATGTTCCTTTTCTCTCGCCACGGCCATAGGTCTCATTTTTTTAAAATGTATTTTTCTCTGACTCTCCTGACCTTTTGAACAATTCTTTAGCCTTTGCCAGGAAAGAACTTGCTATCCCAGGCTCTGCACACATTTGCCACCTCTGTCTTGGTAGCTTTTCATACTGATGAGAATCTAGGGAAACTCTATGCCTCCCTCACTCCACCTTGGTAGCCTTCAGCCACTTGTTCTTTCAATGCAATTTCCAGACCCAGTCCCCAAAGTAGGAAGTTGCAGAATGTCCAGTCTGGAAGGGACTTTATCAATAGCTCTATCCCTCACTTCAGATAGAGTAACTGAAGCCCAGAGAGGGAAAGCCACTTGGCCAAAGTCACACAGGAGGCAGAGACAGAGTCACTCTAGGGCCCCAGTCTTCCTCTTAGCCTTTTTTACCTTCAGGAATCATTTCTACATACAAAAGCCAGACTGGAATTCAACATCCTTACTGAATACAAATTGTACCTCATTTATGGAGTGTGTTAGCTGTGTGCCATTCATTATGCTAAGTGCTTTTAACATATACCTCATCTAATTCTCAGCAGGTACTCTTTGAGGTGAAATCCATTTTACAGATGGAGGAACTGAGGCAACGGTATGCTGGAGCTGGCTAGTACTGGCTCTCAAGAGCCAAACGTGTGTCTCTTCCCAATTCCATGTTCAGTGATTTCATGCTGCTAACTGAAATCAGCCACAGTGGGAGTATTTACACCACAGAAATGGGCGAATGCTACAAATCAGGGCTTTTCTCCATCCCCTGCCCCCCTCTCCTCCAGGAGATCTAGTTTACCGGCATACTCCTGGGCTTCCTATAAGTTTGCCCAAGGACACACAGCGGGGATGTGACAACGCTGGACCTTTACCCAGGGGTGTGTGACTTCAAAGCCTGAGCTCTCAACCATTACCCTGTATAGTTAACAGGGCCGAGTTGTCAGACTTGATCCTCTTGGGCTGGAGGTGGTGGTAGGAGACAGCTGACCCATAGGACTGTGGCAGCGTATGAGGTACCCGTATGCAGAGGGACCACACCTGGCTGGCTGGGTCTGGCAGCCCTGGGAGCATTTCTCAGGTTCCCTTGCTCCAGCGGCACTGGCTTCCTTGCTATTTGGGGGTTTTCCAAGCATACTCCTAACACAGGGCCTCCTGTCATTGCTGTTCCCACTGCCTTAAATGCTCTTCCATAGATCAGCACAAAGCCTGCTCCGTCACTTCTTCTAGTCTGTGCTCTTCCCTGACCAACCCATCAAAAACAGCACCTCAGCAGTCTCCATTCACTTGCTTTAGTTGATTTTCATAATACTTATCATGGCCTGTCTTCATAGCACATACGCGTTTGCTTTTTGTCTTTCTCAACCAGGTCCGTGAAGGTTGGACCTGTGTCTAGTTCACCATCATAGCTTCGGAGTGCAGACTAGGGAGGGATCAGATAGGTGACTTAAGGAATCTCAGCCGTTATTCTACATCACTGTTGCCTTTCTTAGACTTGCCTTAGGTAGTCAGCTACTAGCTCGTATTCATTTGTAAGGGTAAAGGGCTTCTCCTTGACTCTCTGATCTCATGGGATCTTCAAAGTCTACAACCATCTTCTCTCCACCCTGGAGCTGTTTCTTTCATGTTCCCACCTTCCCCCCTCAAATAGGCCAACAGTCACACCTGTCAATGCTGATTTGTTAACAAATAATTAATCAAACATTTTACGAAGGAACCTTTGACCCCAAGAACTAATTACATTCCCATCTTAGAAGGCGAGTGTGGCTGTGTCCTTTAAACTAACTCTTTAAGCGGATGATTGGGACTGATTGAGTGTGACCTTTAGGGAGGCAAATACGAGGGGATTCAGGTAACAGTCAGCAATGGAGTGGCTGCAGGGATCCTGGGCCAGGTGCCTGTTCACTCGTTCTGACCTGGAGGGTCACACCAATGCGCTCTCCCACATTGCCTGGGTCATGCCTGGCAGTAAATACATAATCACTCACGTGCATACACACGCGCACACACACGCATGCACACACACACCTTCCTTTCTGATTTCAAACATTTTACAAGTCCGTTGTAGAAAATTTAGAATACATGGAAAGACTAAAAGAATAGTTAAAAAATGACTTGTGATCTCACCCCTGAGCTAACAACTGTGAATATTTTGGTCAGTTTTCTTTTAGCCTTTTTTTCTATCAATTACCATCTGTGTATTTTCTGACCTATATTTTAAGAAACTTAATACATCATGGACATCTTTCCACGTGATTAAATATGCTTATACACAGTCGCTTTTAGCTGGAGAGTATTCAGTGTATGTAGGTACCATGATTTAGTAATAACGTTTGGACAGTTCTGGTGTTTCCAGCTCTAGATTATTACAGATGATGCTGTGATGGAATTTCTCACTGGTATGTCTTAGACCAACAGGGATTAATCTCATAGTCCTTAACTTCAATTACTACAACTCAATGCTGTGGACTGAATGTTTGTGTCCCCCCACCCTTCCAAATTCATATGTCGATGCCCTAATCCCCAATGTGACTAGGAGAGGGGGGCCTTTGGGAGATAGTTGCGTTTAGACGAGGTCACAAGGGTAAAGCCCCTCTGATAGCGTTAGTGTCCTTGTAAGGAGATGAAGGGACCAGAGCACTCTCTCTCTTTCTCTCTCTCTCTCCCCCCTATGTGAGAATACAGTGAGAAGGCAACTCTCTGTGAACCAGGAGTGCTGTCAGCATGAGCCCCACCATGCTGACACCCAGCCTCCAGACCTGTGAAAAATACATGTCTGTTGTTTAAGTCACCCAGTCTATGGTGCTCTGTTATCACAGCCACCTCACTGAGACCTCCTTCCTCACTAGAATGGCACCTATACGGCAACCATGATTTTACCTCTGGGCCTTTGCATATTCTGTTCCCTCTGCTTGGGTAGCTCTTTCCACTTCTCCCTCAAACTTTTTTTTTTTTTTTAAATTTTTGGCTTTGTTTGGTCTTCGTTGCTGTGCGCGGGCTTTCTCTAGTTGTGTCGAGCGGGGGCTACTCTTCGTTGTGGTGTGCAGGCTTCTCATTGCGGTGGCTTCTCTTGTTTTAGAGCACAGGCTCTAGGTGCGCATGCTTCAGTAGTTGTGGCACAAGGGCTCAGTAGTCATGGCTCACGGGGTCTAGAGCGCAGGCTCAGTAGTTGTGGTGCACAGGCTTAGTTGCTCCGCGGCCTGTGGGAATCTTCCCAGACCAGGGCTTGAACCCGTGTCCCCTGCATTGGCAGGCGGATTCTTAACCGCTGCGCCACCAGGGAAGTCCCTCCCGCAAGCTTTTTTACCTAATTATCATAGGTTCTTTTTTTCTCCTCCAAGTCAGACGTTTCCTTATGTTTTAATATTTCTGAAATGACAATGACTGTAACAGCCAGTGTGTATTTGTGATGGGAGCGAGTCGTGGGCTTTGAGAAATATCATCATTCCTCTTCGTCCCTCAAGGCTCAGCCGGGCAGTAATGCTCTGGGTTTAGGTTGTCATAACCCCTTGGGCTATCACTGCACTCCTCACACTGCACTGCACTTGCCTGCTGGTTTCTTTTCCCTACACGAGGACCTCCTTGAGAACAGCAAAAATGTATCTTACGTTCCCGTGGCTCCGCCTTCCAGTAGTTCAGTAGCCTGGGCTCCAGGACGGGTGCTGAGGTCTGTGGGGGAAGGGAGTGGTTTGTCCCCTGTCCTCCCGGCTGAATAGGTAAATGGAAGTATTTCCTTGTTCCAGGCCCATCGAGAGCTCCTCTACAGAGCCCTTTGGGGGTGGATCAGAGCACTTCATCTGCCCTACCTTTGAGGTTAATGCCCAGTTCAGGCCATTGTAGATACGTGTATTTGCTTTGAGCGAGGGCAGGGAGAAAACTTGGCAGGCGGAGGTTTTGCTAATTTCCACGTGGCTATAGAAAGCTTCCAAGAAACCACATTACCAGCAGAGCAATTGTTTTCACTGTGCCTCAGAATGACACTCAAGAGTCAGGGGACATGCTTGAATTTCAGCTTTACAAAAGGCCCCGCTTGTGATGTCACCTTTCCCTTCTGTCCCTCTCGCCCAACCCAGATACAATGACCGTGAATGAAGTTGGTCACTTGAGCTTCTCAGGACCCTTTCCTCCCACCTTCTCCCCCTCCCAATCCCTTCTAGGTCTTTCTCTTTGTCCTGAGTTCATCCTCCCTTATCTGCCTCTGCACGACTTTTTGTCTTGTTTTTTATTGATTAACTCTAACTCCAGAAAGACTACAGTGCGTACCTGTTACGTGGGAATCCGGGCTGCACAAAATTGGGAGAAGAGGGAGCGTCCCTTTCCAGCTGGGAAGGTGGGGGAAGGCTTCATGGGGAGGCAGCTGATTCTTGAAGGATGGGTAGGATTCAAATGGGTGAGGAAGTGGTACAGGAAGGGCAGAAGTCACTCGAGCCTCGAGCAGGAGTCAGGCGTGGTCAAGAAGGTGAGGACTGTGGCCAAAGCAAACATTTATGTGTAATGCTTATAAAGTACCTGCAACATGCCTGCCACCAAATGTCCCTGGGTCCCTGCCACCAGGTACCTGGGTCTCCAGCTCATGTGTCTGTGTGAGCTTCTCTCATCTTTACCCCCGTGACAACCCAGCCTTCCAACTTGGTACCTCTCCAAATTCAAACTGCAAAAAACTCCATGAGCATAAAAACATTGGTACCCAATTTAGTCTTTACTGGACATTTTGAGGGGAGGTGGGGAAAAGACCTTATCTTGTATACCTTGTCGCCAACAACTGGAAGTATCCAGCAGACATTTCTGTTTTCTCCAGAAGCCCTCCTTAGCCACACCATGGTATTGGGGGGCGGGGTGCTCCCTCCTTCCCCCACTCTTGCTGGCCCTTTTTATCTCTTGGATTCTTTCTCTCCCTTTACATTCCTCTCTCTTTATCGGCCGATTCTTACCACCCAACTTACACACTACAAATCCATCATGGTAATCAACAGCCCTCTCCACCTCCACCCCCAGGTTCTTGATCTGAGCCCTTGAGATCCGCCTTCCTGCAAGTGGCCTATTAAGTTCTATTTTACAAACGAATGTGATACCTCCCCAAGAGAAATCCTAATGGCTACATATCAATAGTTTCCCTCTTGTTACATGTATATTTTCTCATTCAAACCCCCCCCTAAAGCCCTTCTGTTACCTTCATTTGATAGATTAGACAACTGAAAATAAGAGAAGTGAATGGGTTTGCTCAAAGTCACACAGCAGCCAAAATGGCAGAGGTGAGACCTGAATTCTGGTACTTAAAAAAAAATGTGTAATAGCCATCTCCTATACGTGGCATGTGAGGAGGGTGACTTTGATGGGAGAAGGGCTAGGCATGTACGTGGGGACCAGTATTAGTTTCCCGGGATTGCCATTAAAAAAATACCGTAGCGGGCTTCCCTGGTGGCGCAGTGGTTGAGAATCTGCCTGCCAATGCAGGGGACAAGGGTTCGAGCCCTGGTCTGGGAAGATCCCACATGCCGCGGAGCAACTAGGCCCGTGTGCCACACACAACTACTGAGCCTGCGCGTCAGGAGCCTGTGCTCCGCAACAAGAGAGGCCGCGATAGTGAGAGGCCCGCGCACCGCGATGAAGAGTGGCCCCCGCTCGCCGCAACTAGAGAAAGCCCTCGCACAGAAACGAAGACCCAACACCGCCATAAATAAATTAATTAATTAAAAAAAAAATACCGTAGCAGGGTGGCTTGAGAGAATAGAAATTTATTCTTCCCCAGCTCTGGAAGCTAGAAGTCTGAAATCAAGATGTCAGCGGGGTTGGTTCCTTCTGGTAGGTCTGAGGGAGAATCTGCTTTATGCCTCTCTTCCAGCTTCCAGGGGTTGCTGACAATTCTTGGCATTCCTTGGCTTGCAGACGCATCACTCCAATCTTTGTCTTCGTTTTCACATGGTGTTCTTCTCTATGTGTGTCTCGGTGCCTTCATGACCTTGTTCTGAGGACATCAATCACTAGACTTAAGGCCCACACTAATCCAGTACTAACTACATCTGCAAAGACCCTATTTCCAAATAAGGTCACGTTCTGAGCTTCCAGGAGGACATGAAGTTTTGGTCAGACAGCATTCAACCCAGTACAGGACCAGTTCATGAAGCTCTACCTAGAAGGTAGAGCCAGGAAGTTTAGACTGTGAGCAAGGAACAGTCATGAAGGGTTTTTGAGGAGGATGACAGAATCCAATCAAATTTCCACCCATTAGCACCACCACCAGCCCCCGCCCGCTTCAAATCTAACTGGTTCTGAGTGATTTCCTTCTGGCTACAGCTCCTTGTGCCTTGTTGCTTTTTTTTTTTTTTTTTTTTTTTGTGGTACGCGGGCCTCTCACTGTTGTGGCCTCTCCCGTTGCGGAGCACAGGCTCCGGATGCGCAGGCTCAGCGGCCATGGCTCAGGGGCCCAGCCGCTCTGCGGCATGTGGGATCTTCCCAGACCGGGGCACGAACCCGTGTCCCCTGCATCAGCAGGTGGACTCTCAACCACTGCGCCACCAGGGAAGCCCCCTTGTCGCTTTTTTAAGGAATTAAACTAGGTGGGTTTCCCTCAGCAGGTGGGTGTTTCCGAGACTGGCAATCTCCACTTCCTTTTGGAAATTTTGCATGTGAAACTAGTCAAAGCCTAAAGCCTTGGTCACAGCAAATCCGCTCCTACTGGACATTAAAAAGACTAAATGGGGCACCGGGTTCTTTTCGGTGAATGCAGTTTGGCTCTCCTTCCCATCATTTGCCCGCATCCCCTTGGATTCCTTGGACTTTGTGCCCAGAGCCCCTTTCCTGAATTGTCCCTGGTGCAGGAAAAGCTGCTAAGGCCTGGTCAGGCCGCCTCTGATAACCCTTCTGAGGACAGGGGCCAGGTACAAGGCAGGGCAGAGGGTCAACCTGGGAGGGGCCACTAGGCCTGGCTGATCCGCAGCCAAGACCCTGGTGCCCAGTGAACTCACCTGCCAGCTGGAAGCGGATGACAGAACCCTGGGTGACGGCTTCCGTGCCCCAGTCTGACCCACCCCCAGCCAGTGCTGAGCTATTTTGATGTTGCTTTGAGGCTGGGAGAGCACTAGAACTTTGGGCCTCCTCTAGTGGCCGAAGCCACAGGCTCCATCCGTCTTTGTGGCTTTGCCAAGCTCTCAACTGGCCTACGAGGGAGCAGGCTTGGGAGAGACGCACTTGGCCTCAGTGAGTGTGCAGAGGCCTAGGGCTTCTGTTTATTTTGAACAGGAATACTCAAGCAGCGCGGCAGGGTTTCTCCATGTTGGGCCCAGCGTGCTGTCTTCAGATTCTGGACTGTAGGTTGGATGAGGACACAAGCATAGTGTGGTGACCAAAGGAGAGTTTGAATTCCTGATTCCGAGGCTTTTCCTCCACTGCTTCTGGCTAGCTGTGTGATCTCAGGCAAACTGCTTAACCTCTCTGAGTGTTCGTTTTTCATCTATGAAATAGAGTGGATAATTCCTAATCCTCATAGGGTTTCAGAAGCAAGAGCTGAGAGACTTCATGTCAAAGCGCTACAGGCTGTATAGTGTATAAGGAGAGGGCATAATGGAAAATGTATAGCCCTATATCCGTACACAATAATAGCTTACATTTACTGAGGGTATAGTTCCTGCTAGACGGACGATGTGCTGAGTACTTTTCACGGATTGTCGTATTTAATATGCGCAATGGCCCTAGGAGTTAATGCCATTATTTTCTTTTTTGTTTTTTCTAACATCTTTATTGGAGTATAATTGCATTAATGCCGTTATTATCTCTATTTTACAGATGAGGAAACTGTGACTCAGAGAAGTTACATAATTTGCTGAAGGTCAAACAGCTAGTTAGTTGTGAAGGCCAGATTCAGGCTCTGGAGCCTGTAGGCTTAACCCCAAGTGTATACTACTTCTCTCAGTGCAATCATAATCATCTTAAAACTGCCTGTTATTGGGACCTAGTCTCGGATAAACCCTGAAAATACATTGCCTGTAATCCTTACAGCAGCTCTGTGATACAAATATTATCACCTCCCCTTTAGAGATGAGGAAATTTGAGATGAAAGATTCTGTTCACTCCATTTATTGAGCACCTACTATTCTGTTTAAAACACTGGAGACACAACAGTGAACAAAATGGGGAGCTTCTGCCTTCATAGAACTTATATTTTTGTGCTGGGGGACAGGTGACGAAATACATAAACAAAATAATTTCAAATCATGGTGATGGCGATGAAGAAAATAAATGTAGTGATGTGGCAGGGTGACAGGAGGTCTGGGAAGCCCTCTCTGAGGAGGGGCTGCTGGAGCTGAGACTTGAATGGTAAGAAAGAGGCAATGGTGTGATCTGCGTGGGGAGGAGCTATCTCAGGTGAGCAGAGGTCTGTGAGGAACAGAGAGGGGGCTGGAAGAGGCCGGGGAGGGGAGATCAAGGGTGCTGGGGGTCAGGGGAACAGGAGGCAGTGGCCATGGTGGAAAGCGAGGTGACTCTTGTAAGAGTCAGCGTGGACTCATTTCCGCCGAAGCTGATTCTGGGGGCAGTTGTGCCGCCATGTCATTGGCCGTGTGTCCAGTGAGGGATGACGGCCAGACCTGGGCAGGGCCGGGTGGGCTGGTGGGCGGCCTGCTTGGTTAGTGGGTGGGTGGGCTCAGGCCTGGCGCCTGTGGAGCCCTCTCTCATTTTGCTGCAGGGTAAACAGTCAGCAGGCCTGGGGGCTCAGGGGTTCCCTCCACACCCGCACGGGCTGGTCGTCACACTCTGATGCATCTAGGGATCGGCACAGCTGGTAATCACCTGTGACTTAGACCCAGGCCGCTGCCAAAGTGGGAGCCAAGACCTCCCCAGGAAGGCAGAGCCGTTTCCTGGCCCACTTTCACACATGCCCCTGGAGACCATGGATCTTCATTTATTACAGATTTTGTAGGAACGCCACCATCTACAGAGAATTGCAGCAGATGTTTCAAAAAGCCTAATGAGCATTTTTTCCCCTCTTGAGAGGAGGAAGACGCTTTGTGCCATTGATCAGCGTGAAATTGCAGCCCTTTGGACCTGGAAGATACTTTTTTTTTTTTAAGTAAACATTTATTTATATTTGGCTGCGTTGGGCCTTCGTTGCTGCGCACGGGCTTTCTCTAGTTGTGGCGAGCAGGGGCTACTCTTCATTGCAGTGCGCGGGCTTCTCATTGCAGTGGCTTCTCATGTTGTGGAGCACCAGCTCTAGGTGGGCGGGCTTCAGTAGTTGTGGCTCGCGGGCTTCAGTAGTTGTGGCACGTGGGTTTCAGTAGTTGTGGCTCGCGGGCTCTAGAGCGCAGGCTCAGTAGTTGTGGTGCACGGGCTTAGTTGCTCCACGGCATGTGGGATCTTCCCGGACCGGGGCTTGAACCCATGTCCCCTGCATTGGCAGGCAGATTCTTAACCAGTGTGCCACCAGGGAAGTCCTGGAAGATACTTTAGAGACAATCTTGTCCAACACTCTCACTTAGAAGAAGAGACTAAGGCTCAGGTGTTATTTTAATTTAGTGTCATGAAAAAGAGTTGGTAAAAGTCTTTCTGGGGAAAATCAAAAACCAAACAAATATACCTTTTCTGATTTAGTAAACAGAGAAAATAGACGGTTGGATTGAAGAGAGGCTGGCAGCAGAGCAGAGCGGGGCTGCTGGTGTCAGATATGGGATTGGTTACTAGCCATACGTTCTGGGGCAAAGTTATTTAATGTCTCAATTTGTAAAATATAGATAATAGTGGACGCTCAGCTCATGTAAACTGAATAAAATACCGTATAAAGTGCTCATCGCATAGTGAGTGTTCAGTAAGTGGCTGCTGCTGTTACCATTTGCAGGGGCAGACGCAGAAGATGCAGATGACCAGTGATGCAGAGCACAGGAAAATGCTCAGTGACGGCAAGAGGGTCTACAAATGGTATTAGCTTGAGCTCAGCCCTCCATAGCATCCCTAAGAACTGATTTTTATTAATTCCCCTCCAAAAGTTTGTTATGTGATCATTTGCCTCTACTTCCTGAAAGGCTATTTCTAAGACAAAAATAGTCCCCGTGAAGCGAGAGTTCCGGCATATGAATTAGCGGTTTGGAACAGAGATTAGTGTGTTTCATTTCAAGAGCAGCCCCAGCACATCTGCCAGTGTGTGAGCCTTGAGATGGCTCCTCAGAGAGACAGGCTGGAGAAAGAGGTGTCAGCCTAACCCAGCTATTCTAGAGCCTATCCTTTGTCCAATCCCAACTCAACCCTGGGGCAATACAGTAAGGTGTATTGCTTTTTTTTTTTTTTTTTTTTTTTGTGGTACGCGGGCCTCTCACTGTTGTGGCCTCTCCCGTTGCGGAGCACAGGCTCCGGACGCGCAGGCTCAGCGGCCACGGCTCACGGGCCCAGCCGCTCCGTGGCATGTGGGATCTTCCTGGACCGGGGCACAAACCCGTGTCCCCTGCATCAGCAGGCAGACTCTCAACCACTGCATCACCAGGGAAGCCCAGGTGTATTATATTTTAAGGGGACAGTTTCTCTTATCTCATCAGTTCCACTATGGTTTCCGTTGAAATTATCACTGGACAGGGATGTCTGTTCTTAGTCATTTCCCTCTTGGCTTCGGGGAGACTGCAGGCATGAGGAAAAGATTAGAAGACCCATCCACAGCAGCCACTAACTCACAGGCTCTGACAACTGACCATCCACTGGTGACTCAGCACCAACTCGTCCCTTCGGTGGGCTCTGCAGGGGCCGGGCTGGGCCTTGCCACTCCCTGTTTCTTTCCCTGCTGCAGAATGCAGTCTCCATCTTCCTGTTATGAAAACAGTATCTTTTCAAAATAAAATTCAGAGAGTAGGAAGAATCAAGAGGCCTTTGCAAGATAGAATTTAGCTGAGAGGACCAAATCGTGTCCAATATCTCAGGTTAAAAAGAATCAGCTATGAAGTACAAATGCAGTTGACTTTGGCCCTGAGATCTATGGGGAAAACTGGGGGGAAAAAAGAGCAGCGAATCAGCAGCACAAGCAATATTTGCTGTGAGCTGTTCCAGTCATGGGTGTGAGTAAGTAACTCTGTCCCAGGATCCTATCGAGTTTGGTTTGTGCCTCGAGGTGTGGAGTTTGGAAAGGTACCAATGCTGGCGGTTCTTCTGCTTTGGAGAAGAAATAAAAGGAAATCCCTGTGGGAGTGCTGTTTCTTGAAAACCTGCTGCTTACCTGAGCCCTGTGTTCAGGAGGCCAGGGGGAGTCTGAAGGAGCTCGTGTGGAATCTGAGCACAGAGGCTGCTCATCTGGGCCAAGGCTCAGAGCCAAGGCCAATGTGAATGTCCAGATTGCCCAAGGAGAGGGCAGTGGGGGGTGGCTTTGGTCTTTGGGGTGTCATTTATTCATTCATCTTTTTATTGAGCACCTACTATGCCCCAGGCACTGTTCTAGTGAAACAAGAATAGCGAGGTTTCTGTCGTCATGGAATTTAGCTTCTTGTGGGGGGATACAGGCAAACCACAAGTAAACAAATGCATTAAAACGTTTATTAATAAGAGAGTGACAAGCGCTGTGAAGAAAGTAGAGCAGGGTGATGTGTTCCAGAGTGGCTCAATGAAGACCAGTCTGGGGAGGCAGCATGAGAACTGAAACCCCAAGCACGTGAAGATGGGAGAGCCTGGTCCAGGCAGGGGAATCCCCAACACAAAGGCTCCAGGTAGGGACAGGCTTGGCTCATTCAATGAGCTTATCGATGGCCAGTGTCCGTGGACCATTCTGCATTTGTGGCTTGTTTCAGCTGTATACCTGGCGTACTATAACCCCAACTGGAGTATCCAGGAGTGTCTAGAACTGCTTTGGGGGCACGCAGAAATGATTACTCAGAGAACGAATCCTTCCCTCCTTCTCACCTCCACATCTAACCTACCATCAAGCTCTCTTGGTTCGCGCTCCCTGTGTTTTCTTAGGTGAGTCCACTTCTCCACTTCTCCACCTCTAAAGCAGATTCCTCACATGCAGTCTTGCCCAGTTCCAGTCCACTCTCCACACTGTGTTCAGAATGATCTTTTAAAACTTCAAATCTGGGGGGATTCCCTGGCGGTCCAGTGGTTAGGACTCCACACTTCCACTTCAGGGGGCATAGGTTCAGTCCCTGGTCAGGCAACTACGATTCTGCTTGTCGCATGGCGTGGCTAAAAAATAAAACGACCAACCAAACAAACAAGCAAACAAACAAAAACAAAATCCAAAAAACCTCAAATCTGGTCATGTCACAAATGCGTACACACACACACACACACACACACACACACTCACACTCACACTCCCCTCCTTGGTACTTTTTCATGACTCCTCTTGCTCTCAGCATAATCCCACAATGACATACAAAGCCCTGTCTATGCAGCTCCCCTATTTCTTCCCTAGCCTTATTTCTAGCCATTTGTGGCTTCACTTTCCATGCTCTGGCTACACATAGAGTTCCTCCAATTTGCTGTACTAGTTCTGGCCTCGGACCTTTGCACAAGCCTCAGTGGATCCTGACCTGTCCTCCTTCCACGCGTCTTGGCCTCAGCAACTTCTCCTCGGGTCTCTCAGCATAGCTGTTACTTCAGCAGGGATGGCTTCCTCGTTCTTTGACACTATGATATTACACAGGGTCTTTCGGTTTCATGTGCCCACTAGCACTTCATATTTTTTTCATAACTCTCAGCACACTTGCATTTACTTGTGAAGTCTCTTTCTTGCACTAGTCCACAAGCTCCACGAGGGCAGGAACCATGCCTGTCTTGTTTGTTGCTGTGTCCTCAGCACTTAGAAAGTTTCTGGAGTACGGTAGACACTTAAGATGTAGTTGTTGAAGGAATGAATGCTTACAGAGACCTTGAATCCGAAATGTTCCACTTGAATGTGCTACTTGCTTTCAACAAAATGAAATAACAGGAGACCGTCTGTATTTTCTGTTCCATTTTCCTACCCTATAGAGATGGTGATTGATATCTGGAGTTCAAGAATAAGCATAGCGAGCAGGAGTTCTGGCAGATGCACAACCTGCTTAGGAAGTCTGTTCTTGCCTTCGACTATCAGAACAGTGTTATTTTCTTTGGCTCAAAGGAATCTAAGACTGTGTGTATTCAGGGAAATGGTATAGACCCACGGTGTGGAGTCAGGGCCAGGGGTGAGACTCCAATAATAATCAAGTGAAAGAGGGTTGTGTGAAGCCTGGTAGGGGACGTTGCCTTTCTCAGCGGTTGAGGAATTGGAACATTCCCCCTTGTGTCAATGTGGAAGTGAATGAATTAAGCTCCGTTTTTTGCCTTGCCTGGAAAAATACCAGTGCTGTACTTACCGAGTTCCTGAAAGCAAAGCCCACATGCCACTCAGTCTCAGGTCTATGAGAGACTGTTATAGGAAAAGAGAGTCAACGTTCACAGACGATAGGAAGTATCACTGAAGTGGAAAAAGATTAGAGCCATGGATTTCGACTTTTTTGAGGTTACACACCCTTTCAAAATTCTGACAAAAGCAGTGGACCTCCCCTCCGTGCCCCTTCCCCCTCTGCAAAACGTATATTTATATAACATCCTCCCATCCATGGGGACCCTGGAGGGCCTCAGGTTAAAAATTCCAGTTAGAGGGTCTGATTGGAAATTGAGCAGAAATATAGCTAATAAGAGATGACAGTGAAGCACAACTTAGACAATGTTTGGTCTGAAGAATAGAATAGAAATGCTCCATAATTAGATTTTTCCATTCCTGAAGTTCTTTACTTTTTAGAAGTTGGTTGACGAAGGGTGAATATGTGCATCAGAGTGAAATGAGGTATAGACCTTTAGGACCTGGGGGCAAGCCACGCTGAGCATATCCCAGATTTAACCACCCATGGTGATCCATCCACTAAAATGTGAGCCCCGTGAGGCCAGGATTTTGGTCTGTCATCTTCACTGCTGGTCCCTGGTGTCTAGCTCAGTGCCTGGCACTTAGTAGATGCTCAGTAAATATGTATTGAATGAATGAATCAATTAATTAATCTATCCTGGGTTGTCCCTGTTCACTCTACCTTCCTCTCCTTAGTTTTGTTCTGAATTAATCAGATTCCTTAGTTTTGATGTATTTGTTCAAGAACCGTTTACTAAGCACCTCCTAGCCTTCTGGTGGACCATTGTTGTTCTCTAGAATAGAATAACATGAGATGAAAGGGCTCCTGCTCTGGGTTAAAGTCTCAGTTCTGCTGCTGGAAAATCGGTGTGAGAATAAAATAAAGTAAAATAAAAACTGTAAAATGGGTGTGAGAATTAGGTAAGGTATGCAGCTCAAGCACTTAGCGCAATTCTTGACACACATCTTCGTGTTGTTGTGATAAATGTCAGCCATTTTATTATTTATTACCTGGCTCCTCTGCCATATACTTCATTGGCTCCTTTGGGGACCTCTTTACTTGCTGAGCCCACATTTCTGAATCTCAGAAACTAATTGTTATCTAAAGCAGATAAAGTGTATGCAGCCTTTAAAAAGTCCCAGAATATTCAATCATGGCTATATTTAAGGATTGGGAACATGACTAATTTTCACCCTTTTCTATTTTTCTGTATTTTCCGTTTTAATTAATAAGCGTGTATTACTTTCATCAGTTAAAAAGTATTGTGTAAGAAAAAGTATTATAATGAAAAATGTGTATGTTCAATTTTACTAAATTCAGAGGTAGAAAACAAGAATATTTTATTGTATCTGGGCTAGAGAATCAATTTGAGAACTCAGTTTGTCCATTTTGTTGCCCAAATAAAAATGCCCAAACACAAACACCAAAAAAGGAAGGGTGCCTTCCTGAGCAGGCATGGTTGTGTTCAGTTTAGTGGACGTAGGATTAAGAACTTGGACTCGTGGCTTTGTCTCCCAGCTCTACCTCCGCTGAACTCTGTATGTAATGCTGGGGAAACTGTTCAACCTCTTTAAGCCTCAGTTTTCTCATCAGTGAAAGGGAAGGGACAAATGGAGAACATTTTCCTTATAGATTGTTATGAGCATGAATATCTTACTTCACACGTAAGTCTTCAATACACTCTTTTCTTCTTTTTTCCAAGTACATCAGTAACATTATCGTTCTTTACGTTATATGTGACATGTTTGTCACAATAGGCATTCCAGAGTTGAGGCACTGGAGGTGACAGATACTCAATGGTCATCTGAGTCGGTATTGCCTTAATGAGAGCATCTGCGCATTCTCACAATTGTAAAGTCTCCTTCCCCTTCGTTTTGGTGACCAACAAGACTACCGTAAATGTCTTCGGTTTTCTGAAGTTCACAGGGCATTAATATGCTGGGGCACTATGTAAATTTAAAGAAGTCATACACAGCAGTTATGACCTTGGTATAAAAAATTTACATTATATGCATTTTGTGCATGTGTGTATATACGTCTCCACTTTGATGACTAATCATCATCTCACACTGATCACGGCCACACCAGAACTTTGGATCTCTCACACCCATCTCACCAACTGCTTCTCTCTTAGTCTTCTGCACTCAGTAAATGGTACTAACATCTGCCTAGTTGTTCAAGCTGAAAACCCAAGTTGTCCTTCACACCTCTCTTTCCCTCACCTCCCATACGTGATGTGTCTCAAACCTGAGCCCTTCTCACCACCGCCACTGCCGCCATCGCAAACAGAGCCACCATCCTCTCCCTCCTGGGTGAGTATGACAGCGACAGCCCACCTCCCTGTGCCACCCTGGACCCCTACGGCCATTTCCCTGCGGTGGAGCCAGAGGAAGCGCTGACAAGTAGACCCAGGTTGTGCCACTCACTTGCTCAGAACCTCCTGCCCCCATCCCAGCAACTTCCTATAATATTGGACATGAAACTCAAAAATGGCTTACTGTCCTTCAGATCTCAATATTAGGGGATAAGCAAACTTCTTCTGTAAAGGGCCAGATGGAAAATGTTTTAGGTTCTGTGGGCCACATAGGAGTCTATCACGTTGCCGTCATCTTCTCCTTCTTTGCCTGCATATTTGTGTCTTGTTTCTTTCTCCATCCCTGTTTCCTTCTCCTGTAATACCACTCATTTGCAGCAAGGCGACCCTCTTTTAAACACTCGGCCCTGTTGCTCGGTCTAATAAAGAGAGATCAGGTGAAGACGCCGAGCTGTGCTCTGGTTGATACTTTGAAGTGAGGGGAGCTGTCCAGCTCCCAGGAAGCTGATGCCCTTGGAGCATCCCTGGATAAGTGCTCAGCGGAGCCAATTCCTGATGTCTCTCGAGGAGGGAGAGAAGCATCTCTTGGAGCCAGAGGAAAGCGCTGAGATCAGCGCTCCTCCCCTGGAATATACAGCTAAGCCAGCCTGCGATCCAGCGAGTACAGACATTGAAGAGATGGTGCTTATCAGGCCTAGATGGGACACAGTGGAAAGATCTGGTATTTCTGGAGCCATTGAATAGAACATGGTGACTCCCAGCCCCAGGCACAAATACCCCAGCGTCTCCTCCTAGGGGCCCCTTTGGATTGGCAAGCGAGAGGGGTGCATCTGGAGCAGGCAGGTATATCCTCCTCCCACCCTACACTCCCACCCTGCCTTGTTCTAGTCCAGAAGCTTCAGAAGGAATAGGCCTGGGTCTGGATCGTTGCAAAAGAGAGGCTGGGCCCCTTCCTGGGGCCGTTGTAGGAGGCTACTCAGGGGCTGGATGGGGTGCTGCACGGGATGGTCCTGTGGAGGACTCCAGGAGGACTTGGGGCCACACACCCTCAAATTCTAGCTCAGGGTCAGACAGTGAGCCTTGTATTAGGCAGTGAGCTTGGCTATAAACTGACTCATACACCAGGCAAGTACTGGGCCAGCCCTGGCTCAGGAGCCAGGTTACGGAGTGAAAAGATATAGGAATCTCTTCCTTGGATGGCCCTTAGGATAGAAACTGGGGAGTGTAGGACACCGGAGCCCATACATGGTTCAGACTGGGGAGTTTTATGTCTGAGATCATGAGTCTAGCTCTTGATTTTAGAAAATAAGACAGCTGTAGAATACGGGGCAAAATGCAATGATAGTACAAATCAAACTGTCCATCACAGCCGTACCTCAGGAGCTGAAGGCAGGAGGTCAGATGGTTTGGGATCTGATGACGGGTCTGCTGTGTGGTTTTGGACCAGTCACTTGACCTTTCTGGCCTTTAGCGTTTTCACTTGTACAATGGTAATGGTAAGTCTTGACATTGTCATCTCGTTGATTTATTAGGATTACCAGAGAATTAAGAAAGTCTTTGCAAAGTTAAAGAGGCTCTAGTCATGTATAACTTGGTCCCTAATCAAGTTGTGTGAAACAGTAATACCAAGAGAAATAAGAAACATCCAGTGAGGACTGACCATGTGCCAGGCACCATGCCCAGTGTTCATATGCATGTCACATGTGGTCTTCACAGCAACCTTGAGAGAGGGCGCCATATATAGCGAGAGATAGATATCCCCATGAACAGATGAGGTCATAGACCTCACAAGAAGTTAAATAACTTGCCCCAGGTCACACAGCTAGCCAGGGTGGACCAGAATCTAAATTCAAGAAGTTTGTTCCAGAGGATGCGCTGGGACCTCGAGGGCCTGTAGCCCAGATCTCCAGGCTGCCAGCCCACCCTACTTGGCTTCCTCGGAGGAGATAACCACAGTCTGTCCAGAGAAAACCGACCCATCACTATCTCCTCCCTGCAGATGGGTTCGATCCCTGCCAACTGCAGAGAGGCTGTGGGGCTTTGACACAGCTCGATGTTTCCCAACTCCAAGAGCCAAGGGTTCCAGTGGGGTGGCAAATCCCCACCAGTCCTGGGACACGGGAGAGATGCAGGGAAGCAGGTGCTCCTCCAGGTTATGGGGGCAGGCACGTGGGGTGGAACTTCCTCATTCAGGATGGGCCTCCCTCCCTGCATGTTGAGTGGGTCTTGGAAGAACATTTCCGTGAGAGCGCAGAGGCAGGGAGGCCGTCTCTGAAGGGCAGGCTGTTGTTTTCCATGTTCTCATCAGGAAGAAGAGAAGGAAAAGCAGTCAGTGCTCCCTCACCGCAGCCCCTCCTTCAGGAAGGGGGCTATCCAGCCCTCCTTCACAACAGCACAGCGTGTGGCGGCAGCCCAGGCCTCTTTGCTCAGCAAGCCTGATGCTTCCCCGTGTAGTGGAGTTTGACGAGTTCGGCCAACAGAAAGTGATAGATAAGGGATTCTGGATGCCCCTCTCTGAAAATTCCTCAGGAGCCTTTTCAGATGGATGGGGATGCGGAAAGGACATGAAAACAGGTAGAAGAGGAATTATTGAAAGAACTGTGGCCTTTGTCCTGGACAAGAGAAGACCCAGGAAGCCTGGGCTTTGTGCATATCGGAGGGGCCACCCTGGGCAGGTGAGTTCGGAGTGGCCTCCATGGAGTGGAGGAAGGAAAGTCAGGGAGTAGTATAAGGAAACCGCAGAAATCTCACAGAAGGAAAACACAGCATAACGGGATGCTTCCAGAAGGGATGCTTCCAGATGCTTCCAGAAGGGAAGAGAACCGCCCTGGGGGCGGTGAGCTCTCCATCACTGCAGGGGCTCAGGCAGAGGAAAGGGGCCCCCTTGGCAGAGGCTTTGCTAAGGCGGGGACGTGTGCCCGGTAGGAAGAGAACTCGGGGTCCTGAGGACTGCACAGCCCTGAGAGTCTGTGGTTGTGGGAAGAGGGAGGGCGGGAAATGGGATGGAATGGGATAGACTGGGATGGAAGTGGTGGCATATTCACTGCAGGCCTGGGCCGCCCTGGCCTTTCCCTGCCCCGACACCGGACCGCGGCTCTCCCTCTCCATTCTGTCTTGGCTCTAGTGCCCTGGGACCACCAACCTCACTATTACTTTTCCTTCCCAAAATAACTACCAGCCCCCCACCCCTGCCCTCATGTGCCCTGCTTGTTGCTGGGTGGCACTACTGGATAATGGACCAGAGGACTCATTCTGGGGCTGTGTTACTTTTCTCAGGTAAGATGATGCCATCCCCTGGGTACAAAGCCCTTGCCCCAGAAGCAGTGGTTGTCAGTCATTAGTGGGCCTTAGAATGAGCTGCAGAGGTTGTACAAAACACAGACTGCTGGGTCCCACCAGAGATTTTCATTCAGTAGGTCTGGCATGGTGCCCAGGAATTTGCATATCTAACAAGTTCCCAGGTATTGCTGATGCTGCTGGTCCGAGGACCACCCTTTGAGAACCACTGCTCTAGATGACCTATAAGACCTATAACCCTAGGCCCAAGGCTGTGGATTCAGACAAACCTATGGTGGAATCCCAGCTACACCATTTATGAGCTGTGTGATGTCTGGCAGTTCACCCAACGCCTCTGTGCTCCCAATACCGGCTCTGTAAAATGTTGATGGCAATACTTTCACAGAGTTATTGTGAGGATTGAAGATGGTGATTAGCTTAGACAGTGCTGGGGACATGCTAAGTAGGCAAGTACTCAATAAATGTTAGCAACTTTTATCATCAGAATAAAACAGTGGGGATTTTAGACATCCCACGTCCACCTCCATAGGATAGTGGTGTCAGAGCAGAGAAAGGCGTCCATTCTCCTCCAGTTGTGCTCCACGTGTTGGGCCAATCCCATGTTATTCTTTACGCATCTGCTCTGTGGGTGCTGGAAGGATGGGAATTCATCATTAGTAGGGCCATCCTTCAAATGTGGGTTTTGTGTTGGTGGCCAACCACGCATTCTGGGTGACTAGCTCCTGGTGTGACTCTGCAGCCTTTAGCACACAAGAATTACAGCTGGGTCATCTTAGGTCTCTTGTCACGTTTCTGTTGGAGTCCCAGAGCCCCTCTCTCTTGTCACTCATATCCTGTTATGAGGATATAATTGATAGTTATAATAATAGAAATGCAGGCTTAAGTCTTTTGCTGCAAAGTCTCAAAGTTAAGTGGAAAAATCTAGGGCTGACTTCAGATGGCCTGGAGCTGCTCTGAATGTTGCTGAAGAGGGGGACCCTCTGGGAAAATACATACCAGTTTCCACTTTGTGAGAGACATATCTTGAAGTGTGTTACTTGGAATAGTAGCTGGAGAAATGCTTCACCCAAAGGGTTCTGTAGTCAAATTTGGGAAGTACTCCATTTCTGGTTTCCTGCTAAGAGCTCCAAGATGTACAGTAGCGTATTTAAGCTTCCCAGGAGTCCTGCAGTTGAGACACATATGTAAGTTTGTGGAACGAAGTAAACTTTGTTTACCATCAATAAATTTGGGGAAACTAGTTCTAGGAATCTACAGTTTTCCAGGTGCCTTCATAGGTAGTATCTTACCTGATTTCAAAGCAACCCTGAAAGGTAAGTACGATCATACCCATTTTATGGAAGAGGAGGCAGAGAGGTTTATAATTTGCTCCAGGTCACATTTAAAAAAAAAACCTACAATTGCATGACCTGAGAAAGAATTTGGTGCATCTGGTGGAATTTTATTTGTAGTAACAACAATCATTAAAACTAAACAAAAACAAAAAACAAGCAAAAAACAAAAACAATCGTCCCCCGACTAAGTGGGAATGGTACCTATTATCTGTCAAAACCCCTTCAGTGGATTCCATTTATATTATTTATTGATCTTAGGCTCATGTTGTAATTATGATGTCACCGCACAGAGAGATAGAACAGCACAGGGTGAGAATGTAGATTCTGCAGCTAAACAGAGTTTAAATCCAAGCCATGTGACTCTAGGTGGGTTGTTTAACTTTTCTGTCCTAATTTTCCCTCTGTACCATGTAATTTTCAAACCTGTATCATAAGGTTACTACGATGATTCAATGAGATTTTACATGCAGACTTCTCAGAATGGTACCTGGCACATAGAAGTTCAATGAAGGTATTAATTATGTTGCTGCTATTGCTTTTGTTAATAGTACTATTATTATGTAAAGTCCGTTTGTCTTGAGAACCCTTGAGAGTGGATTTGGATAGCAGCCAATAAGGTCTAAGACCTAGGTTGGCGGTCTCATTAAACAGCTGTGCAACTTTAGACAGCTCACTTACCCTCTCTGTGCCTCAGTGTCCTCTTGGAAAATCATGCCAACCATTCAACTTAGTTCACAGAATAGTTACCTGGGTAACTGATGAGAAAGTGCTTTGATAAATATAACACCAGGTCACCTTGAGTTCTCGATGTCCACATTTGACTGGAGCATGACCAGAGAGGAAGTTGTGTAAAGGGGTTGGCTTGGGAGAACCTCTCTACTAGTCTTACTCTAGGAGCTGAGAAATGCCCTGAACTGCCAAGGCCGTTTGATCAGCAGCCGCAGTAATTATGACCAGTGTAATTTCATGGGCCTGTACGGAAGCCAAAAGCAAGTCATTAGTGGCGCTGGGAGTTTTCCTTTGCTCAACAATGGTGCCCTCATTCTGGGATTTCCCTGCTGTCCTCTGTTGACTTGGAATAGAGGGTGATTGTGTACACACACTCTCTCGGCTGGTGCATCTCAGACATCTGTTTCCTCCTGTTTATCCTCAGCTCAGGCCCTGTATACTGGATCCAGAGAGCCAGCCCCGATCCTCTCCCGGGGGGCACTCATCACAGTCACCCTCTCCTGGGCTGGCAGGGAGAAGGAACACTCAGTGTGGATGTGTGTACACTGCTGGAGGGGTGTGTGTGTGTGTGTGTGTGTGTGTGTGTGTGTGTGTGTGTAGCCATCTCCTGTGAGATCAGGAGGCCTAACAAAAGTGGAATCAACTTACCTACTGCTTTTGTTCCAAGGGGAAAAAAAGCCCCCATTGGGGAATAATTTTTAGCCCACGTCTAGGGTATTCGTGTCCCTTTAATCGTTCAATCATGTAACTTTTCTGTTGAAAGCAACTACACTCCCAAGAGCAAAGTTATTAGGGAGGCGCTCAGTTCCTCAACAGTTCCCAGGAGGTGTAGACCACGGCCCCCTGGGAAAGGCGCAGCCTCTTAAGTTGCTAACCTTAATCCCCGGGGAACAGAATTGGCCCAGAATGAAAAGGCTGATCCCACAGGGAAAATAAAATAAACGAAACCACACCACCCTCTCCCCCACCAAACCACAGCCACCGAAAACCAAACATAGCAAAACCCAACACCCTAACACACCCCAGTGAGAGTTTGAGGGCAGCTCTGTTCTAAACTGTTTCTCTGAATCACTCAGATGCAAAACCAGAACAGAGGATAAAAATTAGAAACCATTTAACTTTCTTAAGTGCTTCCACAATAGCTATCCATATTTCTGTGGCCGCAGTTTTGTGGCAGAAGTTTTTCTACATTTTTTTTTCTTTTGCTTAAATGGTTTTATTTCACCTTATGTGAACCCCTAGCCCCCCTAAGTGGGCTGGATAAGCCTGAAACAAGTCTTTAAGCCACTTCCCAAAATGTCTGTGGGTCACCATGCCCCAGCACCTCCCTGGGGTCAGAACTGGAAGTGGCGGTCCTCAGAGTGGGGGAATTGGAGGGAGGACTGGCCAGGCGGAGGCCCTTCAAAGGGGGGTCAGAGGTCACACAAAGATTGTGCAATTTCAACCCTTATCTGCCTCACTGAGGTGGTGGGAGGGGAAGGGGCTGGAGGAGGAGCCCCCAGGCCTGGGGTGTTGAGCAGAGCAAATAAATACCGGGGGCACCTGGCAACCCTCCGATGTAAGGGATAAATAAGCTCGCTCTTTGGAGGTGTGTCCTCCATTGCTGGGGACCAGTTTGTCTGCCTTGTATAAATCAAAACCTCTTGCCTTGGAGCTTTGAATTTAGTCTTTAATTCCTTATTCATTCACCCTGAAACTTATTTTTTACCCTACTCCCCCCTCTATGTTTGACAGTGTTTGAGCGGCTCTAGAGAGAAATAAGATAGAATCCTCACTCTCCAAAAGCTCTTCTTCTACTAAGATTTAAAAGGAAATATCAAATACCCAGACTCCCAGCAAACAAGTGAATCTTTAGTCTGAGTCACCACGGATTTCTGATTCCTTCCTGAGGGCCTGCCCAAGATGCCATCATGCCCAGTGCTTCCAGCCTCACAATTCAGTTGGGTTTATTTTTCATACATTTTTCATGTTACAGTGGAAGGAGCTGTATACGGGGATTCTTCTGGAAGTTGGGGGTGGGGGTGGGGGACTGGATGATCTTTCAACCCCCTATAGCCCTGACATTCTGGATTTGTTAGTTGTGTTTAATTATACCAATGTTAAGCCAAGCACTATTCTGCATGTACAAAGATGAATAAGGTAAAGCACCTGTTTCTAAGCAACTTATAATCTAGTGGTAATAATATCAATACTAATACCCATAACAGCAAATAAAACATACCAACCTCAAACTCCAAGAGAAGATGGACTATTATAAAGGCCATCAAGAAGATGGAAACAAAATACTGGGGACCACAGAGGAGGGTGGAAATAGTTCTGATGCGGGGGGGATTGAAGAGCACTTCACCAACTAAGTTAGTTTTGCTCTGGGTCCTGAAAGAACAACATGATATCGTCCAGCAGAGAATGGAAGGAAAAGCACTTCTAAGCTGAGGGAACAGCCTAGGCGAGGGCATGGCAGTGTGACCGTGAGTGGCCTAGTCCTGGGGAGTGACCAGCTCACAGGTACATTGGGAGGGGCGATGGGAGACCCTGTTCCACCCAGAAATTCTCTACCACCACCTGACCCCGTCACTGGAAGGAAGAAAGTAAATTGTGTGGGGAGCCAGGAAGCGACCAATTAAACCCTGTTCGGGGGAATACAAGAAAGTCAGCGATATTTTAGTATGTGCGCTGGGAGATGCCTTTACATAATTCTTTATCTTAAGAGAAAAGGAAAGGAGGTGTGGGGGGAGAGAAATCCTTTGCTAGCCCAGCCAGCCCAGCCCTTTCTAGGGGCATATTCATTCATTTGTGGACTTGTCACTGTGATGCTGTGTCTGCCCTCTTGAAAGCCATACATCTTACTTTCAAACCCCCCAGTCGCCTTGGACCCCCTGCAGACCCCAGCATTCCCAGGCTGACCTATAGGCAGGGGGCTCACTTTCCCAGAGGTTGGCAGAGGGGAGGTGGCACCTCCTGTGCTCAGACTCTCCTTGTCCCTGGCTTTCAACAGGAGTTTTTTCCTCTCCAGGAAGGCTTAGTGCTTTTCTTAACTTTGATGCTCAAGTCCTGAAAAGCCTGCCAGCTGTGTACTTTTTCAAGCCTTTTATTTTAATTTTTATACATCTTCTTTTTCCATATCCAAGATTGCAGGGCCCTACCAGAGTGGGAAGGAGACTTAAAATAAGTCTGAAAGCCCCTCGCAAAAATATCTGCTCACAGGTCCTCTTCATTATCCCAGGGATGGCATTTCTGTACTTTCATTTCCTGCAGGAAGTTTGACAATAACACAGACACTGCAGAGATAGTGGGTGAGGAAGGCTGACCTGTTTGGCGGCTTCTGAGCCGGTTGAACAGAGCCAATCACTCTCCCTCTCTCTGAGCCTTTATCCGCAAAATGACCTTTCTTAGCAGGGCTGTGATGAGTAAGTGAAAGTTGCCCTGTGCCATGCTTGATACATAGCTGCTAATATGGCTAGGTTTTTCATTTGACAGGTGATGCTAAGCTCTTCTGTGGCATTTTTCTGTTCAAGCCCAGTTATTTGGGGGAAAAATAGTGGACTCCCCACGTCAAGCTAACTAGCTTATCCCTTCCTCTGGGGTGGCACACCGCTTCTGGTCTTAACTTCGTTAGCCTCGTACCACGTAAAAGCTGACATCTCTCCACAGTCTGCCTCACATGTGGGTGGAAAGGCACCAGCCCACGTTCAGGCCCGTCTAAAGAGCCCATGTTGTTTGCTGTTCCCCGGGCCTGCCCCCACTGCATCTGAACTTTCCCCTATTAGTCACTGCTTTGGCTGGGAGAGTGGAAGACCCCTGTTAAACTGAAATCCGTTATCTGGGAAACACATTAAGCCATTAACAGCCGGACACAAATTAGTTTATCAGACAGGGGCTGGACTTGCAGGATTTCAGAGTGAAAAGGAGCTTCACAGATCATCAGTTTATAGGCAAGGGAAAGAAAGTTCACAGGGGAGCAGGGCTTTGGGACTCTAAGCCTCAAACCCTGCTTTCTGGCCTGGCTCTCCTCCCCTCCTTATTCTGCCTTGAAGAGCAAGATGGACACTCCCACTTTTATTTAGGAGATATTTATCACATGTCTACTGAAGCTGGGCTAAAATTCAGAGAAGCAGACAGGAAGGAAGATAGACGTGGGAATAAGCGAATGCTGGATGATGTGGGATGGATCCCTTGTATGCTGGGGATGGAAAGGTCTGGAACATAGGACACTGTCAGCAAAGGGCAGATTCAGCCTCTGGGAGCGGGGGGCGGTCAGCACCACCAGTACTAGGACCTGAAGTCCTGCCTTGTGGCTACCATGAGAGTATAAGAGAGTTCACGCTCAGGGAGCAGGGCCAAGCTGGGGGTGTTACTACCTGCCAGGGTCAGCGCTGAATGGTCAGGCCCAGGGGATGGGTCAGAGGCCATGAGCTGAAAAAAGAGGCTGACAGCTGGGAGGAACCAGAGCGCACTTCAGGGCAGATCTCCACAGGCCTTGTTCCCACCGGCTTTGTCCTATGTGGCCCACACATAGAGAGGCTGATCTCTTTCTCTGAACCCATGTCGAAGGCCTTGATGGGAGATTACAGAAATGAGAAGGAGAAGAAAGGTGCTGGGAGAGGCAGCCTGGTGAATGAGAAACAGCTCTCCAAGGTGTAGTAGGAGGTTTAAGGAGCCACGTCTGTCCCTGAAAATCTGCAGGGTCCTGACACCTACTTGGGTGAATGCACAGCCATTACCCCTTGGAGCCACTCATGGCATCTGTGGCTTGCTGGTGACATCAGTCTCCTTTTCTATACACGTCTCCTCGCTCAGGTCCTTATTCTGTCTCCCCTGTGTGATTTCAACAGCGTTCAACTGGTCTCCCTCCCTCCAGCCTCCACCTTGTCAAAGCCATCCTCTTGCTATTAATAGAGAGGTCCTGCTAAAATGGGAACTTGGTCAAATCACTCTCCTGATTTATAAGAATTAAGGGTAGAATCCCCTTTATAGGGACCTAGCCTGCTCCAGCCTAACAAATTGCCCCACTTCCTGCCACTTCATCTCCACATTCTGACCACAGAGAACTTGCCATGCTTTTTCACTTCTCTGCATCCTTGAACGTGCTATTCTATCTTCCTGGGATGCATGCCTCCTCTTGTCCAGCCTGGCTTCATCCTTCCAGATGCAGGCCAGCGTCACCACTCTGAAGTTCTTCCACGCCTCCCAGTCTTGTTCGTAGGTTTTTTTCTTTCTGGCCCAGCTGTACACTGTATAGCCCTCTTCTGAAGCGCCTGTCACATTGCATTGCAACTGGTGGTGTATGTGTCCACCTTCCACTAGACTGTGTGTGTGCATGGTAGGAGTACACACACACACACACACACACACACACACACACACCCCAGAGAGGAACTCCTCTGATTCTCAATACCCAGCACAGAGCCAGGTAAGTGCATCATGGTAGATGATCGTGTGTGTGCACGGTAGGAGAACACACACACACACACACACACACACACACACACACACACACACACACACACACACACACACACACACACACACACACACACACACACACACACACACACACACACACACACACACACACCAGAAAGGAAATGCTCTGATTCTCAATACCCAGCACAGAGCCAGGTAAGTGCATCATGGTAGATGATCAAGGAGAATTTGCTAAACAAGGTAACATACCTGTGGTCTGAAGGGTGTGAGACCTGAAAGGCAAGGCCACAGGATTTATTCTCTTAATTAAAGCTGGGACAGGTGCCCTCTCAAAATCCCCAGCCCTCAAATTCCTCCTTGCACTATGACTGGTGTTTTCCATCTTTGACCAACAAAGATTTTGATTGGGAACCAAATGCTCATTCAGTGACTTCCGGGAGACCTGTAGTTTTTTAGTGTTCTGGGTATCCTAGAGAATGTGATAAACCTATACGTGTTTCCCCAGAAAATGCACAGACATCCAGTCACAGCGTTTTCTCATAACCAGAAGGTTTCTGGACTCCAAGAACCCCTGGCTGGAAACAGCTGCAGTAGAGAGCTTGTGTTTTGCTTTTCTGGCCAATACGATTTTGTCAAGATTTATTTTAAGAAAAAAAAAGTTATTTAGAATCTTGTTTTCCAATACATAAGTATATTTTAATATGGAATATACTTTTTAAATGATACCTGCTTTCCCCTTTCTGTGTTTCCCTAGGATGTGCCCCTTCCCCGGAGGAGCAAAGGTGACTGCCTTTATTACATTCTCCAGAAATATGTGTGGAGATGTACATAAAAGGGTCTCTTGCAGACATTCAGTCTAGGTCAGGGCCTCTGGCAGGATGTGGGATGTGCTGCCTGGGTCTGGCTCAGTCCTCATTGCAGAGGAAGCTGCATGAACTTAGAGTAGGACAGTTGTCAACAGTTTTCAGTTGGGAAACATTTACTGAGCTCCCACTCTGAGCCATACACTGTTCCAGGCACTTGGGGACACCATGGAGTTTCTAGCCCAATGGGATGATGCAGAAAATAAACAAGAATACAAGTTAGCTAAGTTTACAAAGTGAGCAGAACAAGGAAGGAAAGATGACTGTAATGAGATAGAAGAGTGTGGGAAGGAGAAGGTCACTACAGGAAAAGTCAGAAGTCCCTCTGAGGAGGTGACATGAAAATGAGACCATGGTCAGGTCTAGGGGAAACTGTGATCTAGGGAGCGAGTCTGTCAGGTGCAAAGGTCCTGAGGTGGGAAGGATTTCCATGTGTTTTTTTCTCAGTGCAGCTTGCAGGATCTTAGCTTTCCCACCAGGGATCAAACCTGGTCTCCCGGCATCGGAAGCTGAGTCCTAACCACTGGACTGCCAAGGAATTCCCCCTCCGTGTGTTTGAGAAAAAGAAAGAATGCCACTGTTGCTGGAGCACAGAAGTCCGAGGGAGAGGCTGGGAGATGAAGTTGTAGGCCATAGAAGAAGAGTTGGGATTTTTCAACTATGAAGGGAAACCAAATCCTGAAAGCTTTAGTCAGGTAGGGCAACGTTTTGATCTAACTGGCATGTTTTAAAGATCACTTTGTAAAGATAAGGACCCATTTTATCACCTCCTGTCATTTTGTACAGTTTTGACTACTGAAATGAATGTGTAATAAGGCCATTGCATGAGTTCTCATAGCTCTCCATCAGCAGGGGAGAGCCATCCCAAGATGTCTGAGCGGCCCCAATCAGATACAGCCCTGAGGTCTGGGTGGCTAGTGTCATCTTGCCTTGGGGAGCTGAAGGATTTCTGAGCCTTTTCAGGGTACTGAAAATTGCTGGGGAGCCCTGGAGGATCACTGCCAGATTAGGGGGTGCTAGACCCAGGCCAAGGGTTGGGCAGGAAGGTGTGGAGGTGCCCAGCCCCCAAAGTCTCAGAGGAGGGCACAGGGTGGAGGGGACAGGTCCCTAGAAAGAGCCCGTGGCAGGTGGGAAAAGCAGAAGAGGAAACAAAGGCCACACAGCCTCTTCCTCTGTCCGCCTGTCGTCGCCTGCCCCCTCCTCCTCCCCTCCACGGACGTCCTTTCGTTGGCAACAGCAGCCAGGTGTGTTTGAAAACACTCGAGCCCCGTCCTTCACGTAGCAGGAAATAAATGCTGCTGGGGAAGCGGCGTGTGGGCTGGCGCGGGTGTGTGCGTTGCGTGGGGAGCGGTGCAGGGGTCGGAGTGGGGTGGCGATGGTGCATTCACCTCCAGCTGCTCCGGGGTCGGCAGCCCCAGAGCCGCCACTGTCAGACAACTTGGATGAGTTCGGTGCAGAAACAAAATGCAGACGGAGCTGAGCACACTCGGTTAGGGGCGCGGGCTGTGTCTGGGCTCAGGAGCCACGAGGACCGAGGAGCCACTGACTGCGCTCCCGCAGCCCCCGGCCCATCAGACCTTCCCTTTTTCTGCCTAGTCGGCTCCGCCTACCCACGCCCTCCCCGAAAGAGTTAAGTACCTCCCCCCTCCGACCACCTCTGCCCCTTCCCCTCCCCTCCCCCCGGCCCCCGCCCCCGCCATGGGGAGCCGGCCAGTTGAAGCGCCGGGGGCCACGCGGGGCAGCCCGCGGGCCGGCGAGGAGGCGGAGAGCCCGCCGGCCCCGACCCCCCTCCGCCGCGGCCCCAGCGGCCCCCGCGCTGCGAGGCGCGGGCGCTCGGACGCAGGGGGAGTTGTTTGATTTGGCGGAGGCGGGGAGGCCGGCTGGGAACGAGCGAGGGAGGCACTAGAGCCGGGCAGCGCGGGCGCCGGGCTCCTGAGGAGGGTCCCCGCGCGCGCGGCAGCGGCCCCGGGCGGGGGCGAGGCGGCCGCGGGCGCCGGGGATGCCCGGAGGGGCCGGGGTCGGAGAGGACGACTCCGGACGGGGCGGCCCAACCTGCCGGGCGCGCGGGCAGGTGCTTCGGCCCCCTCCCCCCTTTTTTTCCTTTTCCTCTTTCCCTTCGCTCCTCTCCTTGAAGTAAGATGAGCGTGATGCTGTGGCGCTGGGACCAGAATAACACCACCATGAAGCTGGTAAGGGTGGACTGCAGCCCTCACTCCCGGGGCACTGCTCTACTTTTTATTCCTCACCCCACCCCCCAGCCCCATTAGGAGCTGTCTCCCGTGACGGAAAGCCCCTGAAGTGCGTCCAGTTCTTGGTATTTCCCTTATTGTTTTGAAAATAGATTTAAGGTTTTTTTTTGTTTTTTAAGCCAGGAAAGTCGATGTGCGTATATATCTGTGTGAGCGATTGAAGGCGGGTGGGATGGGCTGCATTATCTCCCAGACCCTTCCACCTAGGAATTCCTGGGGCTTTCTAGGGTTGCACACGCTGGGGATTGTCTCCTGCGCGTAAGTCGGAGCTCTCAATGCGGGTCCCGGGTCAGCATGGCCTGCCCCCCTTTCCCCACCCCGCCCCCATTGTGTTTTGATAGTTTGGGGATGCACACGAGTGTTGATCTCTATTGCGGTTTGGCTTGTTCGGGCAAACAAACGCGAGCCCAGCTTGAATATGCACTGCGACCTCTCCTCCCGCCTCTCACAATGCCTTAGTTTTCTTTCAAGCTTGTAAGAACCGTCTAGGCTGCAGGTACTTTTTCTCTCCTCCGATTTCAAAAATAACCGCCCATCACTCCTGGGACGGCAGAGGAGAGCGGCATTTTCCTCTCTGCCCCAGGAAGTCTGAATTGTTTCTCCATCATAAGGAGAAAATGTGATCGGAAGGCTCTTCTTTGGGTTTTGCTTTTGTGATTTGTTTTTTATCTGATGGTTTCAGCTGGCGGGGACCTTAATTCCCCATTGAAGTCAGTCAGCGCTGAGGCCAAGTGAGTTACCCCCTTGGATATCAGTTTCCTCCTCAGTAAACTGGGCAAGTTTTCACCTTGTAGAGCGGGTGCAAGGATAAGGAATTATATTTGTAGGTTTCTGACCCAAGATAAGGATTCAATAAGGAATAGGTATTAATAAACTGGAATTGATACTTATGGGGTGAACTCTTTAAAGATGCTACCAAAAAGAAAAAAAAAAAGTCATAGCAGCTGCAGTGGATACCAAGATGCTAAATCAATCTAAGCTGGTTCTTCATATAATGAACTTATTTGCTGGAAAAATGGCACCTTGCTTTTCATACTTCTTGTGTTGTGTTTGGCCTGTCTAACTTTAAGCTACTGTTCTACAACTTCGTTTAATGTGCTGTGACATTAGCAGATGTTATGCACCTTTGCTGCACTGTGCCAGGACTCCAGTTCCCTAATCCTTTCCTGAAATCCTTCTCCAACCAGACTGTTGTGGGAGAGCCCAGAGTTTCACACATTTTCTCTCCAAGCTACACCTGAGATGCTACTTTAAGATACAGCTGAGGAAAGTTGGGTCCTGGTCTGGACTGGGTAGTGTCAGGCTGCCAGACCTAAATACTCTCAAGAAAAAAAGAAGAAAAAGAGTTATTTCCCAGGCAGGGAAAACATGGAGTATCCCAGGGGATGGTTTTCTAGAGCTTGGTGGCACGTGGCTGTGGTAAGGGCTGGGATGTCCTCGCTGCTCCAATACAGCCTCCCTTTAAGCCTATGGAGGGAGCATTCCCCAATATGAGTCTCACTTTTCGAATGAACTGTGAGGACCACCCAAGGTAGTTGTGGTCTGACCAAAGTACTCCTGTGCCAGGTGGGGGAGGGGCTAGAGGCACTCAAACAACCTGGGAGCATTGGGGGAGGCGGCAGCTACCGTCCCAGGCAGGAACAGCTGATGACTGCGTCTTGACGTTCAGAGAGCCTCTGCTACCCTCAAGGATGGGCCTCAGCTTTTTCGCAGAATCCTAGAAACCACGGACATATCATTAGTTGACACCTCATTAGTTTGTCTTTGGTTTCCTCATGTACTGTTTGATTTACCAGTTATGTTGTCTGTTTCCTCTGTGCAGAGCCCTTTCGTGGTGGGAGGCCGTGCTCCTTGCGAAAGACTTGGCTCTCAGGTGATTCTCAGTTTGAATTCCAGCCTTGTCACTTGCTAGTCTCTGAATCAGTTTTCCTCTTCTGTAAAAGACGGTTTTATAGCCCTCTTTCCCAGGTTGTGAAAAGATGAAATGAGAATATAGAAACAGGATCCAGGGCTGAGTCTGATATATGGGTACCTAAAAATGGGAACAACAGTAGTTGTTATTATTGTTATCTTCTTCAAAGGTAAATGTCCTGCTCTCCATTGTGCTCTTGGGTGAATGGTTTTTTCTCCTAATGAGCTTGAGGAAAACAAACCTTTTTTACGTTTGAGTCATTAGTGGCCCTCTGTAGGAAGGAGCTCTCTGGGAACATCTTGGAAGTCAATTGTGTGTGAATAACCATTCCAGAATGGGGCCTGGGGCCAGAGGTGGGTGCCTGAACTTTTATCACTGATACAGTTCAATAAACATGAAGTCAGTAAACCCACAGCTTGCAAATTCACCGTTCTGATTGAATACTGGAACCAAAGGTTTTGCTTCGTGTTCTATTTTAAGGTTAATTGGATCAAAATAAGGCTAAGAGTAACTAGAGGCAGACCTTGCATCTTTATGTATTATCTCTGCAGGGGGATGTCAGAAAGGCACCTGCCCACCTAGGGTAGAAGGCAGTAGCTGATAATCCTTCTCTGTTCAAATCCCATCTGACAGGGTCACAGAGCCTTTGATAAAAGTGAGAGGAGGTGACTGCTCAAGCCTGAAGCACCCACTGGGAGGGGGTAAGCACAGGCCTAGAGCATGATGTAGATGGTTCTGACATCCTTATCACCCCCCTTCTCACTTCCCTTCTTTTAGATTCTTTCAACTTGGGCAGGGCAAGGAGAAGAAAATGAGGCCACTTCTGGAGCATCTAGTGTCCTCTGAGAAGTGGCAGAGCCATCAAATGGGGAGAGGAAAAGCAGGGTGGGGCGGCCACCCTTGCAGCCTGTCCTCAGGCAGAGAGCCAGGCACACCAGCTAGAGAGGCCCACAGTCACAGCTCTGTTCAGGAACAGCTAGCCATGTGACCTGGCTGCATAACCTCTTCAGCCTTGCTTTGCTCATCTGTAAAGGGGTACCACAGTGCCGCACAGGGTTACCGTGAGAATTAGAAAGAAGTGTGCTGCAGGCTTTGAACTCAGGGCCCAGCAATGAGTTGACAAGTGGCGGACGGTTGCTCCTGTGATTACAAGGTGGTCCAGTAGTGGGTGCATGTCTCTGTGCACAGAGGAAACACTCAACAGAAATATTCCCACTGTTAACAGTGCTCAGTTCTGGGGGGAGATTATCAAGAATTATTTTTGGTCTATACTTTTGCTTATATTTCAAATTCTGTGCAATGACCATACTTTACATTTATCATCAAGGAAATATAGAAGTAATAGTACTGCTAACATAATCGTATAATGAATGTTCATCATATTAGTAGCTACTTTACTTCGAGCTTTGATCCTTTACTTTGAGCTTCATTCCGTTTCATCCCTGCCATAACCCTATGAAGGAGAAACTACTGTTATCCCCATTGCTCAGATGAGGAAATTAAAGCTTAGAGAGGTAAGTGACTTGCCTAACATTCCAGGGTTAGTAACTTGTAGACCCTCTGCCTTGTCTGATGGCAAAGTCTTTGCCTTGAATTGCTCTGTCATAAAACTGTGGGTGCATCCTGGGGACCAGTGGGGCCTTCTGCTGAGCTAGGTATGTGTGAATGTGCTGTGTACAGGCCTGTGCTTACCTCCGGGCTTTCTCCCTGTGAGGGGCCTCTCTGTGAGTTGCTACCCACTATTATCCTCTTTGGCCAGGGAGATGCAGTGAGCGAGGTGAAGAGGAAAGGAAACACAGTGAGAGGGGCTGGGTTGGGTCATTGCCCTTCAGTGTCCTGGAAAACACTTATGGGGCCCTTCCTCAAAATGGGGGAGAAAGTAGCTCTGAACGAAGAATAATTGAGAATAATGATGATGAGGGAATGCGCCTCTGACCTTTGACCTTTCCCCAGAGAGCCATTGATCACGGGCCCCTTGGTCCTGCCCACAGCCAAGCTAACAAGCAGATTAAAAGAGGTCAGTGGGTTAAAGGGCCCTGTCTGCCTTTCTGCAGTTATACTGCTTCCTCCCAAAGGCAAGGATGCCATGGACATTGCAGAGCCCACGTACGACCAGCTTCTGTGTTTAAAATGCAGTGGTCCTTCCACTCTTATTTGTCTTTCTGTGCATAGAAAAGTGACAACTTCTGCTTTTTTTCCGGATAAAGCTCGTTGACCACTCACCTGAAGGTATTCCCTTCTTCTCCTGGAAAATATCAGCAATTTCAACTCTCAGAAACTTCTAGAACTTTCTCCTGCTTTCCACTAATTGTAACTGGCATAGATTTTTACCATATTCCAGGTACTGAAGTCATCATGTCTTTTCTGTTCATTCCAAAAGTCTCCAGAGCAGGAAATTCCATCCTTTCCTGGAGAAACCAGGTTGAAATATACAGGAACGTTTCAGTATGCATTTCTGCTATAGGTAATGAGCCATCATAGCCTTGATAGACTTTTCAGAATTGAAACCAAAGCATGTAAGGAAGGTTTTGGCTCTGGTTAATTACTGAGAAAATAAAGAAATGGGTATCGGGAGGGGAGGAAAGAAAACCGCTGGAATTAGTGACTTCCTTAGGATGACATTTTAAGGTAACACATTTTCCTTCATTTTGGTGTTGATGTGGATGTAGAGATTTATAATTGGTCCCTCTGCTGACCCAGTAGTGCTCGCATTACTTTTGCCATTGTTTTTGTGTGGAGCCGGCAAAATATGTATATTTTTTGGTTTTGTTTCTGGTTTCTGTCATAAAATGCCAGTCACCCAGAAGGCATGTGGCTAAGCTTTTCTTCAGGGTGTCTGGGCTCTCCAGGATATGTGGACCAGACTGCCGTCATCCATCTAGCTGCGAGCCTAGGGTTCCTGGCTGGGTGACACAGGGGCTGTTCACAAGGGTTGTTCGTTTTGACTCAGATGTTGCAGATGTGCTGGCTCTCGTGTTATAGGAGTAGCAGCCAGGGAGGTGGAGAGGCCGTGAAAAGAGGGGCGAGGATAGAATAAGTTGACAGATAGTGTTTAAACAGGGTAATAAGAAGGTATGATGGAGATGTTTGGGATGGCTGGGGGTTAGGAGAGGATGGTCCTTGCCACCACAGATACTCATAACATCCATTCAGAACACTGTGGTGGGGGACAAGGGTTAGCGCCTGCATCATCTTTGTCATAGTAGAGAAGGGCAACATGCTCAAAGGAACATGATAGGACCCAAAACACAAATCTGTGGGAAGGAGTGTGCTTTAAACAGGGATTTACCAGCTCAAGTATGTGCCCTGGGCTTTTAAGAGGATGTATATCTGCAGAGGCTCCAGGGGGAGTCTTGGTCCACAGCTGTAGCTCCTGCCAGCTCCTCTGGCCTTGTTACCAAGGTGAAGTTTCAGGAATGCAGGCTGCTAACTATGTCATTCCTGGTAGGAAACCTCTTGTGGGATCCTGCTTACTAGTGGATGAAGCTCAACTGCTCCATGGCATTCAAGGCTCTCTAGGTGATGGCAGTGTTTTTGTTTTTTGTTTTAATTTAATTAATTAATTTATTTTTATTTTTTGGCCGTACCGTGCAGCATGTGGGATCTTAGTTCCCCGACCAGGGATCGAACCTGCACCCCCTGCGTTGGAAGTGTGGTGTCTTAACCACTGGCCCACCAGGAGAGTCCTGACAGCAGTGTTCTAAATCTTGCTCTGCAGGGCCTCCAGATAGAAGCTGTTTGTTCTAATCAGCATGGTCAGCCCTGTGATTTTCCGCTTTCACTGCTTCCTGGGACTAAATACTTCTTCCATTTGTCCATGTTCTATCCCATCCTCCAAAGCTCAGATCAAGTCCCCTTTCTCCTAAGAAGCCCTGCCTGACCACACACTCTCTGGGGATCTCTGACAGGCAGTAGCGCTGACCCGCCTTTGACCCCATACTGCCCTGAATCCTTGTGCTGCTTGTGTGTGTGCTGTGTCTCTGCTGTCAGAGTGGTGGTTGGTTTTGTAGATGGTCAGCTTCACTTCCTTCCCAGCTCTGCCACCAACAGTCTGTGTGCCCTTGGAGAGTATCGCTTCATCTCTCTGAGGCTTCATTTCTTCATCTATAAAATGGTGAGGATAACTCTTCCAAACTTGGGGTTGTTTGATAAAATATATGTATTTTGAGCAGCACCTAGCACATAGTAAATGCTCAATAAATGTTTGCTGTTGTTCCAATGGTGATGATGCATTCATTCATTCGACAAATATTTATGAAACATCTACTACAAACGGGGATACACGAGTAAACAAAAAGCCATTTTTGCCTGCATGGAACTTATATTTTAGTGGAGATGATAAGCAAAATCTGTATTTTTACGTTGATGAATGCTCTGGAGAAAAATACAGCAAAGTAAGAAGAAGGATAGGGAGGGTGGGAGAGGTCTCTCTTTAATGTAGAGTGGTTAAGTAGGGCTTTACTGCAAATGTGACATGGTTATTTAATAATAATTATTATCATTATTATCACCCCTCAGGGAGGCATTATAAGTAGGTGACTGTATAATTTATCATCCAAGCCGGCACGCTTCTGAGAGTGAAAGGGGGTACTATGAAGAACTGCACAGGGATACAGGTGTAAATCAGTCCTGTCCTGGGCAAAGTGAGACGCTTTCATATTTATACTTGGTTACTCCAAGCATCTAGATTGGCTAAAATGTAGTATCATGTCAGAAAGGCCTGGTCTGAATCCTGGTTCTGCCACCTCCTAGCTGTGAGATCTTGGCCAAATCATTTGATCTCCTTACATCTCGGTTCCCTCCTATGTTATGTATACCTAAGAGGGATTTTGTGAGAATTAAATGAGATGATGCAAGTAAAGTATTCGGGGCAGGACCTGACGCCTCATAAGCAGTTAATAAAATTTGATTACCATTATCCTCGCCAGATCGAGGGTATCACCAGATTGCTCTTTTTTCCTCTCTCACTGTGCCAGGGGAGTGGTTGAGGATATGCAAGGTGGGTGAATGTCAGGGTTGGAAATTTGGCCGAGCAGGGGACTTGGGAGATGAGCTGGCTCAGTTTGCAAGGTAGTTGCTTCCATCCCTACTCACAGAATGTGTGAGTCACACAGCGTTTGGGTGAGGGACTCAAATGCCCGTTGGGAGACTTTGTGCCCAGGCAGCCACAGGAAGAGTTGGACAGTGGAGTCTAGGACTAACAATCTTGGGATGTTCATTCAGGAAGGGGCCCCATGACTAGTGGCCCCTAACAATCCACTTCACCACGGCGGAAGCAGGGACTCAGAGATGAAATGACCTGCCCAAGGTCATTGGCTTGCAAGCAGTTTTAATACACCTGCCATTACCCATCCAGCAAACTGGTGTAACAAAGATTATAAAGAGAAGAGAGAGCACTTAGAATTCCACCTGGAAAAGCCATGTTTCTTTGGAAATGGGCCGCAGATGACGTAACCCTTCCATATCCCATTACCCGGTACTTGGCTAATCTTTGTACGAAACTTGTTTTGGTGAAACTTGAGCCTGGAAAAGCCAACTAGAGTATATTACTTTCTCACTGTTGAATGCCTCCTAGACTTGGGCTAACATTTAATCTAAAGAGTAAGGTGATATTTCCTGAGATAGCAATGAGTTCATGTTTTGAAATTAAATGAACTGAGTTTATTGTGTCGGTTGGCTTTTTCTTTTTCCAAGCGCTAACCACAGTAGTAAATGTTCTCTCCACAGTAATGTCTGGCTGCCGTATGGGGAGGAGCAGGGAACTATAGACACGGTAGTGTTCAGTCCTCAGAAGTTGTCTCACTGCCTCTCTGGTTAGGTACTATTCCAGATTGAACTATATTTTGGTTTAAAGGGGCCCCTATTTGAATACATAGATTTCTGACCCAGGGAAAACGTGGAGACAGCTAGGTTTGTGTTACTTTATATTTTCTGAATCCATGCTGCATGCCCTCTGCCCTCTCTCCCTCTTAAGTTGCTTCTCACTCAGTGAAAGGGGGCTGCACATCTACCTTACACCAGGGAAAGAGGAGAAAAGTTCTCAGACATGGGCCTCCCTGGTGGCGCAGTGGTTGGGAGTCTGCCTGCCGATGAGGGAGACGTGGATTTGTGCCCCGGTCCAGGGGGATCCCGCGTGCCGCGGAGCGGCTAGGCCCGTGAGCCATGGCCGCTGGGCCTGTGCGTCCGGAGCCTGTGCTCCGCAATGGGAGAGGCCACAACAGTGAGAGGCCCGCGTACCACAAAAAAAAAAAAAAAAAAAAAAAGTTCTCGGACAGAAAATTAGTCCAAAAAGAAAAAGCATGTATGTAATCAGACAACACGAGGAATCTGGAGTTCGGTGCGTTATCCTTTAACTTAGCTCCTGGAAGCGTTCTATATTGTAAGAATGTGGAGATTGATATATGGCTGTAGACTTCTTCAAGGAGACAGTTGGGGTTTCAAGGCTGTATATGGTGCAGTTTCAAGATGTTTCAGTTGCTAAGCTCTGTTGGTTATGTCTCCAGAGTAGCCATTGTGGGTAAAGAATCCCCTTTCCCATGCCCCCACCTTGCTTTCGGCTTGCCTGGACCCTCTGCAGATGTCTGCTAGACGCCTGCAGTTGAATCTCCATCATCTTTGCCTTCCCTGGAACCAACATAGCACCTGGCACACATACATGTTCAATGAATGAAGCAACTGTAAAGTCACCAATTTGATTTTTCATCATAATGCAGTGGGTTTTTTTTTTTAGTTTTAAAATTCTGTTTTTTTAAATTTTTTTGAAGCCTAGTGGATTTATAATGTGTTAATTTCTGCTGTATAGCGCAGTGATTCAGGTACGCATATATATATTCTCTTTCAGGTTCTTCTCCATGATGGTTTATCACAGGATGTTGAATATAGTTCCCGTGCTATACAGTAGGACCTTGTTGTTTATCCATCCTATATATACTATTTTGCATCTGCTAATCTCAAACTCCCAATCCTTCCCTCCCCCCATCATGCAGTGTTGAATCCCATAAAATGTCGTGCTGTGTACTGTAAGGTTAATGAAATAGCTGGAGTGAATCTGAGCAGTAGCTGGCCGGGGTTCCTGGGTTCTCTCTTGGGGTTCCCAGTCAGTCTGGGTCCAGGCTGCAGTTTGGTTCCCTCCCAGTAGAGGTCCACGCCAGGTTCAGTGTGGGTTGAGTGTTTGGGGGTTCTGCAGCTGCTTAGGAGGACCAAGAGAGTGGCCGTTATTCCAAGAGTTTTCTGATAACATGGCTCCCCGGTGGCTCCCCAGGCATATTGGGCCTGGGAAGTATGAGGGGTGTGGCTGTGGAGCTCTGCCCTGCGCCTCCCCAAGAGGCGGTCCTTTCCACATCTCCCCTTCCCTCCCCTCCCCCCTCCTCACACACATGCATAAAGATAAGACCTTTACCTACTCTTGTTGGAGATCGGGGTTCTGGGCTGAAGCCTGGAGCAAATCACCAGGCCATTTAAATGGGAAATCAAGTTACCTCAGGGTTTTACTGTGTGTCCCAGCTGGGAGTTGATGGTTCTGGGGCTCAGCTCTTTGCAGGCGGGGTTCATTCACCTTGTACTATATGTGGGGTGTAGCTGTGCTCTGGGAGCAGAGGGATGTGGGGATCTGATGAAGACCTTTTGATTCTGATATTTGGTGTCACCTTTGCAAGAAGAGAAGCTTCAGGTCGTGCTGCCTGTCCCTCTGAATTTCCCTGGCCCAAGACTGTCAGCTAGAATGGTGGTCTTATACTCGCTCCAGGTTGGGAACATTCTGTTATGCCAGGGGAAGGCAAAGATGATGACGACATCATGGCTCTCCTCCCAGGGTTTATGTTTTGGCGGGCTTCTCTCCATAGAGTGAGCAAAAGCTCAGGTAGTGGCCTGGGAAAGGCATTCTTTGGGTAGGAGTGTTGTTCCGGGGTGGTGGGGGGGTGAGATTGTTCTGGTTGTCAGAAAAAGGGGAGTTTAAAGATTTCTGAGGCTTTTATCCTGGGAGAGCTGGACTTTCACACTGTCACTGGCCGAAATCAGGACCTCAGGAGGAGGAGTGGGTCAGAGAGGGAGGGGAATGGGACATGGCGGATAGACTTGGTAGTGCCACGTTGGAGTTATTTATATCATTTTCCAAGTTTTATTGAATTCTTATCTAAACTGTGACCCAAATTGTGCAAGGGGGATGTGAATGCAACATAAATCAAGGCTGTGCCCTCCTCCCTCCCTAGGGACAAAGACAGGTGGCCTTTACTAACCTGGGTGAGCACCTTTTTGGTACGCCCCTTTTAACTCCCCAAATCCAAGGCTTCTGATAAATTGTGAAGAACATGACGTAGGCCTGAGTCCAAAGGAAGGCTTCCTGCCTTATCTCCCGTGAATTGGCCACAGGGTTGACCTAACTGGACTTCCAGGTGGAGACTCTGAACAGTGAGAGAAACAGGGCCAGAGTCGCCTGCATCCCAGAAGTGAAAGAGACCGCATGGAACCTGACTCGCCTTTAAACACAGTCATCCCACCCACCAGTAACCTGAGACCCCAAAGAGTACTAGTCTCTGCCAGGTCAGATTAGACCCAGCATCTCCTGTAGGTGTGCAGATGCGGCCAGAAATACTACTGGTGCTTCCTTCTTTGGGGAATCCAATGGGATCTTGGGAAAGAAGGAAAAGCTGAGCGTTTCTGCTCTTCCCCAACGTGCTTCCCTGCCTTCAGGCTCTTAACAGACCAGCTGGAAGGGCCAGGCTAACACAGGGGGAACACGCTTCTACAAATGATCAAGCGCGAGCTGTGTGCCAGCCCCTGGTAGGCACAGGAAACCAGTGTCCCTGAGAGCTGTGGTCTAAAGCAGGACCTGATCATCATCCAGAGGCTGCAGATTGAGAACTGTAGGAGATGAGAGGGAGGCAGCCTGTATGGTGCGTTGATTTTGGAAATAGAACTTGGTCTACATCACCATCAACTTGGCCCACAAGTTACTTGTCTGAGCCTCAGTATCTCTATCTGGAAGATTGGTGGAATCCTTTCCTCTGAGGGATGTCAGAAATCTAAAGGAGATACGTATGTCGTAGCAGGATGGCATACCTAGAGATTTGCCAGTACACAGCAGGTGCCAGAAAAGTCAGACTCCTCTGAACTTAGATGCAGCAAGGATGGGCACCGTAGGGAAACCTTGAAAATCTAAGTCTTGGCACTGGGCTTGCAAAATAGGCAGAACTGGGGACAGAAGAAAGGAAGGGTTCCAAACAGGGTGAGTGGCAAGTCTAAAGAGACTCCCGTTTTTTTTTTAATTCTTTTTCAAATTCTTTTCCCAGTTAGGTTATTATAGAACGTTGAGCAGAGTTCCCTGTGTTATACAGTAGGTCCTTGTTGGTTATCTGTTTTAAATATAGCAGCGTGTACGTGCCAATCCCAAACTCCCAATCTAGCCCTCCGAGACTCCCATGTTTTGATTTTATGAAATTTCTTTTATAATTTAGCAGCAGAGAGGATCAAGAGTATGACCACTGGGTTTTTTGAGCCCAGAGAGAAAGGACTGACACTCTCTCCTCCTCCAAGGAGCCTGTTGCCAGTCCCACTTTTTACTTTCTTCGTTCTGAGCAGTGTGGTTCCAAGGACAATTTAACATGAATATTTCCAATTTAATATGTCCCAGATGTGGCACTAAGTAACCCCTCAGACTGTCTCCCATCCTCACTCTTCCTACTTCTGAAAGTCGGCCTTCCTCAACCTTGGCACTAATGACATTTGGGGCCAGATAATTATTTAATTTTAATTTATAGCAGCATCCCTGGCTTCTACCTATGGTAGCATATTTAGTAGGGACCCCCCCCGCAGTCGTAACAGTCAAAAGATGTCTCCATAAATTTCCAGATGTGCCCTAGGGCGCAAAATCACTGCTGGTTGAGAACCGCTGCAGTAAGTGGTCCTCTGTTTAGCAGAGGCTCTAGCCACTGAGGAATTATCTTGGAGTCCTTTCCTGCCCTCCTTCATCCCAATAGCAAGTACTTCTGCTTGAACCTTGCCAACAGATCTAGAATCTGACCACTTCTCATTTTCTCACGTGGCACCATCATCTTTCACTCAGAGAGCTGCAATGGCCTCCTAACTAGTCTCCTAACTAGTCTCCATAGTGTCGCTATTGCCTGCCTGCAGCCCATTCTCCATAAGGCACCAGAGCGTTGCCAAAAGAAAAATGGCGCCACTTCATTCTCTTGCTTCACGGACATTTCAGTGGCTTCCCTTTGCACAAAGAATCTAATCCAAACTTATCACCTTGGCTTAGAAGCCCCTGCACCAAGTGCTCTGCCTGCCTCCCCATGTGTCATCTCTACCTCCTTCGGCTGCTCACCAGGCTCCCGCACCATCCTGCCTTGAACTAACCATGTCTTTCCCACCTAAGGGAGTTCGCCTACAGTTCCCTTGACCTGGAATGCTCTTCTCCCCACTTTTTTTTTTTTTTTTTTTTTGCGGTACGCGGGCCTCTCACTGTTGTGGCCTCTCCTGTTGTGGAGCACAGGCTCCGGACACGCAGGCTCAGCAGCCATGGCTCACGGGCCCAGCCGCTCTGCGGCTTGTGGGATCTTCCCGGACCGGGGCACGAACCCGTGTCCCCTGAATCGGCAGGCGGACTCTCAACCACTGCACCACCAGGGAAGCCCTCTTCTCCCCACTTTTTACATGACTAGCTCTTTCTCATCCTTCAGGACTCAACCTAGATGGAGATCCTTCATAGAGACCTTCCCTGCCCTATCTATCTTATGTAGGTACCCCCTTCAAAATATCAGTCCCTTGTTTTTTTCCTTCATCACACCTATTGCAGTTAGTAATTGGTTGCCTCCTTAATTAGATGGCTGGCCTCCATGAAGGCAAGAATCATGGTTGACTGCTTTTCAACGTATCTCTACTACCAGGCACAAGATAAATGCCCAGTATGAGTTGACTAAATGAATGAGTTAAGCTTATCATCCTTGAGGAAGAGAGACGCCATTACTCTCGTGTAAAATTGGTAGCCGTGGACCTCTGGAATTAGACTTCCAATAAAATAAGTAATATACCAGTTTTCTTCTTTGAATCTCTCAGGACTGTTAGCACACTGCCTAACAAAGAGCAGCTGCTCAAGGAATAATTGTTGAATGGATGAATGACTCAATCTTATGTAGTAAGAATTTGTATAATGCATATTATATGAATGCATAATGATTAAAATAAGCAGACTTTAAGCAAGTAGTTGAAATTCCAAAACCATTGTTTGACCTTCTCAGATTTTTATAGGGAAGGTTTGATTACCCGCCTCCCACCCCCAGCTCCAAGCTTAAGACACTGATGCTATTTTCAGCCATTATTGTTATGTAGTTTTAAAAAGTAGCTGGAATGTACAAATGGCATACTGCCTGGCCCATGGTAGATGTTCAGTACATGTTTGTTGACTTGAGTTGAATCAAGTCACTTAAGAAAAAGAGAGGAGAATTAGGCCTGGTTAATGTACAGGGAAGCGAATTTGGGTCTCATCTTGGAAATGAATCAGCAAATCTACAGGTTATGATTAGAGAGAGACAAATTTAATAGCCTTTAAGAATTTACTGTCCGATGGGAGAGATGAAGACTTTGGAGAAGTGGGTAGCATATAATTATACTAAACAGCATAGTACTGTTTTGAATATCTTCTGAGTTGCTTTGATTTAGCATTGCGTTTTTTTTTTTCCCCTCTTTCTGGACCAGACTCAGCTGTAAGAAGCATGGAGAAGTAATGAAGATTCTTGACATTCTCAGACTGCTTTCTGGGAATCCTGCAAAGTCCCGACTTCTTCTCTGATTACTCTTCTCATGGCTGAGTTCAAGAGCATTTTGCAAACCCGGACTCTGAATCTGGGAAAATGCTTTATGACCATTTTTATGACCTCAAAGCAACCTTCTGAGGCAAGTTATTTCCCTATCTTTGCCAAAGGGGAAAAACCAAGGCCTGGTAAATTGCCCAGGATCTCCCAGGCTCAGATGCTCACTTGTGGGCGGCTCTCATTCTCCCGGCCACATGCCATCTCCTTCCATTAGATGTGCTTTGGCTGCCCTGAGAAGGGCCTGTCAGCAAGCTCAGCTCACAGTTCCATGGACTTGATGGTCTTCCTCAGGAAGGAGGAAGGCCCATTTCAGAGAACCATATACTGTTAAGAGCTGTGAGATTGCAGTGCAAAGTCCTAGTCCAAACCAATCTTTTTCTACTTGGACCAGCTGACATCCAGAGAGGGAAAGTGATTTGCTTAAGGTCACAACCCAGTTTCTCCAGCTTCCAGCTCATTGTATTTTTGATTCTGACACAGTTGTCTGATTAGAAAAGCATCCTCAGTACCCATGAGGTTTCATTTTCTAGAGGCAGGATAGTGCTGTGAGCAGAGCAAGGACCTTTTTTTTTTGAGAGGTAGTTAGGGCAATGGTTAAAGCAACACCTCTGGAACCAACCTACCTCGGTTCTTATTCCAGCCCAGCTGTCCACTGTATGGCCTTGCTTGACCTGTCTGGGCCTCGGTTATTCTCATCTGTGAAGTGGGATAATCATAGTACCTCCTCATCTGGGGTGTGTTGAAGATTACGTGGGTTAAAATGTGTAAAGATCTCAGAACAATACCTGGCACAACGTAAGGACTATGTAAATGTTGCTCTCATTATTATTGTGTGATTCCAACTGCTCCTTCTTGGCTGTGTGACTCTGGGCAAGTTATTTGACATCTCTGAGCCTCGGATTCCTCCTCTGTGGGAGTAATTCTGGCCTTACAGGATTGTTGAATAGATCAGAGGACATGCATACGAGGCACCTGCCTATAAGTAGGTGCTGAGCGAATGGCCAGATTTTTTATTGCCTCTGAAGGGGCGAGAATGTTGTGTTTGGGAGCCAGCCGGACACAGCATCTGCCACCAGGTTGGTGCTTAAGTTGTTCCTTTTCTTTCTGTTTCCAGAAGGGAGGACTCTTAGGACTGGAACTGCTGCCGCCTCCAGGGAAGAACTGCAATTCCAGTGACTGACTGACTTTAAAAGAATGCTACTTGTATTTTTTTAAACATGTATTGAGTACTTGCTAGGTGGCAAGCACTGTTCTGTGCCTTTACATGCATTATCTCATTTAATCTGCACAGTAGCCCTATGACATAAGTACTGTGATTATCTCCATTTTATATATAAGGAAACTAAGTCTCAGAAGCTAATAACTTATCCCGAGTCACATAGTTGGTGAGAGGGGGAGCCACACTGTTGAACGCGGATCAGTCTGGCTTGAAAAGTTTACACCCTTAACCAGTGACTGCTAGGAACTGTGGCAGGCCCTGGTTGCAGATGAGTCCTGCGGTGGGGGGGGGGGGGGGCGGTGACATCAGTCACACCAACGGCACCAGGGGAGGACACAGAGCACCCTGCCGGGTTAACCATTACCACCTCCCCAGCTGCCAAAGGAGCCACGTCCTCGACTCCTCCCCTTGCCCTCCCGCCCAACCCCGCACACCGCATACACCAATCTGCTGCAGCCTGGGAACTCACCGAGCCTGCCAAGTTCCCTTCCCGCCCAGGTGCGGAGCCCACGGGGAGCGGGGTCTGCAGGCCCGGAGCTGGGCAGGAAGAAGCTGAGCCTGAGAGCTGTTCAAAGGCACATGTTAATCTGCAGAGGAGAGAGTACGTGGCTGCTGGTGAATACCCACAGCAGCAGAGTTAGGGCGCTCTAGAGTTCTTTCCTCAGAAAGAGTTCACAGGTGAGAACATCTGTGCCTGGTCACCTTTCTTAAGCTAGGTAAGAGCTTGGGGCAAGCTGAGTGGTTGGGTTGGAACCCCGGGCTGTAGCCATCCAAAGGGCAGGCACTCATCCCCCTAGGGGGGAGTGTGGCTGCGCTGAGGGCAGCGGCTGGTAGGTGTGGAAAGCGCGTGGGACTTGGAATTGACTCATTCAGACTACAGCTTTGCTATGCACTGGTTACCTGGCTCTGGACCTCGTTTACTCCCCTCCAGTACAGAGATGGTCTTTCCTTCCCACCTAAGAGGATTTCTAGCAGGGTTATATAGTGGACATATGTGAGTGAAGGTGCCGGGCCCCTAAGAGATGCTTTGCGAATGTTCCCGTTCTCCTGCCAAGTCTGTGCAGCCCCACTGCTGGGCCCCCAGGGGGGCTGGACTGCCCTGGGTCTGCCAGGGTGCCTGTTCTTCACATGCATGGCTTATTTATATACCTGGGTGGTAGTGAGAGGTGATTAAATTCAGAAACTGAAAGGAGAACCTTCCTTTGTGCCTGTTTCCCTAACGATTACATGTTTAGATCCAGGTCACAGGCTTTGGGAACTCCTGTGCCAGTGACATTCATGGGTTCCTTAGCCCCTCCCCACCTTCCCCCATAAGTTTTTCTGGGAGTCAAAGCCCTCACTGCCAGAGGGATTTGGTTCTAAGCAGTAGAAAGCATGGCCCCCTAATGGTGTCAGGCCCAACACGGTGGTCTGCTGCAAGGGAGAGCGCGCCTTGGAAACCAAAACCATTTTCCAGGACCACCGATGACCCACGTTCTAATTGTGTGGCGTGCATCAGGCTTCCAGAGGAATGGAGAAAATCCTCTGTTCCTCCACGCCGCCACCCCTCTGCTGCGCTTTGAGGAAGCTGGGAAGCAAAAGCCTTCTCTGCAGACTTGCCAGCAATTATGTAACTCAGCCTCTGCCTGGTTGCAGCCTCTGGTTTATATGTCTCCCTTTGGGACATCTCTGCTTTATCCGGGACGTCCGTCTTCATTAATAGGTACCCTTAATACTCTTATCTCAGCATGCCTTCTGGGTTTACTGAAGCATGATGCCAGACCACATTCTTCCTTGGAAGTTACAGTTCGTTCTGGGGAGGTTTCAGGCTCTCAACTTTGAAACTGCGAAGTAAGAATGGGTTCGGGTTATGGGGGCAGGTAGGAGGCAGTGGAAGACAGACTGGAAGCTCTTGATAGCACAGTTTTGAGTGAGCCATTTTTCTTTACTATGGATGGAGATGCTGCCCTGAGCTTATCTTAATGCCTACTTTATATAACAGCAGTTGATTGTTGTTCAGTTCAGAGATGTTTGTTGCCCATCTCGGAGTTAGAACAGGTGGCTGGGTGTATGATCAGTTTCACTTTTATGATGGTTGAATTTCGGAAAGCAAATCAGGTAAAATTCCAGCCCAGTTGTAAGTATTCGTTCAGGAAGCTTTGATTCAGTGCCTAAGTGTGCCTGGTCTTTTTCAATTGCCTTGCCTCACTTCCTTCAGTCTCCACTACCATCACCTGGCCCAAGACTCTCACACCTGGACTACTGCAGCAGCCAGGTAACTAGGCTCCCTGCTTCCAGTTCTGACCCCACCCCTCTGTCCACTCTTCCCACAGGGGCCAGAGTGACCTTTTGAAAGCTTAGATCATTTTGCTCCCTGTTTAAACCTTCCCATGGCTGCCCGTTGCAAGTCGAATAAAATCCCCTCCCCTGCACCATCGTGGTTTGTGGGGGTCGTGCGTCCTCAGGTCCCTGCCTGCCGCCCAACATCACCCCACATTACTCTTTTCTCTTTGGGGGCAGGCACTGGGGACGGGGTGCCTTTCTGTTCTCACAATTTCCTGCTCTTTTCCACTTCTGGGCCTTGGTCTTGGCTGTTCTCTTGCCCAGAATCTTCTTACCTGGCTCTTCGCATGGTTCTTCCTTCTCCTTTTATCCTCAGAGAAGCCTCACTTTCCACCCGCCCTCACCATAGCAGTGATCCCTTCAATCACTAGCTCTGTCCCTCTCTTTCCTTCCCTCATAACACACCACATGCACTGATGACGTTGTCTTATTTATTAATATATTAAATTCTGTATCATCCATCTCCCCCAACTTACAGGTCAGTTTCATGGCTTCAGGGACACGTCTGTCTGGTTTTCTACTGAATCCCTGACACCTAGCACAGTATCTGGCTCAAAGGTAGGGGCCAGTAAATATTTGTCAAAAGAACAAATGACCAAACGAATGGGCAAGGGACTTGGCGGGGTCTTCTGAAAAGGGACATCTGTACTTGGAGTTCTAAGGAGGCTTCCTTTTCACCTCACCTGAGCCAGCCACGTTCCTCCTCCCCCCAGCTATTGTTGGGATCCCACGCCAAGTATACTGTTGTTACATTGTATGTGGAGCCTTTCTTACATTGCATTTCTCACATCCCCTCTGAGGTCCTAGTCTTGTGGACAAGCTGCAGCTGCCAGAGAGCCCAACTTGAATGCCTTACGCAGTAGATTTGCCCTCCCCTCCCCCCCACCCCAACCCTGCCCCAAACGGTGGTGGGCCAATGTGGTATTTACAATGAATATCACAACCATTTACCCAGAAGACTTTTTCCCTTATCAAACATATTCTAGGATGTGCTTTGTGACATCTCTGCTAAAAATGACCATAGTAGGTCCACAGGGAATTTAGCCTCATCCTGCACAAATTCATGGTGAGTTACTTCCTTGGCATTACTGACACCCTTTTCTCTTTTGCCCTCTTGCACTGGGTTTTGGGGGACCCTAAGTGCCAGTAGTATCCTTGTGGGATGGCTAGAGAGGAAATCACCACCTCCTTTTCCGCTCATAATTGTGGATCTGCATCCTGGGGTTACCTTAGCTCTGCAGCCATATGGCTGAGGGAATCAGCCACAGCCTAGTGCTGTTTTTATTTGGCACCAACTGTATGCCAACACATTGTTTCTTGACTTCTTTGGAAGCCAGCTTCTCAGAAGAAAACTGGTGTGTTTGTATCCCACTGAGGGTGCCTGGAGTCTAGGCGCTTGACCCCTTGAGGCCACACCTGCTTCAGTTTCAGGGAGGGGGGGGCATCCAGTTGGAAGAGAAGAAGCCTATGACCCTGAGAATTGCTTAGAAACTCTTATCCCCCTCTCTATGCTGGCAGGAATCGGGGGAGGTAGGCTGTTCGTTCTAGCTTCAGTATCATTTCTGTTCATGACTATTCACAAGGACCCAAAATAAACAAGTGTGTTTTAAAAGGGTATATCCGGATACTAACATTTCCCCCCAGTAAGATTCATTTATTGGAATAATTTATTGCAAACCTTTCTTCTCCTCCACCCCTGGGATTATATGTATCAAAAACTGTATTTAGATAAATCAGTTCAACTAAAGACAATCATTGAAATTAACGATTTCATTTAGAAGGCGTAGCTCCATCTTTCTGTCCTCCTCAGCACCCCATGGAGTAAGTGGGCGCCTGAAGGTTTCCTTTCCCAGGCACAGGAGTGAGCCAAACGAGGTTGCATAACTTGCTCAGGACCACAGTCTGCAGAAGGCTGTTGAGATTCCTGATGCCGCTGGACAGTCTTCCTAGAAGACCAGATTATTCCCAAGGCCCTGAGAAGAGAAGTGGGATGGAAAGTTATGTAGAATGAATTATGAATGTTCTCAGAGCCATCTCATACTATCCTGATAAGATCATTTGAAATTCCCCAGAAAATATATTTATTTTAGTTTTGATTTAAGTCAATGTCACCCAAACTTAGTCATTCTTATGCCGTATTCATAGTTTTGCCATATTTGTCTACCACTTGTATTGCTTATTTACCTACTAGTTTTCTTCGTAGCAACGACTTAATTTGAAGCAGTTTATTTAAAGAGGAAACTATATACTCCAACTACAAATGCAAAAGCAGTATCATTGGGCATAATAGAAAGTAATCACAAAAATAAATACATAGCCATTACAATAAGATGTTCACCAATGTGGAGTCTAAAATTTTACAAAGCACACAACCAGGGGTTCATCTACCACACTTGTGAAACACAGACTTACAAAGCAAGTCTGACTCTTATTGACCAGAGAGAAAGAAAGACCAGGGAAAGAAGGAGGAACTATCGAAGCTCACAGAATGGTCAGAAAGCTTTAGTCTAAGTCAGTGCTGAGTTTGCCACCTCATAAGTGTGGTGAAACTTTGTCCCAGCGACAGGTCTGCTTTTGTCATCCAGGTTTGCTTTGGGACAAATGTTGGCAGTTATTTCTTTTTCCCAGCATATGATTTTGCAGATACTTGGAGCCCTCCTTGGCCATGGGCACTGTTGGATAATATACACTCTCGTCTATCAGTTTCACAGGCTGTGGCTTTGAGAGGTGCTGTGGGAAGGTGGCTACTTAGGCTGAGTTGGCTACAAGGCTGAAAATAAATCTGGATCCCTGATGGACTCATGATTCAGTGAGCAGCCCCTACAACCAGAGCTAAGCACTAAACTACATACAGATAATGTGATAATTACTGAGCTTGAGAAGCTGAAGAGCAAATTGTCAGGGGGTGGTGTGTGTCTTAATAATTTGACATCAGTCCAGGAACTAGGAACCATTCTAGGTAACTCAAGCAGGAGGGGATTTAATACAGGGAACTGGTAACATACAAAATTGCTAAGAAGGACAGAAGTTAGGAGGTGCAGTTGGACTCTTCATCTTAAGGCCAAACCACCACAGCTGAGATCTAGAGGGCCTGTTATGCTAGAGTTGTTATACTCCCCTGCTGCCCCCACCCACCTACCTCTGACTCCCACGAAGCTGATTACCAGATTCTGAAACCTGGAGTCTGGCTTCCACAACCACTCCCATCTGTTGTAATTTGCTTGCCAGCCCCCTCTTCCTCATGCCTGCCTTCTAGACCTCATGCAAGTGCAAGTTGTTGGTGGAACCTAAGTCACACTCAGAACCCCCACTGCAAGGGAGTCTGGGATATGCTTCCACACTGCAATATGGAAGTGGAAGAGAACATAGCAGGGGACAGAAATGGATGCGAAATGCCAGTAGACAACATAACCATGGGGAGATAAGGCAGATAATTAACCAGGATAAGTGTGCAAATCCCAGTTAAATGGTAACAAGCGGTACCAGCAAGGCCACAGGAAAGAGAGAACAGTATTGGTGTGATCTGGACCTTGCAGAATTTTGGCCAGGGTATGTAGGGGGATGTGGTAGAGAGGTCTAGGTCAGGAAAAGCAAGAGGTGGAACAGTGCAATGGTATGAACCTCTCTCCTGGCATGAAGGCTTAAAAATTTCCAGTCTCTTTTTTCTTGAATGGGCCCTAGTTTCCATGCATTATACTGAGTACGTTTTACATGCAGTGTTTCCATTCTTCCTCTGAATGTTATTTCTTCTCATTTTAGCTTCAGAGAACCTTAATAACCCACCTCAGGTCACACAGCTATTAGGCAGCTGAGCCCCGTTGCTAAACCCAGGTTAGGCTGACACTGAAGCCGGTGTGCCCAGTTGTTAAGCCACACTGCCTCTCCCTGGAGGGGAGACAGGCCAGGTTATCATGAGACGTGAATGCCAAGCTAAGGATTCTGAACTTGATCTCAGATGATAAGAAGTGTCGCTAACGGGTGGTGTGAGAGTAGGAGTGTGACGTGGTGGAGGGTGCAGAGGTGAATGTAGCAGGAGGATGTGGGCTCAACCCGCATGAAAAAGGCTAGAGGCAGCAAGAGATGATCTTTTGCTCTGCCCGGTGTTTCCCTTTTTCATTTCAAAGAGAGTGAACTCTCTGCTTAACAGATCCCGAATCCCAGGTGATTTTAGGTTTTCATTTTGGTCAGTGAAGCAGGTTCCTTCTGAAGAGCATTTTCCCTTCACTCACGGATAGTTTTGATCTTAGACTGTGGCACAGGATCATCCTTCCAGCACAAGTCGTTCTCTCTTTTTCTTATTTTATTTTTATATAAAATCCAAAGAAAGTAGAGGGAAGGAAGAAATAAAGTTAGCATAAGTTATATAGAAAATAAATAATAGAGAAGATCAATAAAATTCAGATATTGTTTCTTTTAGGACAATAGTAAAATTTTTGAAACCTCATATTGATACTAATGAGAAAAGAAGAAAAAGACATGAAAAAATCATTATCAGCAAGAAAAAGGGGACGTAGACATAGATTACGTAGAGCTGGAAAAGTTTACAATAGGGTAATATGGACAACTTTTTGCCAATTTGAAAATGTTGAAGTAATGGAAATTTCTAACAATATAACTTTCCAAAACTAAAACAAGAAGAAGTTAAATCTTGAATAGTCCTATTTTGTTTTTTTTTAATGTTTATTTTTTTAAATTTATTTTTCTCATTAGTCATTCATTTTATATACATCAGTGTATACACGTCAATCCCAATCCCCCAATTCGTCACCCCCCCCCACCCCCTGCCGCTTTCCCCGCTTGGTGTCCATACATTTTTTCCCTACTTCTGTGTCTCAATTTCTGCTCAGCAAACTGGTTCATTTGTACCATTTTCTAGGTTCCACATATATCTCTTAATATACGATACTTGTTTTCCTCTTTCTGACTTACTTCACTGTATATGACAGTCTCTAGATGCATCCACGTCTCTATAAATGACCCAATTTCGTTCCTTTTATGGCTGAGTAATATTCCATTGTGTATATATACCACATTTTCTTTATCCATTCGTCTGTTGATAGGCATTTAGGTTTCTTCCATGACCTGGCTATTGTAAAGAGTGCTGCAGTTAACACTGAGATGCATATGTCTTTTTGAATTCTGTTTTTCTCTGGGTATATGCCCAGTAGTGGGATTGCTGGGTCATGTGGTAGTTCTATTTTTAGTAGTTTAAGGAACCTCCATAATGTTCTCCATCGTGGCTGTATCAACTTACATTCCCACCAACAGTGCAAGAGGGTTCCCTTTTCTCCACACCCTCTCCAGCATTTGTTGTTTGTAAATTTTCTGATGATGCCCATTCTAACTGGTGTGAGGTGATACCTCGTTGTAGTTTTGATTTGCATTTCTTTAATAGTGATGTTGAACAGCGTTTCATGTGCTTCTTGGCCATCTGTATGTCTTCTTTGGAGAAATGTCTGTTTAGGTCTTCTGCCCATTTTTGGATTCGGTTGTTTGTTTTCTTAATATTGAGCTGCATGAGCTGTTTATATATTTTGGAGATTAATCCTTTGTCCGTTGATTCATTTGCAAATATTTTCTCCCATTCTGAGGGTTGTCTTTTCGTCTTGTTTTTGGTTTCCTTTGCTGTGCAAAAGCTTTTAAGGTTCATTAGGTCCCATTTGTTTATTTTTGTTTTTATTTCCATTCCTCTAGGAGGTGGATCAAAAAATATCTTGCTGTGATTTGTGTCAAAGAGTGTTCTTCCTATGTTTTCCTCTAAGAGTTTCATAGTGCCCCGTCTTACATTTAGGTCTCTAATCCATTTTGAGTTTATTTTTGTGTATGGTGTTAGGGAGTGTTCTGATTTCATTCTTCTACATGTAGCTGTCCAGTTTTCCCAGCACCACTTATTGAAGAGACTGTCTTTTCTCCATTGTATACCCTTGCCTCCTGTGTCATAGATTAGTTGACCATAGGTGTGTGGGTTTATCTCTGGGCTTTCTGTCCTGTTCCATTGATCTACATTTCTGTTTTTGTGCCAGTACCATATTGTCTTGATTACTGTAGCTTTGTAGTATAGTCTGAAGTCAGGGAGTCTGATTCCTCCAGCTCCGTTTTTTTCCCTCAAGACTGCTTTGGCTATTTGGGGTCTCTTGTGTCTCCATACAGATTTTAAGATTTTTTGTTCTAGTTCTGTAAAAATTGCCATTGGTAGTTTGATAGTAATTGCATTGAACCTGTAGATTGCTTTGGGTAGTATAGTCATTTTCACAATATTGATTCTTCCAATCCAAGAACATGGTATATCTCTCCATCTGTTTGTATCATCTTTAATTTCTTTTATCAGTGTCTTATACTTTTCTGCATACAGGTCTTTTGTCTCCCTAGGTAGGTTTATTCCTAGGTATTTTATTCTTTTTGTTGCAATGGTAAATGGAAGTGTTTCCTTAATTTCTCTTCCAGATTTTTCATCATTAGTGTATAGGAATGCAAGAAATTTCTGTGCATTAATTTTGTATCCTGCAACTTTACCAAATTCATTGATTAGCTCTAGTAGTTTTCTGGTGGCATCTTTAGGATTCTCTATGTTTAGTATAATGTCATCTTCAAACACTGGCAGTTTTACTTCTTCTTTTCCAATTTGTATTCCTTTTATTTCTTTTTCTTCTCTGATTGCCGTGGCTAGGACTTCCAAAACTATGTTGAATAATAGTGGTGAGAGTGGACATCCTTGTCTTGTTCCTGATCTTAGAGGAAAGGCTTTCAGTTTTTCACCATTGAGAATGATGTTGGCTGTGGGTTTGTCGTATATGGCATTTATTATGTTGAAGTAGATTCCCTGTATGCGCAGTTTCTGGAGAGTTTTTATCATAAATCGGTGTTGAATTTTGTCAAAAGCTTTTTCTGCATCTATTGAGATGATCATATGGTTTTTATTCTTCAGTTTGTTATTATGGTGTATCACATTGATTGATTTGCATATATTGAAGAATCCTTGCATCTCTGGGATAAATCCCACTTGATCATGATGTATGATCCTTTTAATGTGTTGTTGGATTCTGTTTGCTAGTATTTTGTTGAGGATTTTTGCATCTTATTCATCAGTGATATTGGTCTGTAATTTTCTTTTTTGGTAGTATCTTTGTCTGGTTTTGGTATCAGGGTGATGGTGGCTTCATAGAATAACTTTGGGTGTGTTCCTTCCTCTGCAATTTTTTGGAAGAGTTTGAGAAAGATGGGTGTTAGCTCTTCTCTAAATGTTTGATAGAATTCCCCTGTGAAGCCATCTGGTCCTGGACTCTTGTTTGTTGGAAGATTTTTAATCACAGTTTCAATTTCATTACTTGTGATTGGTCTGTTCATATTTTCTATTTCTTCCTGGTTCAGCCTTGGAAGTTTATACCTTTCTAAGAATTTGTCCATTTCTTCCAAGTTGTCCATTTTGTTGGCATAGAGTTGCTTGTAGTAGTCTCCTAGGATGCTTTGTATTTCTGCAGTGTCTGTTGTAACTTCTCCTTTTTCATTTCTAATTTTATTGATTTGAGTCCTCTCCCTCTTTTTCTTGATGAGTCTGGCTAATGGTTTATCAATTTTGTTTATTTTCTCAAAGAAACAGCTTTTAGTTTTATTGATCTTTGCTATTGTTTTCTTTGTTTCTATTTCATTTATTTCTGCTCTGATCTTTATGATTTCTTTCCTTCTTCTAACTTTGGGTTTTGTTTGTTCTTCTTTCCCTAGGTCCTTTAGGTGTAACATTAGATTGTTTATTTGAGATTTTCTTGTTTCTTGAGGTAGGCTTGTATAGCTATAAACTTCCCTCTTAGAACTGCTTTTGCTGCATCCCATAGGTTTTGGATTGTCGTGTTTTCATTGTCATTTGTCTCTAGGTATTTTTTGATTTCCTCCTTGATTTCTTCAGTGATCTCTTGGTTATTTAGTAACGTATTGTTTAACCTCCATGTGTTTCTGTTTTTTACATTTTTTTCCCTGTAATTGATTTCTAATCTCATAGCTTTGTGGTCAGAAAAGATGCTTGATATGATTTCAATTTTCTTAAATTTACTGAGGCTTGATTGTGACCCAAGATGTGATGTATCCTAGAGAATGTTCCGTGCACACTTGAGAAGAATGTGTAATCTACAGTTTTGGGATGGAGTGTCCTAGAAATATCAATTAAATCTATCTGGTCTATTGTGTCATTTAAAGCTTGTGTTTCTTTATTAATTTTCTGTTTGGATGTTCTGTCCATTGGTGTTAGTGAGGTGTTAAAGTCCTCCACTATTATTGTGTTACTGTTGATTTCCTCTTTTAGAGCTGTTAGCAGTTGCCTTATGTATTGAGGTGCTCCTATGTTGGGTGCATATATATTTATAATTGTTATATCTTCTTCTTGGATTGATCCCCTGATCATTATGTATTATCCTTCCTTGTCTCTTGTAACATTCTTTCTTTTAAAGTCTATTTTATCTGATATGAGTATTGCTACTCCAGCTTTCTTTTGATTTGCACTTGCATGGAATATCTTTTTCCCTCCCCTCACTTTCAGTCTGTATGTGTCCCTAGGTCTGAAGTGGGTCTCTTGTAGACAGCATATATATGGGTCTTGTTTTTATATCCATTCAGCAAGCCTGTGTCTTTTGGTTGGAGCATTTAATCCATTCACATTTGAGGTAATTATCGATATGTATGTTCCTATGACCATTTTCTTAATTGTTTTGGGTTTGTTTTTGTAGGTCCTTTTCTTCTCTTGTGTTTCCCACTTAGAGAAGTTCCTTTAGCATTTGTTGTAGAGCTGGTTTGGTGGTGCTGAATTCTCTTAGCTTTTGCTTGTCTATAAAGCTTTTGATTTCTCCATTGAATCTGAATGAGATCCTTGCCAGGTAGAGTAATCTTGGTTGTAGGTTCTTCCCTTTCATCACTTTAAGTATATCATGCCACTCCCTTCTGGCTTGTAGAGTTTCTGCTGAGAAATCATCTGTTAGCCTTATGGGAGTTCCCTTGTATGTTATTTGTCGTTTTTCCCTTACTGCTTTCAATAATTTTTCTTTGTCTTTAATTTTTGCCAATTTGATTACTGTGTGTCTCGGCGTGTTTCTCCTTGTGTTTATCCTGTATGGGACTCGCTGCGCTTCCTGGACTTGGGTGGCTATTTCCTTTCCCATGTTAGGGAAGTTTTCGACTATAATCTCTTCGGATATTTTCTCGGGTCCTTTCTCTCTCTCTTCTCCTTCTGTGACCCCTATAATGCGAATGTTGTTGCATTTAATGTTGTCCCAGAGGTCTCTTAGGCTGTCTTCATTTCTTTTCATTCTTTTTTTTAATTCTGTTCCACAGCAGTGAATTTCACCATTCTGTCTTCCAGGTCACTTATCCGTTCTTCTGCTTCAGTTATTCTGCTATTGATTCCTTCTAGTGTAGTTTTCATTTCAGTTATTGTATTGTTTATCTCTGTTTGTTTGTTCTTTAATTATTCTAGGTCTTTGTACATTTCTTGCATCTTCTCGATCTTTGCCTCCATTCTTTTTCCGAGGTCCTGGATCATCTTCACTATCATTCTAAATTCTTTTTCTGGAAGATTGCCTATCTCCATTTCATTTAGTTGTTTTTCTGGGGTTTTATCTTGTTCCTTCATCTGGTACATAGCCCTCTGCCTTTTCATCTTGTCTGTCTTTCTGTGAATGTTTGTTCGCTCTTTTTCTTGTACTTTTTTTTTTTTTTTTTAGTGCTTTGATAATGACATTGATGATTTGATTTAACTTCCTACCTGAGCTGCTTTAGCCATGGTCGTCAGTGGGAGTGGGCCAGCCTCTGTGGAAATGGACCATGAGATGTGACGGTTCTGGCTGAAACGAGCAAGTTCTAGGACAGTGGATGCATTTTCGAATCAGAAATACCTGGTTCAAATCCCTACTCTGCTTCTTTGTGTTTGGGACTTATAGGACTGTGGGTACATTTAGCTTCCTTGAGCATCAGTCTCCTCTACAGCGTAGGGATAACGATGCACAGACCCTCATCAGGTGGTCAGCAGGGCTCAGTGAAGTCATGTGTGTGAAGCATTCATCATGGTTGGTGTGCATGTGGTAGGAGTTCTGGAAATATTGCTCACTTTCCAGTTTCTGCTTTTTGGTAGCAGTGTGAGGTGGTGCTGACCAGCTGAAGTCAATTGGTGTGTACGTGGTCCTAATGACTTAGCCTCTAGCGTTTTCTCTCCTAGTGGCCCTGGTCTGATGCCCTCCCTCTGGCCCCCAGCAGCCTCAGGGTAGACAGAGACGCATTCCGGAGCTACCTAGGAGAAGGGCCAGTGAGCCAACCCTGAATCATGGTTGCCTCCCAGTGAATAAAAGCCCTCACCAAACACCACTTGATGGTGTTCGAGTTTATCTAGCCAGTGCAGTGCACCCACCGAGTCCTGAAGATGTGTCTCTCCTTTGCCATCATAGGTGGAGTGCACTCCTTCTCAGTCAGTGAGACCCTCTGACACGAGCTCCTTGACAGCTCCCACTTCTCTGCCAGTGCAAAGAGCTTGAGGCTTTTTGTAATTCTCCAAGCATCTGGCCCATCTTATCCAGATGACATTTGGAATTTTAATCTTCTAGTTACGGGTTTTCATAAATCTGGTTTGAGATCTCACTGCCAGTCTCCTCTGCTGTGGGAAAATGGTTTTAAAAAGATGTGGGGAGAGGGTGGTCCATGCATGTGTGGGGATAATTAGAAAGTGCAAGGGGCTTTTTGCAAGGGGCTTTGGGGTCCAGAACTTACTCTGTCCAAGCACAGCGATGGGTGCTTTACATAGGTCATCCTGAAGCTCCTTTTACATGCTACCCATTGTACATATAGAGGAAAAACTGAGGTTCAGATATACTAAGTAACTTGCCTGAGGTTGCCAAGTGGATGGTGGAGGGGGTTTTTGAGTCTAGGTTTAACTGATTTCAAAGCCTGTAGCTTTTCCAGTACACCTGACGGCCTCCCATTCCTCTATGGGTTCCTGGAAGCAAAATCTCCAAATCCATAGATCTGAAGTACTGGGACTAGCCTCGCTGGTGTTCTTTTAACCCCTCTAGCGCTCACCTCCTCCAGGGGGTTAAGGCAGGAGAGGTGAGCACAGGCTGGGCTCTGAAAGACTTTGCCAAGGTCTCGAGAGTTGGGACTTCACTTTCAGGGTCATGGGATGAGATCGAAAGTTTTGGCAGAAGTGGCATGGATCAACTTTAGCCATTACTAAGGTCCCACCCTGTGGCAGATGTGACAGTCCTTGTCCTTTTCCTGTTGGTTGATTGGAAGCATTCTTACGCCTACGTGAACTCTTAGGTACTGTTATACCTTCGAGGACCACAAGGATCCTAGGCCCCCAGGTGGGGAACTACCAGTGGAGAACATTTTTATAGGATTTAGAGGTGAGGGAGAGAAAAGAGGGCATTCCAAATTACAGATCTTCACTAAGTCCATTCTATAATTGCTCAATGTTGTGTCCCTGTCACCAAAACTCTTCTAAGATGCTCTGACCCCCGGTGAGTAGAACAAAAAACCCAGTGGGTCCTAGCGTGGGCAGAAGGGTGCGATCTGGCATCAGTTGCCTTGTACAAGGAACGTGTCATCTCCCAAGACTGGCCAAGCCAGGTGCTGGGCTGTAGCTCACCTGGATGTCTGTACTGGTTGGGGGAGAGGGGAGGCTGGAGGATCCCCTTGAGCTTGAGCAGGCCTGTCTCCTGCCTCTGCCGGGACAGTCAGCATTTGCTTTTCTCTCCTGCAGAGCACCTGCAAACTGTTAAGGAAATACAGTCCTAGACGCAACACTCCCAGTAGCAGGAAGAGAGCAGGTGTGTGGGTGCTATTCAGACCCTTTCTTTGTCTCCCCCTTGCCTTGTTCCACATCTAGTGATGAGGGCATCAGAGCCCTGAGAGACTTTGTGTGGCCTCAGCAGTCAAGAGGAGGCCGGAACACGTGCCTTTTCAGGAGAGGAATTTGATGGAGAAATTGTTTTAACTGCCCGCCCCTGGGTTTCAGCTCAGGGCCTCACACTTGGATAGAAGAGCGTATCTTGGCAGTTCCTCAGAGCGCAGGGGAGCCCCACGTCTTGTGCTAAATTGACACACTTTGTTTGACTGATGCAGGTGTGACATTGGTGATGGTTTTGCAGTGTTCCTGACCCCAGCATCCTCCCCATCACCCTGCTGCATCTCCGTCCTCCTCATAGCTAGACCCAAGTTCCCCTCTGGCAGAGCTGAGTGTATCGTACTTGCTGGCAGCTCTGTTCACACAGTGGCACTGGGCCCACTCCTGACAAGCCCGGTGGGGTTTTCTGGGGTCCTCTGGATGTTCCAGCACTTAGGGGTTGGCCCACAGCCTTACAAAAGAAAGAGGGCTCCAGCTGGCTGCTCCCTCGTAGACACATCTGTAGGTATCTTCAAGGTTCTTAAATCCCCAGGGTTGGAGAAGCAAGGAAAATTCCCATTTCCCCCAGCATATCAAATGGAAATCAGTTCTTCTTCTCATTTCTAGGTAGATAACCTGTGACCGGCCTAGTAAATTCCTCCTCTGACCAAATGGTTTTACTCTGAAAATCCAGGCCCTGAACCGATCTTAAGCTTAGTGTAAGGTGTAAGCTTAGTGCGAGTCTAACTTGGTAGCTTGGGGATTCCTTGGAGAGAGAGAGAAAGGGAGAGGGGGAGGGGGAGAGAGAAGGAAAATAGATGTTTGTGTCTATGTGTGCGCATGTGTGAATAGGTGTATTTGTGTGTGCGTGTGTGTATATTTTCTTTGGAACCTCTTTGTGCTTTCATCGTACTGTGATTAAAACGTGAGGGTGTGTGGAAGTAAAGTCGGGATCTCCAAACACCTGAGATCCCAGCCCGAACTCTAGACTTGGGTCATTTCTGTAAGCTCACAGCTGCAGAAAATCTCCCCATCCCGGACAAAGCTTGAGGCCAAATGAACATTAGGGTCTTACTTCAGGACCCAAAGTATTTAATTAGTGTCCCATACGTTTCTTCATGGAGTTCTCAGGTCTGAGAATTTCAGAAGCACAAAAGAGAACTTCATTTTTCCGGGGAGGTTTTGTTTTTTAACCCCTGAAGTAACCTCACGGTTTATATTTCCTTGTCCGATTGCTGCCTCCCAAGTTGCTGACAGTTCACCTTTGAAATGAGTCAGTTTTGATCAGGGATATGGCAGCCAGACAGGTCATCTTTATTGTCTGTGACTCACTTCAACCAGTTTGGCAACAACAGGGTCCCATCCAGCGTGGGGAGTGGAGAGTGGTGGGCACAAAGGTGGCCTGCCCCCTGACTGTAGCCGGCACACTGGCCCTTTGCTCCCTGCACCCACTGGGTCTCCCAGAAAGCAGCTTTCTTGCCAGCCATCTGCTGCTGTGGGGATGAGGTTCCTGCTGCCACCCTCTGGCCCCTCTCCCTGTGCTGTGTCTCCTCCAAGCCCAACATTCCTCCAGATTGTTAAATGATAAACAGTTTGTTTTCACTGCCTCCCACTTTCCTTTTCCTGTTCCCCATTGAAGACTTACTTCTCCCAGGCAGACTGTCGCCATTGCTGCTCAGGGTCTGAGTCTTTCCCAGTAGAGAATGTCAGTTTCGGGTTCCACTCATGGAAGTATGATGTCCGTAGCCCACCTCGTGGACCATTAGAAGGATGTAGCTGAACTGGTGCCCTCTTTAGGGAGAGGACAAAGGGGACAGTGAGTCTGTCTGAGTTTGAGTCCCAGCCCCATCACTTACTAACTCTATGGCCTTGGGCAAGTTATGTCACCTGGTGAGCTTTAATTTCTTCAAAATGTAAAATGGACAGAATAATAGTCCCAAACTATTGCTGTTGTGAGGATTCCAGTAGAAGTGCCTGGAAAGTGCATAGTATAGTGTATGTCACCTAGTAGGGGCTTACTAAATAAGAGCTAAGATAATTGCTTTTATTTTAATAATCACCATTGTCATCATTATCCATCATCACCCTCTATCTGGAGGAGAACAGCCAGGGTGTGAGAGAACTGAAAGCTTGTTCTACAAAATATTTAGAGGAAGTTGAAACACTCTCATTATATAAAGACTCATGGAAGAGATATTATGCCACCTTCTATCTCCCAAGAGCTGGTAGGATTCATCTCTGGGCTTCTCCCCATCAAACAAAACAAAAATTTAATTTAGCAGAAGGAAGAGCTTTCTAAGGTAGTGTCAGATGGCTTCCTTAGGGGTTGGGGAGGTCTTCATCCCTTGGAGTTTGGGAAAACTTGGCCCAGGATTTGATTAGGGGATTTGTGCGTCAAGGAGGAGGGAGATTGGGCGAGAGGGCTTCCAACCCTAGGACTGTCTAATTTCGGTTCCTGTGCTATTTGTTTTCTGGGAAAGGCCACCTAGCACAGAAGGTATCATATTCCCTACTTATACAGCGACTTGGTGTGAGGCCTCCCCTGACCACTTGTGGTCTGTAGACTGGCTTCTTACTCTATCTTTTAAATAAAGCGATGTCCGTGCTTTAATTTTGGCTTCGATGAGTAATTCATTCAGGATACTTAACAAAGCAGTTAGGCCTTCTTGTGCTGGCATAGTGTTCATTCATCCTGGAGAATGGTTTTGTGGGGACAGGAAGGGTCGGTGGGGATGGGCAGCCTGCAGGACTTCTGCTTGCCCACACTCACAAGCCTGCTAGGAAGGCCTGAGCTGCGCAAATTTAGCATACATCTTCATGCGCAAGAAGCTAGTGAGCCTGACTATAGAACACAGACAGAGGTGAGCAGACCCATCTTCTGTTTGTTATGAACAGTCATTTTGATCGCAGAGAAAGCCTTCCTTTCCGTTTCTCTCCAGTTTGTCGTGTCCTTGTGCAAAGACAGTCGTGCGTTCCAGACTGGGGTTTATTTTTACCAGCGATACAGATGTTTCTGCTCTTGTGCAAGATTTCATTAAAGCTCAGCCAGCGGTTTACTGTGGCAGGAGACTGCCAAGGTTAATATTTCTGCAATACATTCCCTTCTGTTCATTCTTGGCACCAGCGAACTCCCAGGTGGGCATACACTTTATTAGTTATATGCAGTATATCAAAACTATGCAGTGGAATCGCCGGCACATCTGTTGGACTCAGACGGAGCCTCTGATTGCACAGAGTACCTTAGTTTTGCCTTGAGAACCAAGCAGGGGGCTGTGTCCTCTGGTGAGTATCGGCTCACCCTTTCATGCCCCTGTCTAGTTGCAGAGGCTGCCACAGCTAGTCACTTTGGGACCGGGACAGAGGACAAGAGAGCACTTGGCAGTGAGAAATGCTCTATCCTTCCAAGTGATGTCCTGAAATGGTGGGAGCATAGCTTCATGATGAGGACAGATGTGGGTTCAAATCCTGTGCAGCTTAGATGAGTCACTTATCTCTCCAGAGTATCTGTTTCCTGATCTGTGCAGCGGGTAGTAATCCCTGCCTCAGAAGATGTCGTGAGGATTCATTGAGATGCTGCATATGATTAATTGAGAGGAGGCAGAATGCCCTGGCTCAGGAAAGCACCTGTGAGCGGGAGCTGTCTGATGACTACTTGGGAACGCTCTAGTGGCAGAGGACCACAGGCCCAGGAAGCCCCTAGTGCTACTCTCTGCTTTGGCAACGGAGAAACTGTTTACAACAGAACCGGTTCTTCTACCTGCGAGCACCAAGGAGCCAAGTTAAAAATAATAGGGTGGGAGGGAGGGAGACGCAAGAGGGAAGAGATATGGGAACATATGTGTATGTATAACCGATTCACTGTGTTATAAAAGCAGAAACTAACACACCATTGTAAAGCAATTATACTCCAATAAAGATGTTAAAAAAGGAAATAATAATAATAGCAGCCCGACTTGTTTGGTGTGTGTTTCCTCTACCTCAGCCCATCTGTGGCTGGTGGAATTGGGAACTGGTCAAACGAGCACGGTCCTCGTCTAGGAACATTTGGCAAGGCTAAGGAGAACTTGGAGGAGGGGAGGGCCGGGATTAAGTGCGAGACAAGGGTGAGATGTTTTAATGTGGTCTGTGGCCAGGGTGCTTAATGACTTTTGCCACTGATTTTTTGAGTTCAAGTCTGCCGGTTGGGTCTGAGGGGAAAGAGCCAGACCTCATGCACTTCGGGGTGGTGTGTGTGTGTTTCTGTGTTTTTTCATGTCTCTGCTGCTTTGTAGGGTCATCTGGTTGAAAGTTTATAATGTTCATCCTAGCTTTGTAAGACTCCACTGAAGAAGGGACTGTAGGAAAACTACTTATTTTCAGTTACATTTTCAGCAAACATATGTCTAGTTGTCTAGGATTCTTTTTATAATCAGTGCTCTTCAACCCGTCCTTCTCACACACCAGTACAGTGGCCATTGAGATTCCTAACCTTGAGTCTTGCAGGATGTCCAAGTGCTTTCTGAATCATCAACAGATGACAGTCTTATTTATTCCATTTGAAATGCCAGGTAGATTTTATGCCCATCTTGAGATAGTCAGTTGCTTGTGGTCAAATCTGTGAATGGTGTTGGGTGGGGGTGGAACACTTTATTAATCAGAATATTGTGATAACCAGGACATTCCATTTCTTGGCTGTACTGGACGACAAATGACACCATGGATAATGTGTTCCCTGCTGGTTTCTTCTTAATCCATCAAGTCCATCCATTCTTTTATTCTTTCATCCCTCCATCCATCTAACAAACACTTATTGGCACTTGAATTGGCACTGAACTTGCAAGGGAATATGGAGATAAAGATCATAGCTCCTGCCCTCAGAGACCTTAAGATGTGAAATAGGAGTCAAGACCCCTAAGAACCTGGATGAAAAGCCTGAGGACAATTTTTGGGGGGAAGAGTGGTATTCGAAACAGCTGCTCTTTGAGAAATACACAGGATTCCAATTTGTGAAGCCTATGCATTCCCGCTGCAGGACTAAGAGCCCAGAGCCTGGAAAGAGGTGGTTCTCTATGAGGAATTGCCAGTAGTTGCACTCGGCTAAAGTGAAGGGGACAAGTGGGATATCAGGGGAGGAGTGGGATATAACTGTTACCGGCTTAAGTAACAGTTCTTAAAAGTCTAGTTAAGGCTTTGAGACTTGATTCTGTAGGTACTGGAGATTGCCTTCCTGGTAGGTGTGGCCAAGGGCAGACTTCCTGGCCCTCCTTGAACATGCTGATAGATTCTGAGAGGTCTTCCAGTTTTTAACAAGTAGGTGTTAGCCGAGAGATGGGGGGCAGTCTCATGACAGGTGGTGGCCGATTCAGCAGCGCCACGCATACGTAGCACTGTCTACGGTACCTCCTTTCATGGCTGCTTCTTTCTTTTCAAACCTCTCCTTCCTTTTCAGTTTTTCTCACTTTTATTGACAGTTTTCCCACTGTGTTCAGGCATTCCTGTAAGACCTGCTCTTTAGCCTCACCTCTCAGCCCTCTAGGAATTTGGGAGTTTGGAGAAGGGGTTTCAGCCTCCATGACCTCGTCTATGTTTGGAATCTGTCCCTTAGCTATAAATAAGGCTGTTGCTTAGTGCCAGTATTGATGGTATTTGCAGCTGTCCTCTGGGAGATGGACTCAGACGAATAACCCATTTTCAAGAGGACATGGCCATTAGGTGACAGCTATTTATGGTTCCTATTGACTAGGCCCGAACCTGAACTGTCGCTGACATTAAAATTTCATGTGCCGTGAGCCGCTTTTCCTTATCTGGTTGTCTCTCTCCATTTATTTGAAATATCTAGCCATGTTTATCTAGGTTCTTCAAAAAGATGAGCTACGGAATGTTGAGGGAATTCTGCTTTCTGGCGGCTGGGGCTTTCCCTAGCGGACCTCTCATTCCGCCAGCAGCCCTTTAAACTGGGGTGTTCACACCTCCATTTCACAGAAGAGAACACTGAGTGTCAAAAGGTAAATTGCTTGCCCAGAGTCACCAGGTCAGTCGGTAAGTGACAGAGCCAGAATTCAAACCAGCCCAAATTCTGCCTGGCGTCAAAGCCTGGATAATTTCCATGAAACCATGCGTGTCTGATTTCTGAACCTGGAATGTCACTCCAGAGGGTTTTATTTATTTATTTTGTCCCCTGATAGTTCAGTCACTTGTAGTTAAGTCGTTGATTGAACATGTGATTTTTAAAAGCTCGTTCATGCTGAATTTGCCTGGGTAGCCACAGCGTTCCATCTTTATGGAGTTTCTTTCCCACACCCTTAGATGAAAATAAACAAGGTCCTAAAATGTCAGGCGAGATTCCTTCTGGCTTTATAATCTAATGTATTTTGTAGATGACTGAATTCTCCAGTGAACTTCTCATTGGAAAATATTCCTTTCCTGAATTCTTTTTCTCCATCAAAGGAATATTACATCGTTTGTGATAACTCTTTCTTAGCGGCCTTGACATTGAAGTTCTGTGTAGGAAATGATCCTGCATCAGTCACCTCTGCTGTCATTGGATCCCTTTCATCTCAAGTACCTGCACTTCTTCAACTTAAACTTTGGAACAGGATCAGGCCTGGGGCCAGGGGAAAAGAATGTCTTGATTTCTACATTAATGGTGATTCTTAGAAGGAAGAAGGTACAGTGGTTAAGAACCTGGTCTTTGAAAGCAGAAGACCCGGGTCGACTGTCAGCCTTGCTTCTTGTTAACTGCTGGACCTTAAGCAAATAGCATCTCTAAATCTCAGTTCTCTTATCTTTAAAGTGAAGATTCATTTCTGGGGAGGGGGTGGAGAATTGATCGTAATATTTTCATATCGTTTTTGTATGCCACCATTTTCTAATATTTTGAGAGATGAGAAAAAGCAACGCTGGAAACCTTCTTTTGTGGGACATACTTAATAACGATGCTGCCTCATTCACCAAATAATGCAGATTTTCTAAATATTAAGAAGTAACCTGGGTGTTGATGAAATGATCTTCTATCTTCCTTTCAGAGATAATTATTCCTATATCTGTATATAGAGCACGATCTGATAGTTCTCAGTCCTGCCAAGGCATCAGAATTCTCTAGAGAACTTTGAAAAGAAAGGCAGATGTTTGGGTCATTCAAACCTACTGCATCACTCTTTGAAGGTGGGACCTGGACATCTGTGTTTTTTAAAGGTTCCCCAGGGGACTCTGCCCTGCTCATGTAACTGGCATACTGGGTAAGTGTAATGTGTGGATTGTGGACAAAGCCCACGAGTTTTTTTTCCTGTCACGGGACGAAGGCTCTCATAGCCCATGGCCATTCTGCTCATTCATATAGACAGTCCCATGGTCACAATAACTTGCAAAGATTGCCTCAAGTGAGAAACTAGAGTATCCCCCCTCTATAATTCTTAATCATAGCTCAAACTTGAATTGTCAGGCCACTGCAGAGGAAGAGTGAAGCAGTCCGCCCTCCCCAGCCCCCAGGGAACTACACAGAGGAGAAAGGGGCTTACTCGATGGTGCCTCCCTGAGCTCATTTCCTGCTCTGTTGAAAGCTGAGTCTTTCTTTTGTGGAGGACTTTAAGGGGCCACTTCATAGGAACCCCAGATGAACCCTGGTGTGCGCTCCCTCCAAGAAAACACCAAATCTCTTGCCTCAACAGTGTGGGCTGCAGGCTAATCCCAGCCTGTAACAGTCTCCTGACTCCACCACTGAAACAGTCAGTCATACACTCCCTCATCCCTCCAGATTCTCAGGGCGGGAGTCAGATCTTAGACCACAGCGTCTCTAACTGCAGGAACATTCATCTTAGGCTTCCCAGGGACCCCACTGAAGCACCCCGACCCAGGTTTGAGTGAATGGGTAGAGCATGTGCTCATAGCACAGTGGTCTCCAGTGATACCCTTCTCCCCCAAATCCTCTTTCTCCACACTTTTTCGTCTCTTTAATATCCTCCATCTGATGGAGCAGGAAAAGTCTTGAAACTGGCTCTCCAGTATTCCTTTGTTATTTTATTTATTTTTTTAAGGAAGTTAGTTAATTAATTAATTAATTATGGCTGCGTTGGGTCTTCTTTGCTGTGCTGGCTTTCTCTAGTTGTGTTTAGCGGGGGCTACTCTTCGTTGCGGTGCACGAGCTACTCATTGCAGTGGCTTCTCTTGTTGTGGAGCGCGGGCTCTGGAGCACAGGCTCAGTAGTTGTGGCGCACGGGCTTAGTTGCTCCGCGGCATGTAGGATCTTCCCAGACCAGGGCTCGAACCCGTGTCCCCTGCGTTGGCAGGCGGATTCTTAACCACTGAGCCACCAAGGAAACCCCAGTATTCTTTTGAAATCCTGCATTTTACACATTTGTCCCAGGCTTGCTTTGGTGTCTCTGTTTAAGCTCAGACTTCAAGGCAGTCCACTTTGTCATGCTGAGTGACCTGCATAGTGGCCAGTGGCATGGGCTGTCAGGTCCGAAAGGCTTTGTTTTCAAACCTTGAGTAAGTGTGTTAACATCTGTGGACCTCAGATTCCTCATGAGTGAAAGTCATAGAAACTAACTCAGTTTGTGAGGATTAAATGTGATGTATGCACGTAAAGGGCTTAGTGCCTGACATGTAGGAAGTGCTGTGCAGTACCTATCGTCCAGTTGAGTTCGGCTGAAAGTCTAGCCATCTTAACTGCCCTGTTTAAAACTTCATCTGCTGATGGGCAGCCAGCTGGAGAGGGGCTGCGTCACTGCTGCCCCTTGGAGAAACACTTCTCTGGCGCAGCCAATTCCTTGTCTAGAAGCCACCGGGGAAGGTCCCATTGAGAACTGCTTACAAAAGCAGGGTCACAAGAGCTAACAGAATTAAGCAAGTTATCAGGCAGTAGAAAGTGCAGTTAGATTTGCATCTGTGAAGCAGATGGCCAGCGCAAGATGATTGAATTAGTTTTATTATGTTTGGGGAAATTAATTTGTCACTTTAATTTTTTCTTTTGTATTTTAAGAAAGAGACGTGATTTTGTTATCTCTGGCCAAAGTGATTTGTAGAAAGAGTGTATCCTTTAATGGAAAACAAGGGATGCAGTAGGACCTTGAAAACCCCTTGTCTTCTAATTGTCTATTACTGGTTGGTAACAATTCTGTATATAGAATGTGGCCCAGAGAACAGAAATACTGCCACCTATTGCTGGTGAAAGCTGGGCTTGTGTTTCCAATCATAGGGAGGAATTTTTTTTCCCCTTCAAAATCTCAGACCATGGGGCCATTGGGTATTAAATTCACTTTTGGAGAGGTTTTTTACATACTGAAGATCTTAGGATCTGGTGTGTTCTAATTTACATTATTGATTACAGTGTCTCACCTCACATTTTGATCTGGTTAACTTGAGGGACCCTCCAGTGTTTTGATTCCTTCTTTTAAAGGTGAAGAAGAGTCAAATGCAGAATCTTTAAGAACAAATGGGATCTCTTGAATTGGGGCCCAGGGTTGTTAACTGGGAGATTCCCAACACTTATTCTCTGGGCACAAATAGTTCTTTCGTAGCCCTCTTGAAAGGATCAAAGCAAAACCTGGAGTTTTGAATGGCCTTTTTTTTTCTGTTAAGTCCCTTTATCCTTAACAGTTACTCATGAGCATTCAAGGAGACTCACCCATGCAGAAAGAGTTTCTGGTACATAATAACTAGGGTATAGGCTTTATATACATTACATCCATGTATGGGGGGGGTGTGTGTGTGTGTATAAGTGAATGATGCTTCTGAAATTCTGTGATCTCAAATCTAACTTCAGGGAAGGCATTCTACCCTTGAAATGGCTAAATCAACAGTCTATCCACGGGTGGTTAAGAGTTCAGTTTTCAAACCTGCCTGCATACTGTCGTCACTTGTGGAGCTTTGTGTGTTATCTTTTGTAAGGAAACTTTTCGGAAAATTTAAACCTACTCTAAAAGCTGTGAAGATAGTATAGAGAGTTGTCATGCACCCCACACCCAGTTTCCCCTATTGTTAACAACTTGTATGGTATGTTTGCCACAATTAATGAACCAGTATTAAAACATCATTAACTAAAGTCTGTACTTTATTCAGATTTCCTTAGTTTTTTTAATCTAATGTCCTTTATCTGTACCAGGACCCCATCCAGGACACCTCATTACATTTAGTTGTCACGTCTCCTTAGGCTTTTCTTGGCTGTGACACTTTCTCCAACTTTGTTGTTTTGGATGACCCTGACAGTTTTGAGGAGCACTGGTTGGATATTTTGTAGAACGGCCCCTCCCAATTGAGATCAGTCTGATGCTTTTCCCATGAGCAGACTAAGATTCTGGGTTTTGGGGAGGAAGACCAGAGAGGTCAAGTGCCACTTTCATCACCTCGTATCAGGGGTGCCTACTATCAACACAACTTACGGATGTGGATGTAGACCTTGATCATCCGGGTGGGTTGGTCTTTATCAGGTTTCTCGATGAAGTTACTCTTTCCCGTCGCTTCCGTACTGTTCTCTTTGTGCAGCCCACACTTAAAGGAGTGGCAATTCACGCGGTACCTCCTTGAGAACAGAACATTGACATAAATTATTTGGAATTCTCTTTGCATGGGAGATTTTTCTCTTCTCCCCATTCATTTATTTATTTATTCAACCTTTTGTTTCTCAGTATGGATTCATGGCTATTTGTTTCATACGTTGGGTTTTAATCCAACACTATTAATTCTTTATTACTCTTGTTGGTCAGTTGTTCCGGCGTTGGCCATTGGGAGCTCTTTCATTTAGCTCCTGTGACAAAACCCCATCCACGTGTTTTGGTGTGGGGATGTACCCTGCCTTTCTGGTACTGTAATGTGCTCCAGGCACATCTGAATATTTCCTGTCGCAGCCCAAGAATCGGCCGTTTCTCCAAGGAGCCCTGGTTCCTTATATTGATAAACAGTATTAGAAACCAAGATGTGGGCACTGGGTGTGCTTGTTGCCACTGCGATATCATTGTTTTTAGATCCTTTCAGTTGACAGAACAAGGAAATAAATTTGTGCATACTAACGCATGTATCTATAAATATTGTATCTAGGTTAAGCTAAACATTAGTTTATACCGATATACTATATAGGTCAGTACATAGTTATACTGAAACTATAAAGTGTTATTTAGTTTATAAACTAAAAATAGTTTATAATGTATATAGAGCTTCCAACTCGAACCAGTTAGCACATTGATCATTCTAGCCTTCCTCCCTTGCTGGTCTGTAACCTCCCACTTAAGCAGTAGAATCCCCTGTGAAACTTATTAAACACCCCTGTGCCAGGACCCCATGTCCTGAGGTTGATTTAGATGCCAGCCTGGGACCTGGGCATCTGTATTTTAATAATCTCTAGACAGGTTGAATTTTTCCATTACAGGCTCATGGCGCCACGTACTCATCTTTGTAGCATTTGCCACAAGTGCCCTCTGACATCTTTTTCTTTATTTTTACTTGACATCCTTCTTTGATTAATACCTGACCCTCCCTCAAGATAAGAAGCTCCATGTCCTTTTTGATCATCATTCCATCCCTAGTAAGTGGGTATATATATATATAGTGGGTCCTCAATAAATATTTGTTGAACGAATGAGTAAAATTACATACAGTGTGAATGAGGAGGGAGGAGAAAAGGAAATGATTTATTGAACCCTTCCTACATGCCAAATGCCTTTGCAGATGCTTTCAAAATATAGTCCAGTTCAGGGATCTGAACTGGGTCTGACTGACATCAGAATCATGCCGTTTCTGTCAAGGAATTCCTACCACTGGAAGCGCCTTGCCTTGTCTCCTGCTTTGCATGTCACTGGAGCTCCCACTGGCCTGCACGGAGCTGTGTGGGTGGCCCAGGAGGAGGCCAGAGGGGGAGAAATAGCGGCATCCGTTTAGAGCCTCACCTAGTCCCCATTAGGAAATTGAGTCCTATTTGGTTTGGGGGGGGGGTGTTTTTTCCTGCCTTGTTCATGCTCACAATGAAGGTGACATTGATTTACAATTCAGTGGGTTGAAGCCGGGAAGGGAGGGTTCTCTGGGTAGAAAAGATCAATTAAATGATTATCCCAGCTGCCACACACTAATGCCTTTCTTACTGAATTTCAGAATCCAGGAAGCAGAAGGCCACCGCATTTAGCCTTTTACAGGAAATCTAATTGCCAACTTTGTGATGCCAAGTTTTATTAAATTGGGAAGAGTCAATCTCAGCGGCCGGCAGTTTCAGACATGACGGAACGCTTCCCACTGGCCACCTGGAATTCTAAATGAGTTCCTCCTGTTGCTTTTTGGGTGCTTTCGCTGAAGTTTTATGAATTTAACACTTTTGTGATTTATATCTTTGTGATTTTTATTTGGGGTCCAGGGTGCTAGGGCTTAAAGCTTGGCAAGAAGTCAAAAAATACTGGAATCCTCCTCTGTGCTAGGCGCTGGGCTGGTGGCTGGGGATCCTAGCCGGGAGCGGGACCACAGCTTTCTGTTGTTTATAGAGTTCTCCACCTGGAACACTCGTCCCCTATTTCAGTGGGTTCCAAACTGTAGTGTGCATGAGAAAACCCTGGAGAGCTTGTTCAAGCCCAGACAACTGGGACCCAACCTCAGAGTCTCCGATGCAGGAGGCCTGAAGTGGGCCCTGAGAAGCTGCATTTCTGACAGGTTCCCAGGTGATGCTGATACTGCTGGTCTGGGACAACCATTGCCCTGAGTCTTTGCATGATTGCCGCCATTTTGTCAGTTAGGTCTTTATTTCAGTGTCAACTCCTTAGAGAGGCCATTCTTGAGTTCCCTGACATAGGATCCCTCCTCCCCTCACTATTCATTCTCTACTGCATTTATTTATTTTTTTTGGCCGCACCGCGCCACTTGCAGGATCTTAGTTCCCCGACCAGGGAGCGAACCCGGGCCCCTGGCAGTGGAAGCGTGGAGTCCTAACCACCAGACCGACCGGGAATTCCCATCCACTGCATTTGCTTTAGAGTATGTATCATTCTCTGATAGTAACTTGCTAATCGGTTTATTGCCATTTTGTCTCTCCACAGAATAAAGCCCCATACGGCTCTCTTACTGCTGCCTCATCGCAGCCTAGAAGGGTGCCTGCCCCAGAGTACGTGCTCAGTAAGGTCTTGAAGGAATGAAGTAATTACAAGCATAATGAGTCTTAGGAAAGAGGGGCCTAGGACACCACAGGAGTGTTAACAGGTAGCCCTCAGGCGGGGGAAGGGCATTGCATTGCATCATACAGGGAGCAGTTTCTGGGTGTGGCCTTAGTGTCCATTTCAAGCACTGCACACCAGCGTTTTGCCTGCAAGGTTGTAGGCTGTGGGGTCTGGTGGGAGATTGCAGTTGGCCACTCCAGATATGTTTAATTTTTCCATAGCCTTTCCATGGTCCTGTCCACGCTGAAACAAGGCCATCTGAAGAGCAGATCAGAATTCCATCTAGCAGGCAACCCCGGCACAGACCGGTTTGGTAAGCTCCCGGGTCCCAGTCGCTGAGCTTAGCAGGAAGAGAGGCCTGCCTGAAATAGACTGCTTCTAGGGACCTTCCTCCTGAAGTCTCCACTTGCTGCAATCTGGAATCCGAGGGCCCTGCACAGACAGCCTTTTCAGAACCTCTGCAGAGTTGAATGAAGGCTCACACTCTCTTCCTTTGCAGGAGCGAGACCTCTGGGTAGAAACATGCAGAGTCCTCTCCAGCAGCACGTTTAGAGAAATGGAAGGGCCGGCACGGTTGTGCCTCCCTTTGACAAAAAGAATGTCAGGCAGAAGACAAGACACGTGAGGGTCCCACGCAACTAATGGCTTAGACAAAGGTTTTCAAACCTCTCTGCGGAAGCTGAAGCATCAGGCTCCCGCCCTTGTGCTGCCCGGTTCAAGTGAAGTTTGTACAATCCCTCGGCCTTTGCCCAGCCTTTGCCAAGCATGGGGCGGGGGGGGGGGGGGGGCATTCCCCAGGTTCGTTTGCCTGGGGCAGCAAAAGGAACTGTGATTTCTCTCCCTCGAGTGTGTCGTGAAAATATAAACACAGTTCGATTATTTTGGAGGGTGAAGAGCATGGGGTGGGGGAGATGAGGGGGGAGAATGGCAGCAGTGTAGAACTGCAGCTGAGGGCCAGAGGGCTGCCCAGCGGGTTGTGGTAACATAAGCTGCCACGATTCAGGAGGTGGCCTGTGTAAGAAAATCTGACCACAGTGGGAGCATGACTTCAGCTAAAATTAACCTTGGAGGCTTCACACGCCTCCGCAGTGCTTTGAACTAGACACCCCGGGAGGGCGTAGGCCATGGACTGCAGGGACCGAGCGTGGGCTGTGGGTCGAGCCATGCCTGTAAGCATCAACTTGTGGGTTCCTGCCCGGGGAGAGAGTCGGGATTCCTGCAACCATTATAAACTGGTAAGCCACCTGGAGGGCCACTGGCGGGGTCCCTGGGGAGAGGTGATGAAGTTTGAATTGGGGCTTGTGTTTAGAGACAGGTCTAGTTTGTTTTCTACACCTGTTGGGACCACAGCGCTCTGAGCTGGCTTTTCGTCTGCAGAACGCTTGGCCGAACTCACGGCCATCTCGTTGTCGCTCTCTGTTTCCTGTGTCTTCGCAGGGTGAGGACCCAGTGGTGTATTTTTAGAGCAGGTAGGGAAGAATCTGTCTAGAAGCTGTTGACGGCCTGAAAAAATACAGTCGCATAAACCAAAGGCAACAATCTGGAGGGCCGCAGACGCCAACAGGTGTGGCAGGTCTGCGTGTTTTCTCAATTGTGGGCCTCAGCAGGTGCAAACGGGAAACAAGACTGACCTCTGTGAAGGTCTGAAGAGGTGTAAGGGAGTCCTCCAGGGGGCTTCACTGCAGAAAGGATCTATTTGGGAGGTAACTCGAAGTGATTTCCCATCCTGTGAGACCAGGCATGGCCCAGGCAGGGCACCACTGACCTCTCCCCCACTGCTTGTCGGACAACTTGGACAGGATCTTTCAAGCCGGACAGCAGCTGCGCCCGTGGCTTTCCATTTATTGTGGGGAATCCGTTTGGGATCTTGCAGCACAGAGCAAAAAGGCAAGATGTATTTCTTTTCCTTTACGTCTCCTTCACCTTCAGACAGTTAATGCGACCCTGGGGCCAATGGCGGTCTTGATGCTTGTGGCGGAGGGGCGCCCCGGTTTGATAATCAGACCACTTTGCTGTGTTTTCGTTTTGCTCGCAAACAACCGTGTAGTTTATCCTCCCCTCGCAGAACGAATCCCTGCCCCTCCCCCCAACCCAACTTTCTAGGCGACATTGTTATAAGGTGTAGAAAGGACGCATTTTCTGGGGAAGAGCGAATTTCTCTTGTTTAATGATTAGTGTGTATAACTGACCTTGGAATGCTTGATGGTAAAATGTTTAAGCCACGAAACGTTCGCTTAGGTGAGGGGGCAGTCTTGCCCTTTACGTGCAAGGGTATGAATGGAGCTGGTGTGAACCATGTAGAAAACAACTCCCTGCATGGAGCTATCTTCTGATGCAGCTTTGAAGCCGTTTTCCGTATGAGCCTCTCTGTGGAGCCCTCCGAATATTTTATATCCTTCTGTGGCCTCCGTCCTCTGGGTGTGTTGGCTCATTAGAGGTAGAGGGCTACTGGGATATTGGACACCAGCGTGTCTTTTGCTGTAGAGGTCTAACGATACCCAGGCCAAGCGTGATTGATGGGGGTGCGTTTGGGTCATCACTTTGACATTTTAGCTCCAGGATCTAGGCTCACTGCCCCATGGAAGAGATTTCTTTTGAGGTAGGATGTTAAAAATAGACATTTCAGTAGGAGGAAGCTGTGGTATGTGATTCTGAGCTTCGATGAACACATCTCATGTTCTGCATGGGGATTTCCATCTCCTGCTGAGCCTGGCTGGACAGACACGGAACCTGAATTCTGATTTTCTTAGGAAGAGAAGACTCCCTCCCGTTCTGTCCTAGAACTCCCTCCCCATCACGGCACGTCAATGACCTGGCCTGGTGTTTGTACCTGCCGAGTGATACCTAGATGGCTGGACTGAGTGAGAATACCTGGGCCGCACCCTTTCCTCGTCTATGAAGTGGGGAGAATGCAATGCGACCGCCTCCCCCTTTTCCCAGGATTGTGGTGTGCCTCAGATTAGATGGTATCTACAGAAGGGCTTTATAAGTTATAAGCACCGCAGATGGGAGGTAGTGGCTGAGTTGTAGTTAGGACTTTATGTATTCTTCTTGAGATGAATCAGTCAGGGCTTACTTCCAGAACTTTGTAGAATAAACAGTATCTTTGTGCAAATCGTTCTTTTGTGCTCCGGGCCAGGTTGGCCCCTTCTTTCTTGGGTGCCAGCTTGGTATCTGGTAGTCTTCCTAGTAAAAGCCTATTATAAAAATACAAAACACAGAACCCCCGAGATTTCCCCAGGCCTGAGAGCTCTGACATCTGGGCTGGAGAGGGGCCCAGGGCACAACGGCCACTTCCACCGTGGCCAAGTCTCTTGGCCATGGAGTTGCTCAGAAAGGAAGGAGGCTCCTAAGTGGAGAACGAACAGGGCAGTGTTTCCTGGGGCAGGACAACGCCAGCCACTGCTGGGAACTGCCTGTCTCCAGAGATTTTTAAAGCCTTTGTCACACAACTTTCCCACAAATGACACAGCACTGTCTCTGGCAGGCCTAGTGCCTCTCTGCCCAATGGGATGAAGCTCTCTGACCATCTTTGAGGCTGCCAGACCTTCTAAGTTTCCCCTTGGAGCACCTGGACCTTCCTTAATAAGCATCGTTACCCCTCATTGGGTACCTGTGTGCGTGGGTCACAGGTGCTGCACGTTTTTTCTCATCAATCCTTAATATAAGTTTATGCACTAGGTACCATTATCATCTCCATTTTACTGATGAAGAAACTGAGCTTGCGTTTAAGTGACTTGCCTGGACTTGATCCCAGATCTGACCTCATCCTCTTAACCACTGCACACCATTTTCTCCTTGTCACTGACATAAAATTCACAGAGTTCATAGCGGTTACCTTTTCTGTGCCAACCATAAACCTGCTTGGAAGTGGGGGAGAATAAGGAGACATGGTAACCCGTTTATTTCCCAGGGCCCCTCAGCTGTGCACCTCCCTCTTGATCTGGGTGGAGCCCCACCCACCATCTTGCTTTGCCCCTGCCTCACGGCCCCTCACGCAGAGAAGGGGACTGCCCCCGGCCCCCATGCCTGGGGTCTTCTCTGGATCTGCTTCAGCCTGCTTTGGCTGCTTAATCTTCTCAAGAAACCTGACCCAGGGGAAATCCTTAAACTGTCATCCACTACTCAGGTTTCCTGGGTAAGGGAGCATCCTCAAACAGTTACCAAGAGTGCACACAGTTTGTCCCGTGGGTTGTGAATTTTAGTGAGCAATGTACTGTTTACGTAGCCACTCACCTGCAGTGATCTGATTGGCCCACAAGAAAACCTATTACCATTTTAAAAAGACAAAACACTCTCTCCCAAGCTTGCCAGTGTGGTTGCCTTTCCCCCTAGCCATCTCCTGGAAGTAAAGCATTGATGACTCCATTGGGAACGTAAATGTTAGTTGGGAACAGTGACTCACCAGGCCATCCCTGGAAGAGCTGCATACCTGGGACCTAGGAAGCCCCGATGGAATGGAATGGAACATGTCAGGTGAGTTTTGATCACCAGTGTCAGGCTGCGACGGGGCCAGGCCCAGTGCCTGCGAATGGGCAGCATCGCATCGGGGGCAGGGCCAGTTGGGACACCTCGGTGGGTGGCGGAGTCAGTGTAGGGGCAGGAGGGGGCGAGGCAGCTTGTGGGCCATAAATATTTGGGAGACCAATGCTGGAATCCAGGAGGCTTGTGCGGGAGGAGGGATGAGGCCACCAAGAGGGCCTGTCTGCCAGCATTCCTTGAGTGAGTGCCTTAGGACACACACACCCAGCCCGGTGCTACATAGGGGTACCACGAGCTCGCCATCTACCCCTCGGCCCTGTGGATAAAGCTCATCACTCTGGAATGGGAGTAACCTAACTGACTCGGGCTCACTGTCTCCTGCCCCTTCACCCACTGGGAAGCAGGACTTGGCACCTTAGGCCTTCCTAAGAAGGATTCCACTAGCCCTAGAAAGCACTGGTAAGAATATAGATTTTATTGAAGATTTGAAAGAGCTGTGTTTGGACCATGTACAGGTTCATTAAATGTCCCTTGATCTTGTCTCCAGGGCTTCTTCCTTCCTCGCCACCCACACAGCCTTCCTGCTTCCCTGTCGGTCCAGCTCCGACCTCTTCTTCCTCTGCCTGAACTCTGTCTTTCTGATGCAAAGCATTTTAGCTGTCTGCACTCCTCTAAATTTGCACACTCATACACATTATTTTACGTAACAAAAAAGCTCCTTCTTGGTGGGGGGTGGGGGGAGGGGGAGGGGGAAGAAAGGAGCATCCCATCCCCACCACTCACCTGTGCACGCCTAGTGGCGGTTAACAGTGGGCTCACAATTGATAGGTAGCACTTGCTGATTTCCAAGGTAAATCTCCTACCAAGGCTGATTTCAGTCTACCAAATGTGACATCTCTGAACTGGCAAGAGATGTGCAAGACTATACCATTATATTACTGTTTCCCTCATATGGAGGAAATAGATGTGAATCACCTCGAGCATAAACAATGGTAAAATGGAGAAAGATGATTTTAAAGGAAGTGATGAGTTTGGAATACAACTACCTTTAAAAATTTAATTGTAAGTTTATATAATATAAAGTATATATAATTCTATGTGTATACAGTTCAGAAAGCCCAAGTGAATCTGTAATGACGTAAAGCAGGTCCATGTTAGCCTTGCAGCAGTGGTAGTGAGGGACGGTTTATAAAGGATTGCCAGGAAGTTCTTGGGGTTGGTAGAAATATTTGTTATCTTTTTTTTTTTAGTATCTTTATTGGAGTGTAATTGCTTTACAATGCTGTTAGTTTCTGCTGTATAATAAGGTGAATCGGCTATATGTATACACATATCCCCATATCCCCTCCCTCTCGAGCCTCCCTCCCACCCTCCCTATCCCACCCCTTTAGGTGGTCACAAAGCACCGAGCTGATCTCCCTGTGCTATGCGGCTGCTTCCCACTGGCTATCTATTTTACATTTGGTAGTGTATGTATGTCCATGCCACTCTCTCACGTCGTCCCAGCTTCCCCTTCCCCCTCCCCGTGTCCTCAAGTCCATTCTCTACGTCTAGGTCTTAGGTCTGCATCTGCGTCTGCGTCTTTATTCCTGTCCTGCCCCTCAGGTTCATCAGAACCATTTTTTTTTTAGATTCCAACGTTTGTTATCTTGATTGTAGGGATGGTTTCGTGGGTGTACGTAGATCAGAACTCATCAAATTTTACATTTGAAATATATGCAGTACATTACATGTAAATGAAATCTCAATACAATTGGAAAAGGAATTTTAAATTGAACAATTTTAGATTAAATTATTTTTTCAGAATGTTCAGTTTTCTAAGTTCAGTTTTATCATAAAAATGCATTTTTATTTGCTTCATGTATGTTTTGTTGTGACCTCATGGCTGATTGGCCTATGTATTTATTTTTAGGTCCATATAGGGCCGTATATTTAAGTTTGGGGATAACCTAAAAGTAACTTCAATTGGCCTCTCTTTCTTCAACTATAAATTTAGGGTTGTATCATCACCAGAGGTTCTTCAGTCACTGAAATTCTGTAATTGAAATTACGGATGAATTGGTCTCTTGGGATTCAGGATTGCCTCGTATGACAACACTGTAGAGAGATTGGGACTGTCCACTGGAGATAGACATTCCTGGAGATCAGAATGTCTAATCATTTCCTATGAATCCTTTCAGGGAATATTTTGAATAATTTGAGGCCAATCTGGTAATGCAGAGTTGAACAACTAGAAAACAGCTGCCCAAGGGTGAGAACTCAGTCTTTGGTATCTTATTTTCGATGCGATTGTAAATGGGATTGTTTTCTTAAATTCCACTTTCTGATATTCCTTTATAATTAATGGCTGGTTAACAGCTAACTCACAGATTTCTTAGAAGTTTAACAGTCAACTCTCCAGAGCCAGTACAAGCCTGCTCTAGCATGTGTGTGTTTCTGTGTGTGTACTGTTTTAAAGAACACTTTAATGTCCACAGTCAGGTGGGTCACTACCGTGTTGCTGGAAATTCTCACAGCAAAGTGTTACCTGCCAGTGCCTGTTCTGTGTCTTGTACTACGACTGGTCTAAAAGATACATGAATCATCGTCTTGATTTCATGGGGACTTTATGTGCTAGGCAGTGAAGGGGAACAGATTCATTCGTCCATCCCATCTATTTGTCCATCTGTCTGTCCATCCATCTGAACGTTCACTGGTCTACCCCTCCATTTCTTGTCCATCTGTCCACCCATTGACCATCCAGTCAGTCAGTAAGTGCTTGTTTATTGAGCTCCTGTAGGGAGTCAGGCACTGTGCTAATGTTTCAAAGATGTAGAAAATTTGTTCTCTGCTCTGGAGAAGCCCCCAGTTGAGATGTGGATGGTTATAATAACCATGATGAAGCCACGTGCAAAGTGCTTTTGGAGCCAAGAAGAAGGAACAAAGAATTTCCTGTTGGGAGTGAGACAGTGAGTTGGGAATGGCTTTACAGGGATTGAGACTTGACTAGGCTTTTAAGACACCGAATAGGCATTTGCCAGGTGGTGGGGTAGAGATGGCACTGCTGGCAGAGAGGACGGTGTGGGCAAAGGTACAGGGGCTGGGTCGCTAGGCACACAGGTGTGTTTAATTGTAGGTGCACCAGGATTTCAAAGAAGGGAGAGAAGCCTGGCAGTCGGGGCTGGTTTCTAGAAAAGAACATCCTGCCAAACGGAGGGGATGCGGGAGGACATGCCAGACCAGAAAACCCACCAGCAGGGACCGAAGGTTAACGTGGCACATAGCCTGTGGTGTGAGTGGTGGACCAGAGGAATTTGTGGGTTGGGGACATGGAGACGAGGCAGGAAAGGAAACTAACATTTAAAGGTTCCTGGGACTTCCCTGGCGGTCCAGTAGTTAAGACTCTGTGCTCCCACTGCAGGGGGCACGGGTTCGATGCCTGGTTGGGGAACTAAGATCCTGCATTCTGCATGGTGTGGCCAAAAATAAAAATAAGTTTAAAAAAATTCAAAGCTTCCACCTAGGTGCCAGGCACTGTGCTAAGGACTTTACAAACATTCTCATATAGTCCTCACAGTAGATAATAAATTATTATCCCATTTTACACATGTGGAAGTTGAGGCTCAGAAAGTGGCTTGCTCAACGCCTTGGCGTACTCCGTGTCCAAATGTGTGAGGTCCCTTAGGTCTAATATTTCCCTGTATGCATTTAACAATCCTGTGAAGAGGAGACAGACTCAGAGAGGTTAAGCAACCTACCAGAGGCTACCCAGGACTCCAAGGTCTTGACTGGACCTGGTAGGGCCAAAATCCTGGGGAGCCTGTGCCTAGGAAGCTAAGCTGAGGCATTTGGGCTGGACAGGAGTGACCAAGAAGCGCAATGGCCGGCATCGCCTTCCCTGCAGTCTGCAGATGAGGGGAACTGTGGAGGCTTGGAGGATTGGAGGGAGGCTAATATTTAAAAGGTCAGTTCATGACCAGATGGGAGGGAGGTCTGTGTTGTTGCCCAGGTTGTCACCAGCCCCTCAGGTGTGGCCACCCTGCCAGGCAGCTCCCACAAGCTCTTGTTGGGTTTGGGGATGTTTGCTGTCAAAGAGTGTGTCAGCAGCTCCCCCTACCCTCCACCACATCTCGTCCTTCCCTCCCTCCAGGCCTGCCTCTGGGGTGGGGGGGGGCCTGGTTCCCATCACAGCCAGAGAGGAAGCTCTTGGGAAGAGAATATCTCTAATGACTAATGAACACAGGAAGGGACTGAAAATACTTGAGAAATTGCAAGTGGGCTCTGACATTTGGCTTTCTTGGAAATGCTGGACATTATGGTAAAAGTTATTCAGATCTTGCATCTATGGTTGGAATAGGTGAGAGAAAGTGCTGCAGGGGGAACCCAGTTTTATTCTGAAGGCACCAGTGATCATCTTCATCCTTACGTGGCCTTAATTGACTTTCCAGGGAGGCCCTCGGGAGACCTGGATGCACATGTTTTGTGAGAGCTGGTAGCCGCAGGACCAGGCTGCCTGGCTCAAATGGAGCACCACCATTTGTTAGGTGTGGGACCCTATGTACATTTTTAACCTTTTAGAGCCTCTGTTTTCCAGTATGTAAAATAGGGATGACTCATTTAGTCAACAGATATTTAGTGAGCACCTACTGTGTGCCAGGCACCATACTGGATGTTTGGAAGAATTCAGTGAGCAAAGCAGATGAGAAGTTTTGTTCCCCTGCAGCTGTCACTCCAGCAGGGAGAGATTGTAGATGAGATCACATGCAGAAAATGCCTGGCGCACAGTAGGCTCTCAACAGAAGCACAGCCTCCCCTTGTGCACAGGTGGTGGCCATAGTGAGGAAACATGGGAAAGGACTGTGTATCCTGTCAAGTGCAGGGCAGAGCACAGCCTATCCCAGGACAGCGCAAGCAAGCAAGGGGCATCCTAGGCATCGAAGGTGGGTCAGCGCAAGGTGTGGGGTCAGCGGGCACCTCCGTGCTCGTCCTTAAGATCTCACCAGCGCCTCCCTGCACGTTCCCCGGCCTGGCGTATTATTCTAGAGGCACAGTTCCAGAACCTCCGGAGTCGCTGTGCACGCCCACCTGCGGCTGGTTGGTGTTCCCGCAGGACAATGCCACCATTGTGTGGCTGGGGGGCCCTTCCCAGGCCGGCCTGGTCCACTTCAGGCTGGAGGAACTGGCGGGCTTTACGCCTGAGCATTTCCCCGCCGGATACAACCCTGCAGCGGTCACTCCTGTGGTACCGGCATTTTTATTTTTGCGGTAGTGACGCTGTTGTGAAATGATGTTTGGCTTGTGCTTTGGTGACATGGGAAAGTGTCAGCTCTCCTCTTGGATCTGTTAGGCGTGAGTGACAAGCAGCCAACTGTGTTCCCAGGGGCAGGCGCGAGTGACATTGAGGTGCCTGTTGCGCAACGAGCCTCACTCTCTCTGGCTGCTTTTCCCACGCGGCCGTGACGCTCACCCTTCTGTGGCTCACGGTTCCTGCGTGGGCCTCTGAGGAGCAGTGTAGCATCATTAGGAGCCAGAGTCTCTGCTATCAAAGGCTGCATACTAGTGTGTGACATTGGGAAAGTCATTTCCCCTCTCAGAGCCTCCATTTCCTCATCTGTAAAATGGGGGAAATAATACCTTCCTCACAGGTGAGTTGGGAACTAAAGGAATCCATTGTTTGCCAAGTGTTCACAGCGCATGGCATCGTCTTCATGGTAACGATAATTGGCATTAACATACCGTGTGTCCTTCCTATGCACTGGGCGTTGTTAGATGACCTCTTTTTTTTTTTCCTTCTCATCATCTTTTTTTTAAATTAATTTTTATTGGAGTATAGTTGCTTTACAGTATTGTGTTTCTGCTGTACAGCAAAGTGAATCGGTTATACGTAAACATATATCCCCTTTTTTTAGATTTCCTTCCCATTTAGATGACCTCTTTTCAATCTCACAAGAACCTGAATAGGGAGTCAACCCATTTTACAGATGAGGAAACGGAGGCTCAGACATAGTTTAAGGAACTTGCCCGGGATCACTCTGCCGGGAAGTGGCTGAGGCATGTCTGGAACCTAAGCAGTCTGACTCTAGAAGGTGCTTCCTTTATCAGTTCACCTTAGAATTTGGTGGGTGGTAGGTAGCGTCCTACCCAAGGCTACAGCAAGAGTGGGACCCAGCAGAGGCGGCTGCTCAGGCAGGGTTTGCTCTAGGCACCAGGGCGTACATGCAGCTCTGAGCACCTTTTCTTGACTTGATATCATTCAGAGGTAAAGTAGGAGGAAGGGTGGTGAGGGGAGTGGATGGAAATTCGGATTAGCGATAAGCCCTGGCCCTCCTCTAGTCACCTGCTGTGTGTGTGTACACGTGTGCATATCCCTTAGGGACAGAAGCATACATATGGGCAGGTGTCAGGGTGGCTCTTTGGTGGTTGTGCATACAAGTATGTAGGTTACTGCCCATTAAAAAGGGAGAAAACCAGCGGTGGGCTCCTCCCTCCCCCTGCTGCTATCTTCTGGGTCTAGACAGGGATGTATACTCCCTGGTGTAAACAAGATCCTGTGAACCATGTTCCAAAACGTATATTGAGCACAGGGGCTGGCAGTCCCATTCTGCATGTGCTCGCATGGGAGATACAGACCCCAGTCACATCTAGGTGCTCCTGGAGCCCAGCTTTCTAGCAGCCTCACCTGGCTAGAGACCAGCTGAGAGCCAAGAAGCCTTCCCTACCGACCCTCCGAGCAGCTCAGAGGGGTGCCGCAAAAGCCTTCCACTTAGGTGTTTTCATCAATGGAAAAGTCCTATCAAGGCTCTTGCTTGAATGGTACTTCTTTTACTTTACCCCTAAATTTAAAGGACTCTGGGGTCTTTTTTTTTTTTTTTTTTTTTTTTGCGTTATGCGGGCCTCTCTCGTTGCAGAGCACAGGCTCCGGACGTGCTGGCTCAGCGGCCATGGCTTATGGGCCTAGCCGCTCCGCGGCATGTGGGATCTTCCCGGACCGGGGCACGAACCCGTGTCCCCTGCATTGGCAGGCGGACTCTCAACCACTGCGCCACCAGGGAAGCCCCTCTGGGGTCTTTTAAAGACAGTCCAGCAACTCTGCAGCCTTAAGGGCCTCCTTGTATGCATCAAAATGCTATTCATAGTACGTCCATAGGTCATCAAGAAAACATGGAATTGAGTTAATTTAAAAAGCAGGGGTCATGATAATCTATTTGAGAAAGAGTCCCTATGGCATAGTTAAAAACTGGCTTTCAGAAGTGGAAGCTCTCAGCAATTTAGAATGACTTATTCCCCCAAAACTTATATTAATTTGAATATGAATAACCACCATTTATTCAATACTCTGCTCCCGACACTGTGTTAACCATTGACATACATGTTTTCATTTCGTCTGTAAAGCAAACCTACATATCACCACTGTGTAAGTGAGGGCCCCCCGCGCTCAGCTGGCCCTGACTCATTGTGGGCCACCTGGCTGGTAAGAGGCAGAGCCAGATCTGAACCCCGGTCCACGCCAGCTCCTGAGATTGCAGACACACCGCCCTTGTATAATTACCGTGGTTGATGAAAAACCACAAATGACCTGAGTAATGCATTGGGAGATGGCAAACATGGGGTTGGAAGAGAGTCATTGACCCCTAGGGTGGGCATGTAGTGAGAACCACGGACACTGGGCAAAACTGGACTCTTCCTTTGAGAAAACAGGGAGCAGTGCCAGCGTTCAGGCTCAGCCCCTGCTGGGCTGTGTGGCCTGGATTGGCTTCTCCGTGCTCCCCCTCTTTTTCCAATGTATAGGACTGGGGACACCATTCACCCATCTGAATGTTTGTTTCAAGGCAGCGGTTTTAATCAAGGCAGGGTCTGCATTAAGAAAGGACATATTAGACTCTGATGGGGAGAGAGGGGAAGAGGGAAAAAGCCACCAGCTAGCTTCAGGCCCCTTACTTCACCCCAGGCAATTAAAATGATCTGTGGACATGTGGACACACCTGTTGGGTAGGTACCGGGCTCCTTTCAAGATGCTGGGGATACAGAAGTGAATGTGTTAACCAGCTTTGCCCTTAATAACAAATGGTGCATTTTGATTGTCTTAAAACTGTGACTACTTGAATAATCATTCTTTGTGGTGTTCAGGTGCTGGGTGGACACTCTGTTCTATCGTTGCAATATCATTTTTTGTGCTTCAGGACAATCAGAACTAAACCATTTAACCACACACTGCGCAGTCATGGAAATGATGGGATGTTGATGTTCCCAAAGTCTAGAGTGGGACATTGAATGGAGGCCGAACAGTTGAGTTCTCTTTACAACTGATGGACTGGAAACCACCTCAGATGCTAAATGACTAGTGTACTTGTATCTTAAATCTCCCCCCTGGCATTTCCTGCTAAGAGATACATTGTATTCTTTTCCTCCTGGAACGGCTGTGGTAAAGCTGTCTGCCGCTTCAGGATCCATCAATCTGCGTGCCCGGCATGTGGGTCTGCATTTAGAGTTGTTAGGGCAATGACTTTGGGTGCAGTTATTTTATGGAATTTTGGGAGGTTTCTTCCTTAGAGCTGCCCTTCCCCCTTCATTGGAGAGCTAATTGCAGTATAAACTTGGCACCTTCCCCGTTGGTTTAACAACAGTGCAACTTTTATCAGTTTTCTTGTTACAACTAATAATCAGGTTCTTTACTTCGCTTGATCTGTCAAGATTTTCCCTCTTTGATTTCAGCCTGTTTGATATGGAATGATGTGGAGTTATAAGCAAACAAATGACACACTCCTTGAAATTCTGTCAGGGCTAATAAAGTGAATCAAAACGAATTCGCTCTTCAGCTGTCATTGTCTTCCTTCCCCTTTTTCCTTTTCAAGCCTCTGACAGCAGCTCCTTTCCCTCACCAGGCGCTTCTGGAGCACTGGGTCTCCCGTTAGAGGGGGTGGGAAGAGTGGTAAACTCAGCGAGACGGGTCAGAGCCAGAGCGGGAAAGACTCCTTCAGATACTGGTGTGAAATGATTCTAGAGCCTTTTCCTCTAGAATCTTTTCTCTGGAATGATGTGATGATTTGGAGTTGGGGGTGGGGATGGTGGTTTTATTCTTTCCTAGAACTGTGTGGTTCCTTGTCTTGCCCATTTCTACTGAAAGTTCACGGATCAAGGATGAGTGGGCTCCAGCGTAAAAGCAACAGAAGCCCTAAGTCTTTAGAGCTCTGCGGAACAAGAGGCTCTGGAGAGGTTGATTCTGAATGCCTGAGGCTTACAGAGGAAGCCCTGCATGCCTTAGCCCTTGCTTAAAATCTTCCAAACACACACTGTTCCGTATTTGTTGACTTCCTGAACCCGATGACTAAGGATATTGTGAGTTTATTTTCCAAAGGTACTCCTTGGAAGAATGGTAGTCATTGCATGAGCTACTGAAACAGCGAGTGAGAGGGATGGGGCTGAAGTACGTCAGTGCGTAGCAGGGCCCAGGAAAACTGTGTTTCTTAAAATAAATCTCGGCATTTTCTTGGGACTCACTTCTTCACAAAGTCGAGAGCTGGAGAGAGGAAACTCCAGATAATCAATGATTCTTGTTTGATGGGTCCTGATTAACGGGCTTGCACTCTGGAGTGATTTATTTTCTCTATTCCTTCCTCTTTTCAGTCGATAAAGAGACTTGAGATCCTGGTTTGAGGATTCACTGAGAGCTCACGTTAAGTCTCCAATGCAATCAGTTTCCCAAGGGTTTGCCCTTTTTCTGTCCATTCAGCTCAATGCCGGCAACCACTTACTGACCACCTGCTGTGCCCCCGCCTTGAGAGACGCTGTCTGGGCCCAGAGATGGACGAGACACCATCTCTGCCACGATCTGGGGGTGGAGTGAGGAGGTGGTGCCAGCAAACAGGTTCTCTGCTTCCTGTGCAGCTCGGGATGCAGTGTGGAAATCAAGGGTGACTTCCTGGAGGAACCAGCGTAGGAACGGAGTTTTGTGGGGTGGCCCCAGGTGGAGGCACTCAGGTGGGTGGGGTGGCAGGAGTTCAGAGATGGGGAAGTGTGAGGTCCAGTTTTCCTGAGGGTAATTGTAATTATTACCGAGCCCTTGCTATGTGTAGGCATATTAGGTCATTCCGTCCCTATGACACAGACTGTCCACTTTCTTCTGTAAAGAGCTGGACAGTAAATATGTGAGGCTGTGCAGGCCAGAAGCCTCTATCACAACTACTCAGCTGTGCCATTGTGGTCTGGAAGCAGCTACAGATGACAAATGGGTGTGACTGGGCTCCCACAGAACTTTGTTTACAGAAACAGGTGGTCCCTTGGGTTTGGCCTGGGTCACAGTTGGCCAGTCCCTCCCTGCCTTATCATATATTTGGTATAATCCCCATTTTATGGAGGATAAAACTGAGGTACAGAGAGGTGAAAAGAAATTCACATGCCAAGGGCCACCTTGACTTGGTCAGTTCCCAAGCCCAAGCTTTTCACTTACCCACGCACTGCCTCACCTGCGAGGTCGACGCTGGCTGGGGAAGAGTGGATGGATAAGACTGCCTTGAACTGCGGTGTGAAAAGTTTGCCTTTCATTCAGTGGGGAGCCATTGATGATTCTGTGAGCAGGTGATAGGACTAGAGCTGTGCTCTTGGAAGATTACGTTGGTTGTGGTATGTAGGTAGATTCGAGTTGGGAGAAGAAGAGCTCTGTCTTAAACAGCGTGGAGTAGAGAGGTTCGGTTCTTTGGCAGAGCCATTTCTGACCACTGTAGAACTTTCCAGGTTCTCCCCGGTATGCCAGATACCTGTGTGGCCTCCCCAGGGCTCTGCACTGTGTGTGCTGGTGGGTGAGTGGGAGAGGGTTACCCCTGTACTTGTTGACAGAAGCTTGCTTAACCTTGGCTTCCTGCCGGACTGTGTAGACACAGAGAGGGCTGGCTTTAGGGAGGATACGTCTATTTTAAAATACCCTTAGTCACCTAGGGAGGGAATGAGCAGAGGTGCCTGTATCCCCTCCCACTCAGCGGTGTCCTTGTCCGTGGCCTGTTCTCACCTCAGCTGATGGTTGTGGGGCAGGTGGCTTGAAGCTTTGGGATGTTCTCGTGGTCCCTCAGACCCTCAGGTGGTAGGATCCCTCCAGGGCTTGAGACATCACTGCGGTGTATCTCCTGTTGAGGGAAGATACCAGCCTGGTATCACTCTCTGTACCAGCCTGGCCAGTTTCTGGCCTGCTTTTCTTTCACAGTCTACTGTGGTTTGTGATTCCAGATGGGGGTGCTCCAGACTCTCGAAATTGTACGTTGTGAAAGAGAAGGGGAGTGAGTCTTCAAGTCATTTGCGTCCTGGAGGTTCAGGGTAGAGGCTGTGGCTGGTTTTGTTCTGGCCCATTTTATAATGCTGGTGGTCAAATTTCTAATATCCTTTTTATTCACTGAACACTTAGCGTGTGTCACATTCTGTGTCCTTTATGTGTATGAACTCGTTTCACCTTCATAATGGCGCGATGATGTTGGTATTATTATCCCCTCTTGTAAATGAGGACACCCAGGCCAAAGGACACAGACGTAATAGGCAGCGTGGCAGCTAAGATTTAGAGCAGTCTGCTGACTCCAGTGCCCTCCTCTTGACCACCTGCTGCTTCTGCTTCCTGAGCCCCACGTGGGTCAGGTCAGGGGCTTCCAGGTGGTGCTTCACTGGGTCTTCGCAACCACCTTCTGAAGTAGACCTCACTGTGCCCATTTTACAGCTGGATAAACTGAAGCCCGGAAAAGGCAAGTGACTTGCCAAAGGGCATTCAGACAGCAGTGGATAGGTTTGGGGGTTTTATTTATTTTTAAACAATTCTTTCAGTGAGAACATAACAGAGAATGAGCCGAGTCAGTAGGACGGTATCATGGAGGGGGTGAGTGCATTGAATAATTTATATTTGCATTCAGAGAAGCAGTGTTGGAGAGTGTCTAAGGGATTCTAGAGTTAGTCAGCCTGGGTTCACATCCTGGTACCGCCACTTCCCTGTGATCTTAGATAAGTTACTTTATCTCTGTACACTTTAGTTTTCTCCTTTGAAAAGTAGACACAATGATAGCGTCTAGCACAGAGAATAAGGATGAAATGAGTTAATGCATGTAAAGTGTCTGGACCAGTGTCTGGCATGTATTAGGCTCTGTATGTGTTCGTTGTTGCTAAGCTCCTACTCTGCATAAGGCACTTTTTTCCGAATATGTTATATCACTCAGTCCTCATAAGAACTGACAAGTACATGGTATTTATTCCATTTTACAGATAAGAAAACCTAGGCTCAGAGAGTCAAACAGCTCACCTGAGGTCATACACCCGTTCCTCCAGAGACACATGTTGAGAAATTGAACAAAACAGACCCAAATCCCCACCCTGGGGAGCCTCCAGGGCTGGAACTTGAACCCAGGTCTTTCTCTTTTCCTTTGAATGTCTTTCCCTTTCTCTCTCTCCCTCTTAACAATTTCATCGAATGATCTCTCAGATTGGCCATTGTAATGACCAAGATGGCGCTCGACTTCCTTAGCCTTCTCAGTGCTTGTGAAATTGAAAATGATCTTGCTGAACTAGAGCTTCTATCTGACAATTTGGGAGTCATGAGGAAGGAAAGTGACATGGATTTAAGGGTTAGATGCCATGGTCCGAGGTGTGAAATAGAACCGTATTGTGGTGTGGGTCTCTGCAGTGGAAGCTTCGCGTTGGGGGCTGGGGGGTGGATAGGCGTCGTCTGTTCTCAGCGCTTGATGAAGCGGAAAGTGCACGTCTGCCTTGGCCCCTCTTGGGATGAGGCCTTCACGGTCCCAGGTGGAGCAGTGAGAGGTGCCGCCTCCCTCGAAGGGCCTATTTTGCAAGTCCAGGCCCTGGCCCTCAGTCCCCATTCCGGGGGCCTTGAAGGGCAGCACCCCACTGTGTGAGATTCCTCTGAGCACAGTGTTGGGAAGAGTGAGAGCTGGGGCAAGGACAGGGCTTCCACCGCTCTGTGAGTCACGCGAGATCTCGGAGCAGGCCTGCTAGTGGAGATACAGTGATCACCTTCATCCTTTGGGTGGAGACATCACACGGATTAGTATGTGAACTGCACCTGCAGACACAGCCCAGCTGAGGTGGGATACTTCTCCTTCTGAGCAGGCGCGGGTTTGTATCCCTCCTGGGGAAGAAATAGGTGCTAATAGATAGGACCTGCACGTCCCCCGCAAACTCACAAGTCCACGCGTGAAACTTAGCACTCAGAATTGACGAGGAGGTTTTCAGTTTTGTTTTTGGCTTGTGTCATTTAGGGAGAAAGTTTTTAGGCGAGAGTTTTCTTGTGTTTGTTGGCTCTTTGGAAGCAAATACTCTTTGTGCCGATGATTCTGTGACTGGGAGGGGGCAGGTCTGTCCGTCCCCCAAGGGGGTCTGCTTTCCTGATCCCGTGATGACCCAGCCTCTGCCTTTCAGGTGCTGTGCACACCAATGCTGTGTTTAAATATATTGGAATTTGCTGGGGGGGGGGGGTTTGTTCAGAGAATCCCAACTGTGAAAAGGATGCCAGGCTTTTAAGTTAAACTGATTAAATTTGAGATGATCGTGAGGCCATTCACAACCCCGCTCACACAAGAGTAATTGAAGCGCTCTGTGTTTTGGTACTTGGCTCCTTCACAAGGGACCCAGGCTCCTGAGAACTCGGCTGACTCAATAGCCCTCCTTTCCCTGAAATGGCCCGTGAAAAGATGCCTGTTGGGTGGTAACCTCCCCATACGTTTTCTCAATAAAGAGAAAAAGATGGGAAGGGGCGGGGTAGGGCAGTGGGGCGGGGGAGACCTCGCCTGCATTTAGAGCCGCCGCCTCTCAAAGCCGTCTGGCACAGACTGTTTAGTTCCGTGTCCCCTGTCCCATTCAGGCCTCGGCATGTTTTGAAGCTTTCTTTAGCTTTCTCCTGAGCCTTTATGGCAGATCTCTCAATAGGTGAAAGCCTGGCTCTGGCCAGCTGAATACCCCATGGGCACAATGCGCTGCATGTTAATGGCGCTGGCTGGCCCCAGACGGTTCGCCTGCGGGACAGTGGCTCCTATCCCAGCCCAGCAGCTGCCTCAGATGGAATCTGACGGGGTTCCTAAAGTTGCCCGTTTGCTTTTTTGCAGATCTACACGGACTGGGCCAATCACTATCTAGCCAAATCAGGCCACAAACGTCTCATCAAGGATCTCCAGCAAGATGTGACGGACGGCGTCCTCCTGGCCCAGATTATCCAGGTTGTGGGTAAGAGCAGATTTTACGTCAGGGGTGGATGAGTTACCGTGGAGACCAGTCCAGACGGGGTCGGGTCTGGCACGAGGGACTTGGAACCCCGACATTTAAAAATGCAGTGTTTCTGTCATCACACGTATGACACTTTTTTTGACTCTGTCTTGTGCCGGGGGAGTGAGGGGTACCAGTTTGCTTTTCCTGATAAGATCACCCACGTGGCAATCTCATCTTGATTCTCTGAGAAGAAAGACTAGCCCTGGCTGGGGGGAAATGCTGGTGGTTTGGGGAGGGGCTCTCTGTCCCCTTTCTTACCTCCTACCATCTTTCTGGCTCTCTCATTTCCCCCCTGCGATGGTGCTTTTTTGTGGATTACTCTGGCAATATTTCAAAAAAAAAAAAAACCGGCAATATGGGGCTGGTTTATTCCTGTGAACTCTAATCGGGTCTGAGAAATCAAAGGATCAAACTCCGCAGAGGGCTGGTTCTGTTTTTCATACTAGGGGAAGGGAAGTGGAGCGGTGGGGCTTTTAATGCCTTGGCTGTGTGCAGGAGGAGAGGAGTCACCCTGGGCAGGAACGTGGGTGGAGGCTGGGCACAGCTTTGCCTTGGGTCTTAAGGGAAGCACCCCAGTGGTCCTGCCTGAGAACGCAGAGCAGACCGTGGAGGCGGGAGACCAATTAGATGGCATTAGCCTGATGGTTGTCGCTGGCAGCTTCAGCGGCCGACTCATGCCGAAAGAGAAGGCAGAAAAAAAGGACAGAAGCCCCAGCCCCTCAGGCGTGAGTTCTTATGGAAAAGTTGCTTATCCTTCAAGTGAGAAGAAGCCTTGTATGGTTCTAGCTCTGCTCACATCTGTGGAGGCTGTACCTAAAAATATAGGTACGTTGCCCTCAGGCGAAGATCTTGGACTTTGAAAGAGAAAGATGCTTCCCTGCTGTCCCAAGATTGATTGAAGACCAGCTTCCATTGGTCCTCCTTCTCTTCTCTCCTTTTTCCTTCCTTCCCTGTATTAGTTTGCTGTTGCTGTATAACAAAGTGTCACAAACTTAATGGCTTAAAACAACATCTATTAACTATCTCACAACATGCATTAGCTATTTCTGTGCATCAGAAGTGCAAGCATGGCTTAGCTGGGTGCCTCTGCAAGGCTGCAGTCAAGGTGTTGGTCAGACCTCAGTCCTTATCTGGGGAAAGGGGTCAAGCTTACTCAGATTGTTGGCAGACTTCATTTACTTGCAGTTATAGGAGTGTGAGCCCTGGTTTCTCCCCGACTGTCGGTTGGAGGCCACCCTCAGCTCCTAGAGGACCCTCTCAGCTCCTTGCCACATGGGTCTCTGAACATGGCCTCTGCCACCTCTGTTTCCCTGTCTTTAAAATGGGCACAGCCATGCCTGCTTTGTCTGATCTTGTGGCAGTCTTGGGAAATGCACAAGGTAGGTATCAGATATGAAATATGCTTGGATACCGGAAGGCGTTTCTGGATAGGACTTGGTGGCCACTGCCTAGAAAGATATGTGTAGAAAGATGCAGAGGCCTCTGAATCGACGTCAGAGTGTCATGATAGATTAGTTGTGTCTGCCAGGGCCCAGCAAAGGTGAATGGTAACGTGTGTATTGCACATTCACTAAGCATAGTGCTAGGGAAACGTAAGCTAGCACGGTTTTTAATCATTGCTCCGGAGGATGCTTCCCTGAATCTATTCAGATGAGATGAACCTCCCTAGACAGTGACCTTTCTGGGCCTGAACTACTGGACTGTGATTTCAGAGGCTCAAGCTAGTACCACTGATGCAGGCTGCCACTCAGGCCACCAAGTTGCTTCCCCCCAGCCCTCCAGGAGAGGCTCCCTCTGCCCAGGGACTCGCTACTAAGTAAGGCCAGATGTCAACACATGGAACTCTACCCCTGACGGTGCCAGGCTCACACCCTCTGCTCTGGGTGTGGAGAACAGAGGCCCAGGATACGGGGAGATGAGAAGGCAGCTAAACATAGGCATCTCCTGTGTGACTTCTTCCCTAGACTGTCCATTAGCGAGTTCAGAACATTTCATCTCAGAGTGTCTTGTGAACACAGATCTCTTGGTTGGCGGGGTGTGGCGGGAGGGGACAGCACTCTGACCAGGATGCTAAACTATTAACCACTATACTCCATGCTTCCCCCACACATGTGCCTATAAAAGGAACATGTAAAAATATATATTTGTATGTGTACGTGTTTTTAATATATACATATATGTGTGTGTGTGTGTGTGTGTGTGTGTGTATACACACACACATATGTGTGTTGGGGGTGGGTGTATTTCTCTCTGTTCTCCCTAAGATTTTCCCAGAATTGGAGTCCTAGTGACTCCATCTTGTATTGGACAGAATTCTAGTGGTTACAGTTGCTCTTTGGCTGGAGAGCTCCTACTCATTCTTGAAAGGTCAGTTTCTCCCTGATACTTCCTAGCTCCCCCAGGCAGAGCTGGAGGGACCCTCCTCTGTCATCCTACTGACTGCTGTATTGGGCCCGGGTCTCTCCAGGCCTGGGTGTGAGTCATCTTTCTTTCTAGATTCACAGCATTTAACATGGTACCTGGCGTGCAGTGATGTTCAAGAAGAGTTGAGGAGATTAGGGATGAGAATTTTATTCACTGCAACCCTTGCTTCCCTAAGCCTGGCTCGGATTGTTTCCAAAAGGTGGCCCAGATGTTTTCCCTTACCAGTGTTTAGTATTCTTCTGAGCACTCCTCTAAACTGTATGTCACACCCTCCTCCTTTCCAGGATTCTGGTGCAACTCTAAGGTTTGGAAGGGACCTTTTAAAAGCCTCAACCTGATGTGTGAATTGCTTCCATGAAAAGTAGTCAGCAGAGTCTATTAAAGTAGTCAGCAGATGGGCAACTTACTACCTCCTCAACCAGTTCTAACGACAGAGAGTTAGAATTTTTTAAATGCTCTTGTTTCATTAAGTCAAAATCTGCCCCTCCTTGGTAGTGTCTCCCTACAAGTACTAGTTCTGCCCTCCAGGGCTACAAAGAGCAAGCTAATCTGGGATAACTAGAGCATCAAAATAATTGAGGACCATCGTGGATTATAACTGTGGAATAAAATAGGAATCTACAAATCTGTTTTGATAGATACATACATAGATGATCTGTCAATGGAGAAGAGAGAACTCAACTGTTCGGGTGAATGCTGACTGATAAATGTAGAAGAGTTGCATGGTAAAGGTTAGTTAAGGCAAGAATCATCAACGGATGCTGAAATCTAGAGGAGAAAGTTTGATGGAGAGCAGCTATTTACATGGTCTCACAGTGGCTCTCCACCGATGGCTTATTAGCTGCAAAGGGAGCTATAGTAACCACATGGGAGAATGAGGCATCATGACCAGGTGATCAAAAGTACATCACTGGGGCTTCCCTGGTGGCGCAGTGGTTGAGAGTCCGCCTGCCGATGCAGGGGACGCGGGTTCGTGCCCCGGTCCAGGAAGATCCCACATACCGCGGAGCGGCTGGGCCCGTGAGCCATGGCTGCAGGGCCTGCGCGTCCGGAGCCTGTGCTCCGCAGCGGGAGAGGCCACAACAGTGAGAGGCCCGCGTACCGCAAAAAAAAAAAAAAAAAAAAAAGTACATCACTGGTGAGCAGCAGCTGGGTGTCACGTGCTTCCTGATGTGGTACCTCGAAAAGAGTGCAACATCACTTAGTGTTGTATTGCAGTCAGGGGTGGAAAACCTGAAACCCATCCTGAGGAATCTCAGACAAACTCAAATTGTGGAACATTCTGTTAAAAAAAACTGGCCTGAATTGTTCCAAAATGTCAGTGCTGTGAAAGATATAAAAGGCTTAGAAATTGTTCCAGAGGAAAAGAGATTAAAGAGACCTGACAACTAAATGTACCGCATGATCCTGGACTGGATCCCACACAGGGGCATAAAATGCTACAAAGGACAATTTTGAGTCAGTTGACAAAATTGGAATATTGGAATTACAGTAATGTTAAATTTTCAGAATTTTAAAATTGTACCATGAAATAATATCCTTGTCCTTTGGAAATACACACTAAGAGTGAGGGACACGATCTATGTAGCCTACACTAAATTGATTCAGAATTTTTTAACAAGTGTACCTATAGAGAGAAAGAGGGAGGGAGCGAGAGAGGGAGAAAATGAGAACGGATGATGCTATACGGGAATTCTCTGTACTGTTCCTGTAGCTTTTCTGTAGGTTTGAAGTTACTTCAAAATAGTTCAAAAGAACACATCTAAATGAAGGTCCATGAAAACCTGCAGTCAGGGAGATTGTCCTTTGAAGGGACAACCCGTTCCTAGGCCTGGGAGGGAGGAATGTTGTGCATAATGATTAAGGATCCGTGTGCAATGAGGCCTGACCCATGACTGGGGAGCTGGGGGGCTGGGTTGGGAGGGTAGGAATCAGGGAACGTTTCCTCAAGGAATTTATCTATAAGCCAAGACCTCAAATTTGGAGTTAGCTGGGTAAAGTGGTCAGGGAGGGCTTTCCTGGTGGAGGAAATAATGCATAGAAAGGCTGGAGGGTAGAGAGTCAGAGGCTCAACAAGGCAAAATAAGGCCGGGCTACCAGGTACAGGGCAGTGAATTCTGGGCTTTAACCTAAAGAACAAAGGCCAGTGATCGAAGAGTCGGTTTTCAGCTTGGGAATCTTACTCCCTCCTCTACTATTTCTAATGATGGAGAGTTGGAATCCTTTAAAAGCTAAGATGTGTAACATGAAGGAAAACCTTAGATGCTTTTCACAGACATTGCTCCTACCTAAGTCTCCACCTAGCCCAGATGGGCCCTAGAGTCTAGCCATCTATTCATCCATCCATCCTAGGGCTGGTCTTACCAGATAGTGGCATATCTTGGGGCCCACACTTTTCTGTCATTGCCTTCTGCCCGTTAGGCAGAAAGTAGACCTTTTGCTGCTGCCTCTTAGTGCCCTTGCTTAGTGACTGAGGGTTGGGTGTCTGTGTTCAGCCTCCTATTAGTATGATTATCTTCCTGAGTCATGAGCTGCCCGAAGCCGGCAGTTGCCTGCCAGCCCATCACGGTGCCATGTCCGTGAGTTATTAGAAAGGTTTGTGAGGCCAGGATAAACAGCATGAATCAAGAGGGAGAGACAGGCCTCCCCGCTCCTGCCTACGTTGCTGTCACGCAGGAGGATGCCAGAAGGGGTTGGAGCGAGCGAAGGAGAGAAGGGGCGGGAGACAGGGAGGAAAGAGGAGAGAGAGAGGGAGGGAAACAGGATAAACAAAGGAGGCTTGGAGAGAAGGAGGAAGCCAAGACAGAGAGGGGATGAGAGCAGCTCACTTTCCACCACCATTTGGTCTGCCCCTGAGCACAACCAGGAAATTCAGGCAACACGCAGGACTCTACGTTCTTTCTGTTGATGACCTGCTACCATGGCGTGGCCTTGGGTAAGTCATCTGCCTTTCAGTGAGGGCAGCCAATTTTGCTAGACGTTGGCAGGGCTGCCAGCTGCCCTGCACATGCATAGATGCCATGCATAGATGCTTGGGCTGTTGAAATGCTTGGAACCCTTCTGAGGAGGTCTTTTGAGAAGTGATGAGCTTGATCCCATTCTTCTCAAAGTGCACTGATGCTTTCCAGTTACTAACTTGTCACCTTGTGTGCAGACAGGTCGCCACATTAGAGATTTGCTGGAATGAATAAATTACCATTGGCACTTGAGGATGCCGGTTTTAATCACAGTTGAAGACTTCGGGGGACAAATGCCTTTGCTTCTCTGGTTATCTTCTCTGGGGCTGTAGCCAAAGACCCCCTACCCCGAGTTAATAAATTCAGCTCTGAGGACCAAGCTCTTCTTCCTTCTAACCAGCAGAATCGGAGCTGCTATTATTGCTCTAAGTATTTATGACAACCACAGAAATTCTTGAGAATTTAAGTTGAAGGAGAAGTATTTAAATTACATGAAATTGGAAACTAGGAGGTCCAGACTTTTTTGCATTTTTATTAAACATTTATTTTGCGTTGGGGCTGAGTCATTTGATCTCTTCCCATGTTTTCTTTAGAGGGTCATGAATAGGCTTCACCCCATTGGTTTATTTTGAATGTTGTAAGATGGCAGCGTTAGGCTTATAGGAGCCTAATGAATTCAAGGAGCACCTGACTGTGGTTTAGGTGACAGACCATGAAAAGGAATTAGAGGGATAATTAGACCAAATCCCTTGGTTTTGTTTATCCAGAAGGTATATAAATAATCTTTAAAATGACTTCTCAGGATCATAGTTATCCATCCTTCACTTTAACGAGCACTAATGAACTGGGTGTTGATCAGATTCCAGTGCCGTATGACTTTGGCCGTCGTGAGTATCCAACTGGAAGATACCTTGAGTGGCCTTGATTCTCAAAAGCCATATCGGTGTTGTGTATCAAAATCCAAGGTCAGAGTGCAAGCCTGCCATCATTTCCCACGTATGAAGGAGTGCCATTTGTCAAGGATCTTCCTTTCTTTCCACCTTCAGTACATACCTGGATATATACAAGTGAAAGAGCAGCTGCCTCAAAATAGACAGTAAAACTTTGATTCATTGGAATGTTCAGAATACTCCTTAGTTCCCCTCAACAAATACATATTGAGTGGCTACTGTGTGTCAGGCACTGTGCTAAGCTCTAGGGTTATAGTAGAAAACGAAGCAGATGAAAATCCTTGTTTTTGTGGAGTTGACATGCTAGTGACACATTCTGGCTAATTGTATTTTCTGGTGAACTGAAGAACAAACATGCATGAGTTATCCCATTCACTGGGCATCCTTCACGTGCTTTCTAAAGGCTTTATGGCTCCTCTATTGGGAGTAGGGAAAAGCAGGTGGAGGAAGCTTCCTAAAATGCCTCTCCCAGTGTTCTTAAGAGCTGAGAAAACTCAGTTGGCTCTCTGAAGACCGAGGTCTTCCCAGGTGGGTCATAAGCCTGAATATCTATTACTTTGGGCCAGTTCTAAAGACGGTGTAGATCAGGCTGAATGTACACTAACCAGGCTGCCTCTAGTAATTAGATTTTTAAATAATTTCCTGCCACTAGCTTGCTTTCTTATTTTTTACTTCTTAAGATAGACACACTAGAGGAAAAAAACCCAGTTGAGGTAATGGTGAGCTATATTTACTTTCAGGTGTTCTAAAACCTTAGTGTCCTGGGACACTTTGAGTCTGTTATCCTCTTCAGACACTTTGCAATGTCTTTTCTCTTCATGGAAGTTTTACGTGTCATAGTCATTAAAATCTGATGTGATATATATATATATATATATTTTTTTTTTTTAAATGCAATTTTGCAAACATTTGTCGAGCCCTAAGGATACAAGTGTGAAAAACAAAATCTACATGTCTGCATAGCTGGGGGAGACAAGAAAAGGAGTTACGCATTAGGTGTTACTTAAAAGCAAAGTAGAGGCAAGTCCAGGGTGCTGGGAGAGCAAAGAGACCTAGTGGGACTTACCCTTCTAGGGGAGGGGGCATGCAGTAGAGGGCCATGGGATTGGGGAGGAACCTCATAAAGGCTTCACAGAGGAGGCAAGTCCGTAATTCTTTACTGTGAACTCCTAGCTGAGTTTCTGGGCTTAAGTCAGATGGAGACATCAAAAAAAGGGAAATTTTATTTTATATATTTTTGCATAGATGATAAGAATATAGATTATTGGATTAATGACCTCTACCATACATAGAACACTCACTGTGTGCTAGGCACTGCACTAAGCAGTTTACTGGCATCATATAATCTTCTTCTCACAGCTCCTCCTGTGAAGTAGGTAGTATTAGCTCCATTTTATAGATGAGGAAACTGTGGCCCAGAGAGGTTGTGTTACATGGCTAAGATCACACAGCTGAGAAGCTATAAAGCTGAGCTTCAAACTGGGGTATCTTCGCCTCCAAGCCACTACATGTACTGCCTTTCTTGTAGCACTGTAGTTGCAAACGCAGATGTCTTGGGCTGTGTCTTGCAAGGATTCCTCCATACTTAGGATGAAATACATTCACCATGGGAAGCTGGGCCTTTCTTCCCTGTTATTTATTTGATTTCCAGCTTATTCAGTACAGCCTCTTTCTATCACTTCCCTAAGTAGGTAGGTATGTACTCTTTTGACTTCATTCAATAGTGTGTGTTCTAGATCTAATCTGGACTTACTGTTTGAGCATGGATGTGACATTTTTAAAGTCTCACTCTCTTGTTCTTCCATTGGACACCGCTTCGGGAATAGAATCAGGACAAACAAAAGCAATCTTAGCGCTTCTGGCTAAAGATGGGGTGAGATGCTGTCATCTATGGCTTTTGTCCCCAGGAGCTGTGTTGTGGCTGGATGGATCCACTCTGAAGCACCCTGTCTTTTGTGGGCAAGTTGCAGTTGCCTTTTTCAGAGCCTAAAGCACAGTCACAGCTCAGGCCGTTTCCCAGTCTCCAGACATTTCCACCATGCCCCATCACTCCAAGACTGTCATCAATGCAGTTGTCTCTGCCTTAGATGACAGCGACCTTGCCCCAGCTGTCCCTGGAGGGCGGCAGCTCGATGAGTAAGTCCTGAAGCTTGCTAGATGCGTCTCAGTATTTCACATGCCTGTGTTGGTTGGACAAACCCCAGTATGGGCCTTAGGATTTTCTTGGCCTCAGGGGTCCTGAACATCACTGCTCAAAGTGTCTGTGATGATTATTTATTTTTCTGACTTGTGTTTCTTTTTTCAGCAAATGAGAAGATTGAAGACATCAATGGCTGTCCAAAGAACAGATCGCAAATGGTAAGTGGTACACGGGCAGTGAGTGTTTGTGTTACGTTAGTAAGCCCTGCCTCTAAATGATATTGACCATCTTGAAAACATTCACACCACAAGCTTTACTCTGGGGGATTATATTAATGAACTAACAGCCATTTCCAAGTAGCCGTGGTTTGCTTCTCTGACATTTGTTGGCTTTTATTCGAAGATGGCTGTGATTTTTACGTAGGTCGTGAGACAGCGAAAATGGTCCTTGCTCTTAGAAACAAGTTATGCAGAACTGCTGCAAACATACCCTTGTTTAGAACTTGGGCTGATACGACTCTTGCTTTTTCCTCAAAGACCCACAACAATTTCTGTTTGTGTGTGGTGCTGGGGCACAAATGGAGTGATGGAATCATAACAACCATCAGAGATCGGGACGTGTGGTCTGATTGCCTTTAAAGGTTAGAATGATGTGAAATCACAACTGTGACAGGAAATGTGAAATGTCCAATCACATCCAGACCATTCACGACGTAACCTTGACAAGTGACATTCTCTCTGGCGTGATGTGCTTAAGCTCTGATATTATAACTTGAAAAAAATCTTTAAAAATCTATTCTGTTCTTGTTGCATGTCCTGCACATAATCTTTGAATGAAAATTCATGATCACTGTTGAGTTCAGGGAGCATTGAATTGTGACACAATCTGAGTGCTTAGTTTTTCCCTTAGAAATGCTTTTCAAATATGAATATTTCCACAAAGATTGTATATTATCAGACTGTTAAGATGACGCTAATACCTGTTTAAAATATGAAGGTGGCAACTGAAGGACAACCTTTTCTCCTGGACGTTAATTTGCTTCCAGAAATCTAAAAAAGAGGCATAATTTGTTTTCTAACCTCACCCTCCTCCCTTTGAGTAGACACAATTGGATAGTGTCATTCCAGAACACACTGAAGTGATTGGCCTTCCTTGGGTTTACTGTTTAATTTTCTGAATTGTTTGTTATCCCAGTGAGTGGACAAGATAGCCTTTTCATCAACTTTTTATCTAGACACGCAAAGTTTCTTACTATAAAGAGGAGTGAGTGTGCCTGGTGGGGGCAGGGGATGTCATTTTTCACGTGAAATTCGGAAACGAGTTTCTCTTTTGTTGTTGTTCCACTGGAGATTTTGTTTCTTTCTGTGTGATCCAGAGAGCAGCCCGTCCTCGCATAGGAAAGTCCCCACGCAGACATCTCATGGCTGCTTTGACTTTTGGAAAAGCTTAGCTGCTATTTTTGCCAGAGCTACTACAGCTGTCTGGTGTATTAATAATTGAGAAAATTTGGAAGATAGAAGACTTAATTTTAGTGCAAGCATTTTACACATGCAGTCATAGCTTCTCATGAAAGAGATGTAGTGTTTCCGCCTGGGATAGAGATGGATGCGTTTGTCCCAGCCCATTATAATGCATATGTACAACTGACAGCTTAAGGTAGTGAACCTTTTATTCTGTTTGGTGCCTTTGTATTTTCTGTACCTTCTGTTGGAGATGTTTGCTGTTAAAGTCTACTTTCAAGCTTACAGAATAATACCGTCACCTCAGATTCTTCTGTGCCAATTTAGTTTATGTAAATATGTTATGTATAACGCTACACAGCACCAACGCAATTTTGTGGTTTCTCTATAACTCTTTCAGCTATGGAAGTATTGGGTTTTTCTTCATGCACTGTGTTTTTTTTTCTTTTTTTTTTTTTAAGAACACCGGAATATAAAATCCTAAAATCGTCTGTGGTAATTAGTTCCAGCTCAGGGGCGGGGGGATGGGGTGGGCAGACAAGGTCTGGTGGTAAAAGTGGCAGAGAATAATTCAGCAGACAGGATGTGAGTCCAGGAGAATGACAAAACCTCCACCACAGTCATTCCATTCTGTAGGAGATGAGAAAGGCGATGATAAGGAACTCGGGGCCATCGTCCTTTCACCTACATCACAAAGCAATGACAAATCCATAACGCAGAGCTCACCTAGGGCACACAGGAAGTGCTGCTTACACGCAAGCGCAGGTGGTGTTCTGGCTAATAGGACACCTGTGTGTATGTGTGTGTGAGCACGTACAGAGTTAAAGCATCCCTACTCATGGGAAGTATCATTTGGGAAGATGGCATAGCAGATGAGCTACCATTTCTAGATTCCTAGAAGGTTAGACTCCCAATTAGGCTTTATTTAGGGCAGCCAATGATAAAGATTTGTTGTTGTTTGCTAAATGTTGCCTGTTTGGAGGAGACCAGAAGGGAACATGCACGGAGAGCATCATGTTGGCAAAAGGAAGATGACACACAACGAGAGAATTGGAGAGCGTACCTGCTGGGAGGGTAGCTATGACTCCACTGAAAATCATCAGCATAGAGTTACTGTGCTCACAGAAACAGCATCTTCAGAGGCCTTAAATAACGGAGACAAAGAGAAACAATTTTTGCTTCAGAGCAGGGGAATGGGTGCTATTTCAGTTTTCAAGGGGCAAATTATTTCATTAGCTAATCGGTGGGTAGGCACGAGAGCTTTAGTTTTACAGGTGGGATGCCTCTTCCTCCTCTCGTGTCTCCCTCCTCCTGACCTACCAGGCTGCCCGGAGCTCTGCTCTCCAACTCCTGAGCTCCAAGCTCTGCTTCAAGTTCTTTTCTCTTCCCAGAGGCTGTGGAAGTGAAAGCAGACACTTGTGGCATATGGACTAGAGAATTCCAGAGGCCTTGATGCACAAACATTATGGGCATGGCACTGTATACTTATAGCTTGTCGGTCAGCACACAGTCACAGAGTGCCGACTAATGCCAGGCACTGGACTAGACCAGGTTAGTACCCCAGTGAACAAGATGGGGTCCCTGCCCTCAGGGAGCTCAGTGATGAGTGGGCAGGAGACCAGAGAACAATTAGAACACTGGAATAGTGCCACTGCTCCCATAGACATCTGTGCATGGTACAGTGGGGGCCATTCCACTCCAGGACAAGGGGAGGCTTAGGAATAACGTTTAGGGGTTGAGTCTTGAAAGGCAAGAGGGTTCACCACAGAGAATGATGAGTGGAAGACGATTCCCATTGCTGGAGATTCTGTTTACCTGAGGCTATCCTGGACCCTGCAGAGGAAGGTTTTGCAGCCTTTGTTCGTGGATCCTACCATGTGCCATCAGCTGTGTCTGGTGAGACTCTTCTGGCCTCTCCTCAGTGTCAACCCTTTGTCCTGTTGTATCCGAGGTGAGGAATAGGGCGTGGAAGAGACCAGAGTGCGACAGACCCCAGAAGCATGGTGGTCTTTTCAGACCTGGGCCAAGTCTTCTGTGTTCATCGTCACCCCCCAGGTGGCAGCGCCTCAGGGAACAGCCCCATTGGACCCTGGAGTGAAGTTTTCTAAAGGAAAATACCCGTGCGATCAACTCCTGTGGATGAAAGTTGAACCGTGGGATGTGAGAAATGGTGGTTAATATTGTTAATATCAGCACTCACAGGCCGTTCACTCTCATGGGCACACTCGACCCTCCCGACCCTGCTGTAGGCCAGCGTATCAAGAGACACTGGTGCTGGCAGCTGGAGGGCTGTCCCCAGTGAGAGGCAGAGCCAGGACCTCGGCATCTCCTGTGATGCTCTCGTGGCCCTCGTAAAGCAGGACTGTGCCTGCAGCCGAAATGCAGAAGCGTGGCAGTGGCTTCCCTTTCCCGAGCAAGCCTGGCCTCAGCTTGTGTTGGAGGAGTGCTTTGCTCTGTTTCAGTCTGACATAGATGCTTTGGGGGCCAAATCATCGGAGATGGAGCTGTAGAAACAACATTCCCCCCACCTCCTCACCCCCCATCCATTTGGCCCTTAAATAGGTTTGTGTATGTGCGTCAGAGCTGGTTAAAATGTTTCGTCTGTTTAGCATTGCCAGGGCAACCCGTGGGGCATCTTTTTGGCTTTCAAGTGGTGTGTTCAGCAGCGTTACGTGTGTGTTTGGAAGGAGAAACATTGCTTGGAGCACAGCCAGTGGACGCTGGGGCTGCCACTGCCTTGCGCCTTGAACCCACTGTACTCCAAGACGCTGGCTCACTTTGGAGCCTAGGAAAGGAGCAGCAGGGGGTGGTTTTCTTTTTTCATCCTTACTATTTTAAGTGGTTTGGCTTTGCGTTGTCGATTAGAAGAGGTGCAAAGTTAGGAAGGCTGCCTGTCCTTTCAGGCGCTTTCAGTGGAAAGCCCTGGCCTGTTTTCTGCTCTGGCCTGGGGTCATCTGGGACCTCTCAGTGCTTCCCACCTGCCTGCCCACCTCCTCCTGGGCCCTCAGGGAGTCCTGCCTACTTCCCTCAGCCCTTCTAGACCGAGGGCCTGCCTGGGCTTGGGAACCAGACGGGCCAACTTCGAGTTCCTTCTCTGCTCTTCTGTGGCTTGAGCTAATTATTTAACCTCTTGAAGCCTCTGTTTCCTGTTCTATAAAGTGGGGTTGATAATAATACGAACCTAATCAAGTTTTTGTGAGGACTAATGAGGCAGTCAAAGTGATAACGACGGATGACAGTAATGATGATGAAAATAAGCCATAAAGCCAAACAGTGTTTGCTGTGTGCCAGGTGCCGTCCTAAGTGCTTCACAAATAACCTCTTAGTTCATCCTCCCAACAGCCCTTTGCGGTAGGTGACCTCATCACCCCGCTTCTCCATAGCACATGGTCAGCACTCAGTCAGCGGTGGTTTCTCCAATGATGATAATTTGTTTTAATAGCCATTCAGATACTGGGGGACATGGAACCCTTGGGAAATCTGCGAAGAGCTCCTGGCCCTCTCCTCCCCGGATCACACATCCCCTGGAATTTTGCATACGGCCTGAGCAGCTCACGGCTCCCAAAGTCCTCTGGGGCTCCACAGACCCGCACATTCGAAGTGCCTGCTGCTTAGGGCACTGGTCTGCTCGTCACCCTGTCCTTTCAGAGGCCCCTGTGGAAAAAGCCAGCAGCTAGGTTCCCAAAACAAGAGGAATTGGCTCTTAAACACAGAAGGACAGGACACTGGCTTTCAAACTTCTGTTCCATGAGCAGAACCCCCACGCTTTTTTCCGAAATAAAATTGTATGTGGCACCCCACATGTGAAAGTGACAAAAACTGCATTAGTGCTTTACATAGGATTAGGCAGCCCAGGGAGGGCCATCGTAGCATCTCCCTTTCACCTGCCTCTTCCCTCCCCCTCCCCACTGTCACATTTGCCCCTGAAGCCCCCTTTCAGAAGGCCAGCCCCTGAAAATACACAGCGCGATGAAGCCTAGGGACCCCCTACCCGGGCGTCAGCTTCCAGCTCTGGATAGATCCAGCCCATTCTCTGGTCCTCCTAAGTCTCCTGTAGGAAGAGAGACCATCAACTAGGTCGTCTTCACCTCTAACCTCTGGAGGTTACAAGGCCTCAGGGCTAAGAGCATGGACCCTGAGGGTCGGCTGCTTGTGACCCAGGGCATGTTCCTTAGGATCTCAGGGGACCAGTCTCTGTAACGGAGTCAGTAACAACACCTGCCTCCCAGGGTGCTTTCAGGTGTGCATGAGACCATCTGTATGACATGCCTGAGTGCTGCTGTGCACAGAGGAAGCACACAGTTGATGTTAGCTCTTAATAGGATGAGGTTTTTCAAGATACCCCAGTATTTTTAAAGAAATAGATGTTTCAAGACCGGCCAGCCTCCCTTTGGGTGAGGGGATTACCGCCGTGGCCCTGGCTAATCCACGTGGCCTCCCGGCACTGTACTTCCTCCCCCGGGAGATGTGGGAAGTGACAGCCCTATGAATAGGTGCGATTATTGTTTGTATTTTGCACGTGGAGACTGAGCTTTAAAAGGTTTTTTGGCCTCAGACTACTTGCCTAGGAGGCAGAGCTGGAGCTTGAACCCAAGTCTGTCTATTTGGAGAGCCTGTGGTGGTCCCTTCTGCGACAGAGAAAGGGCATAATAGTCTCCACCTCACCAGTGCCTTATTTCTCACTCGTGAGCACAGTAGAGCCAGCTGGGTTTAGCTGAGAGTTAGTGAGAAGGGAGGAGAGTGAGTATTTCTGGAGATTGCCTGAGTTGACCTGTCGATGGGAACTCAAGAGCTGAAAAAGGGGCAAGTGGCCCCCAGTGAAAGGCAGCCTCTTGAGAAGCCCAGGAAGAGCCCTGGCGCCAGGTACCTCCGACTGCGTTCTGCACAGAGCTTCCTGGGCCAGGAGAAGGCTGTCTGTAGCAAGATCAGGTTTCCAGCCCCAGTGACCTTGAGCCCTCCCAACAGCTGCCAGAAAGCCGGCTGCATGCCTGGGGAGTGTCTGAGATCCTCGCGCAGCTGAGTTGCCTCTTCCCTGGGCCCTTGGACCTATTTTTACATAACCCTAAGGGCACACACGTTACAAAACCAAGAAAGAATGAACGTCCATGGGCCCCTTAGAATTTAAAACAAAGTGGGGAGTCCAGGGCCAACATGGGCAGGAAGCATCCACTGCTTCCCATTCAGGGGGCACATCCAGCATCACTGCATGTGTTGTGGCTGACATTCTCTTTCAAAGATGGCGGCCATCTCCATGTCTGTCTCTTACCTCTTTGGTCACCTCTCTGTTCAAAACCATCATTGGCTCCCCATTTACCTCTCCATACTCTTGAGCACACAATAGAAGGGCCTTCACAATCTAGTTACCACCATCTCCTGCCACTTGGCCACTCAAACTCTATACCCCCAGCCATACTGGAACTTGGGGTGCCCCAAGCAGGCCCTGTACTTTCGTGCCTTGTACTTTGATGCAAGCTGTCCAGTCTGCGAGGAAGACCTGATGATTGTCCCACCTGGGCAAATGTAACCTTGAATATTCAGGTTAACTGTTAACTCAAGTAACTGAGATAATTAGGTGCCTTTTGTCCCTTGTGTTCCCAGGTGTGAAAGCATGTCTCATAACCTGCTCTTTGTGGTTGTCTGTTCAGTTGTCTTCTTGAAGGAGATGCTGTATCTTTCACCTGAGGATCTAAGCACCTATCACTTAGATGACTAGCATATAGTAGGTGGTTAATAAATGTTGGGTGGATGGGTGGACAGATGGAAAAACCAAAGAGGGAGCTGGCCTGGATGTGTCCATGGGGCTAGAGGATTATAACATACTGTTATTCTCATATCATTATCTACTGTTGAGCAGTGATTTGAGCACTGGGTGTTCACTTGGAAGTTCTTTATGGGATTTAAGAAATGGATATTTAGCACTATTCTAGAAGTGTCTTTCCTCCTCTTAATTCTTTTCTCCCTTGGTTTATCCAGAGGATCCAAATAGAACATGGCAGCTAATTTTTCGTTTACTGAGTTCTTTTATGTTGCTTGAGGTAAGCATGTTTAGACATCTTTACAATTACCAGAGATGATTAACATTGATAATAAAAATGAAGATAATTACTGTTCTAAGCGATTTACATGTTTTAAGTCACTTTATTCTCATAACAACCCTATGGAGTAAGAAATATATTTTGTTCATTCCATTAAAGGGTATGGAGAACTTGGACCCTGATGCCATTTGCTGTGCTCTGCCAGGGGCCAAATGTGAGGCACGTTGAAGAACATCTCGTTCTTTCCCCCTCATGCTGTAGAGCCTAGGGTTATTGCCTTTGTCCCTGATTCTGTCTGGGTTTTTATATAATATTAATAGCAAATACATATACAGTACATTGGGGCAATGTTTTAGACATCTTACCTGCATTATAACTGGTTTTATTTTCATAAAACCCTATGAGAGCAGGTACCTTTATTATTTCCACTTCACAGGTGAGGAAACTGAGGCAGAGACAGGTTTAGTGTTTCCTCAGGTCGCACAGCTAGTAAGCGACAAGCTGGGTTTTTTTTTTTTTTTTTAAACTAGCTCCTAGTTTAAATTTTATTATTTATTTATTTAATTTTTGGCTGTGTTGGGTCTTCGTTTCTGTGTGAGGGCTTTCTCTAGTTGAGGCAAGCAGGGGCCACTCTTCATTGCGATGCGCGCGCCTCTCACTACTGCAGCCTCTCTTGTTGCGGAGCACAGGCTACGGACGCGCAGACTCAGTAGTTGTGGCTCACGGGCCTAGCTGCTCCGTGGCATGTGGGATCTTCCCAGACCAGGGCTCGAACCCGTGTCCCCTGCATTGGCAGGCAGATTCTCAACCACTGCGCCACCAGGGAAGCCCCAAGCTGGGGTTTGAATCCTGGAAGCCTGGCTCGAGAGTCCATTCCCTTAACTGTTATGCTATCCTACATATAAGGAAATAGATGGAAGAAGAGAAAATGACTGACGTGGAGGTGCAAAAATTATATTTGTAATACTGTCTCCTCATGTAGGTAAGGGCAGAGCTTTGGGATGAGGCATTCCATCATGGCGAGGAGATTTGGGATTAAAAAGAATAAGCATGGACTCTGGAATCAGGCAGGCCTGGGTCTCACATACTGGGCGGGTGTGCTGGGCAAGTTACTGAAAATCCGAGTCTTTTTCCTTCTCTGTGAAAGGGAGATAATTATGGAAATTGCCCCCAGGGTTGCCAGGGATGAATGAGAGACGCATTAAAAGCACCTGGCTCATGAAGAGAGCACATTAGACTGTCATTCCCTTCTCTGTTGACAAGTCCCGTATTTCCTAACTATTAACTTGTGCATTAAAAAGGCTTTTCATATTCAAAAAGTAGGTACCAGTGTGGTAGGCTGAACAATGGACCCCCAAAGACTTCGACATTCTAATCCTCGGAACCTGTGAATATGTTCTCTTAAATGACAAAGGGGACTTTGCAGAGGTGATTAAATTAGGGATTTTGAGACAGGAAGATTATCCTGGATTATCTGGGCAGGCCCAATGTGATCACAAGGATCCTTCTAAGAGGGAGGCAGGAAGGTGAGAGAGAGAAGATGGACCGTGGAACATGGAAGCAGGTCAGAGGAGAGAGAGGAAGAGAGGGAGGGAACATGGGGAGCGTGGGGGAAGGGGAGAGGGAGAGAATGAATGAGGTTGGAAGATGCTACTTGTCTGGCTTTGAAGATGGAAGAATGGGCCATGAGCCAAGGAATGCAGGTGGCCTCCAGAGCTAATAAAAAAGACAAGGGGACAGATTCTCCCCTAGAGCTTCCAGAGTAGATGCAGCCCTGCGGACTCCTTGATGTAGCCCACTGAAACTCGATTTTGGACTTCTTTTTTTTTGTTTAACTTTTATTGGAGCATAGTTGATCCAATCAGTTATACATATACATACATCCACTCTTTTTTAGACTCTTTTCCCATAGAGGCCATTACAGAGTATTGAGTAGAGTTCCTTGTGCTACACAATAGGTCCTTATTAGATATCTATTTTATATACAGTGGTGTGTGATTTTGGACTTCTGACCTCCCAGAATTTTTTTTTTTTTCGATCCCCAACTGGGGATCGAACCTGTGCCCCCTGCAGTGGAAGCATGGAGTCTTAACTACTGGACAGCCAGGAAAGTCCTTATTTTTTTTTTTTCCTCCCAGAATTTTAAGATAATAAATTTATGTTGTGTTAAGCTACTAAGTTTGTGGTCATTTGTTACAGCAGCAGTAGGAAACTAATACACTCTGGGATTCAAGCAAAGTAACTCCGACTGTATTAGCAAGCTGTTCGGGTTTATAGCCGAGGCTCATTTTGCCACTGTGTGCCTGTTAAGTTTCTGAGTTGACTGGAAGTTGCCTCCCTTGATAGAACACTTTGGAATGGAGTTCTGCCCATCTGTACATTTACTGCAGGTCATTGCAAAGAAGTGTGCGGAGACAGAGGCCCACATTTAGTTTCCAGCACTGTGACCATATCATGGGCTGCCTCAGGTACTGAGCTCAGATGCCGGGAGTGGCAAGTGCCGTTTCGTCTATTATTTAGAAGCGGATACGCGGTATTCCCGATGTGAATGTAAACTCGGGAGTAAGTACTGTGCTCCCTAACTAATGTGTGTCTGTCTTGTAATTAATACGACATTTAAACACACTTTATGAGAGACTTATATTTCATATGCTAGGTAATCCCGTCAAAGCTTTGTAGTACACATAGAGTGTTTTCTTTATCTTTTAGTTCAGCGAAAAGCTCCATATTTCCAGCACCTGGCCTAGTGCTAGGTACGTTGGAAACGCTCAGCTAATCTTTCTCAGATGAATGAGCCAAACAATAAATGGTCCGGCCGTCTGGGAGCTTCCCAGAGAGTGGGGCGATGGTACCCCTCAAGGTTTCATATGTGAAATACTAGGCACTTTAAAATGCTATCAAGAAACTTAAGTAATCCTAAACCAAGAAATTCCCAAATCCAATCTTTTATAAAAGTGTATGGAAGTGATAACAGGTTATTTTCATTAGAAAGGGAAGGAGCTTTTGGAGGTTTGGCAAAACCTACTGTAGCCACTGGGCTCCAGCTTTAGTGAGTAGGAGAACCACCTGGAGGGCTTGTTCAAGCAGTACTGGGCCCCACCCGCGGAGTTTCTGATGCAGTAGGTCTGGGAAGGAGCTGGAGAATTTGCATTTGTAACAAGCTCATGGGTGAAGCTCCTGGTTTGGTGACCTTACTTTGCCAACCTTATCTTAGAGCCAAATAAAAAAAAACTTCTTTGGGGATATGGCTGTGCAAATATGCATTTAAACATCTGTCAGTTTGCAAAGTTCTTTAAATTTTTAAAAATTAATCTCTCTAAAGGTTTATTTAATTTTAACTAATTTTTTAGGAACGCTATATATTTTTGATTGAGATACAATTGACGTATACCATCACATTCATATCAGGTGTACAAACAATGATTCGACATTTGTATATGTTGTGATCTCCACAATAAGGTTTAACTAAATATTTTGAATGAACCAATCAGTTTACTTTTTGGAAGGACGAGGACGCCTTAGACATCCTCTTGTCTGAGAACTGTGGTACGTTCTAAGTTGATAGGATCTGAATTGTGTCTGCAGCTGTGGTCTTGGAGTTTGCAAGTGTCTTCTCTACCTCTTCCAGTTCACTTAAGCTCTGTGACCCTCGGTTTCCTCCATTGAAAACCCAGGTGATAATCCTTTAGCACATTGTCCTTAACTGCCTGCATCCCACCAGACGTTCACTTCTTTGAGGGCGGGGTCTCATCTCTCCATCTGCCCATACCACCTGACATCTGGTGGACGCTCAGCGAGTATTGACTGAAGAAATCCCCATTACACCTACTTTGAAACTGAGGCATTTTGAGTGGCAACATGTGGTGCCCCGTAAGGTTAAAGCAAGTATGTGGATGGGTGGGGAGAGAATAGCTTCAGATCTTGAGCTGAAAGAGAAATTGGATGGTGATTTATAACCATGTAGATTGTGGTTTATATAAAAGCCATCTGGCTTCATGCTTGGATCCATCTCCCTGCATATGTCTTCATGGGGTTCTTATGTTTCAGCCTAGCATCAAAGGGGTGTTTTGGTATGCATCTTTTTTATTTTTTATTTTTTTTCCCATGAACTAGAACTTAGCCAGGAATTCCTGTTGGCACTTTGGTAAGGCATAGTTAGCCTGTGGTGTCTGCGTGTTGGGAACTGGTCAGTAGGTGAAAGCCAGTGTGCTTACTTAAGCAAAGAGAAGAGAACAGTGGCCAACAAGCTGAGTTCAGGTCCCAAAAGAACTTTTAAAACAAAAACTAAACAGTTGCCAACCATTCGATGAAAATCAATACACTTCACAAGCAATGAACTTCCAGCTTTTTTTAGGGGAAAAAAAAATTGACAGTACTGGATCGTCACTCCACAGGCAACAATTGGCTAAAACTGGATAGCAGCTGTCCTCTTTAGGTAGGTGTAGACTGCGTTAGTCATACTCCTCACCATTCCCTATTGTCTTATACCCAGCCTCTTTTACTTCGTTTTTGCCTGCCTACCCCCTGCACACATTTGAGGTTTTTGACCCCCAAACCATTGTATTCTTATAAGTATCATGAACTTCCTCAGGAATTCTAAAGACTGGCATATGGTAGTTTGAAAAAATCCCTGTTATGGGAGCATTTTGACATCAAAATAATGCCTGTAATGTTTATATTGGTTTAAATAATTCCTGCCCTAGAAGATTTCAGACACTGTAAAAGAACATAAATATCTTCCACAAAACATGTCCAGAAGGATGTGGGAGAAGTCACTCCTTCCTCTGCGAAGTGCCCTTTGTCTTTCTGATGTAATGATTGGGTTTAGTTTAGATGGATTGATGACTTGCCTTGTCTTACTACTGGAGGGCCAGGGAAATGACAAAACAGGGAGGTCATTTTTCTCCTCCTCAGCAGTAGTGAAGCTGTCGCTGCTCGGTTGTTAATGCCCTGTGTCCGTGTAGAGACTTCAGAGCTTACAAAACACTTTCCAGTAAGTGTTTGAATTGCAACTGTGCCATTTAAAACCGTGATTTTAGGAAGGCTCTATGCCTCGATTTCCCCATCGGGAGAGTGATGATAATACCTACCTTATCGGGGCTTCCCTGGTGGCACAGTAGTTAAGAATCCGCCTGCCAATGCAGGGGACACCGGTTCAATCCCTGGTCTGGGTGGATCCCACATGCTGTGGAGCAGCTAAGCCCGTGTGCCACAACTACGGAGCCTGTGCTCTAGAGCACGCGTGCCACAACTGCTGAAGCCTGTGTGCCTAGAGCCTGTACTCGGCAACAAGAGAAGCCTGCACACCACAACGAAGAGTAGCCCCCACGTGCCGCAACTAGAGAAAGCCTGCGCGCAGCAACGAAGACCCAACGCAGCCAAAAATAAATGTAAAAAAAAAATAAAAAAGCTAACTTATCTAACTGAAAGGTGAAAAATAACTGAAATAATAATATACAGAAAAGAATCTAGCCCAGTGTTTCGTGTTTTCTAAGAGTGTAAATATTAGTTTCTTGGGAGGGATAAGAAAATGATAATTATCCCCATTTTACTGAAAGGAAAACCGAGGCTTGGGGAAATTAAGTACCTTGCTCAAAGAGAGCCAAGAAGCTCTGAGAAACCTATGGTTCCCCAGACTTCACCTCTGGTCCTGGGAAATCCTTGATTTCCATCTCCCCTTTTAAAATTTCCTCTTTGTGATGGTGGCATCACAATGCCGATCACGACCCTGTGGCATGAGTTGGCTTTTCCTACGGAGTAGATTCCCACATTGGTGCGAATGTGGTAACAGTCATGTAGAGTTGCATAGGGTGTCAGAACCTGAGGAAAATCTCATCTTTCTCACACTTCCCCCTGAAGGAACAGGAAGGCAAGAGGAGAAGGGTAGGTGACCTGGGCTACCCTTCACTATTGTGAAGGACGACTAGTGCTTGCCTTTTATGGGAAGTTTTGAGATGAATCAGCTTGGAATGAAAGTCTTGCCCTGCCCCACTTTGCTTCTGTCAGGGGATGGTGCAGAAGAAATTCTTAGAACTGAAGCAAAGGGCCTTTGAGGGCTTAGCTTGTGAATGGGGTGTTTCTTCTGACTTTATATATATAAATCAAAGTGTATCATCATCGGTCTTTTGAAACTCCTTTGAGAGACACTTGCAGAGATTTGATTCTGAGTTTCAGAATTTACAGATGCTTTGTTTATCAGTGGCTATAGAGTGCTCTATTTTTATAATCACCTGGCAGTATGATTTTAGCTTTTGGAGGGAAGCATCTTCCTAATATATTGATTACAGGTAGAACCATATGAAATGGCCAGTGTGTAACCATTTTTACCTACAAAAATGGCAGTTTTATCTGGTTCAGCTGAATACTTGACAAGGATGGGATGAGTAACAGGTTCGCATTATATACAAGAATTGTCACTATTTCTTCACAGGTGCATTAACCGTCTTGTAGCCTTGGGAATCTCAAGGATATCCTGTAATAAAGACCTTCCTTGTCTTGTTTGTTCTCCTCTTTCAGTGACTTTGACCACACCTCTGACATTCTGGCTGTGGCAGTAAGTAGAGTTGAGAGTCACTTTAATTCTTGATGATATTCTTCCTTACTTTTAATCTCATATAATTTTTGGTTGGCAAGTAGCTCTTTGCCTTGATCACAGATTTTGGAATTTGAAACTATTGGCCGAATCTAGTTTCTTGGTGTATTTTGTGTACTGCTTGGAAAATCTCCCAAATTCTATATTAGTGTCCACTAGGAGGCTATAATTCAGGCTCAACTCTTTAGCTATACCTACAAACAGCTTTTGAAATTAAAAAATGGATTGAAGTGTAATGTATGTGAACGGTTCTAGTATTATGCGTGACATATGGTAATTGTTAGCAGCATCTGGAATTAGAGTGTAAACAATGGTGATTTTTTTTTTTTTTTGCCCACACTGAATGGCTTGTGGGATCTTAGTTCCCCAACCAGGGATTGAACCCAGGCCCTTGCAGTGAAAGCATGGAGTCCTAACCACTGGATTACCAGGGAATTCCGAAATATGCCATTTCTTTTTTTATATTTTTAATAGCGATTTTTGAATTAAATCTCCTGCAGAAATGAACACTACAGGTGATACATACAAGGAGAGGATGATAGAACAGTTGGCTTCCTTCCGGCCACCATCACAGTGAGAGAGCAAAGTCTTATAGGATCCTGAATTGAGTATTAAAGCATTTAAACCTACCTGCTTGGCTTTGCTCCCCTGCTTATCGATGCTGCCAGGAGGCATCTTGCACTTAGGTACATCATGCTATCCTTGGAATTGCGGGGTAGGAATCCACGGATCAGTCACTCATGAGCAACCCGGAAGGACCATAAGCTGCAGACATTGGCAAGTTGGCTGAGCCACAAAACTGAGTTTTACAGGCTGATGTGAGGGAACTGGTCACCAAGCTGGTGAGCCAAGTGTATAACTCTTGGCCTTCATCTACAGATTAAGTATCCCATTGCCCTGTTCTTTTATATGTGTTGGTTTTGTGGGTGAAATGATAGACTCTAGTGGTATCTCCAAAACTGAGGATTTACTGCACTCTTGGGGTGTATCAGGGATCTGCTGTTTCGCTTTATTTTGCATTTATGCTCTGCTGCCTCTTGAAGACTTTGTGGTGGCTTATGGGTTAAAGCACGGAAATATGGCAAAAATACAAAAAGCACCCAGACCTTCTAAAAAGATCCCAGTGAGTCAGTGTCAGGCTTTCCAGTAAGTGAGCTGATAGGTCTAAGTTAGCCTGTATCACCTTTGTTTAGTGGGATGATATTTGCTTAACGTCTGCCCTTGCTCAGGAGGCTGTCTTTTCCACAAGGGAAGGACCACACTGTCTCATCACCACTGTTTCCCCTTCCCTTAGAGCAGGGCCTGGGAGAGAGTAAATACTCAATCATCACTTTTCCAGGAATGAATGAGGCTGCCAAGTCCCAGTTCGTCCCTGTGTGAAATTCTCTGACAAGCACTGCTCTTCCCCATTCGTTCAAGAGGCAGCTTGTGTTTGGGGTCTAGAAGTTGGAATCTGAGTTTGTATCCTTCTCTGTAGGTGAAGCCAGAAGTTTTCTGCAAAAAAAAATGTTTGATTCTTCTTAGCAAAACTACTTGTCTAAGGCGTAGGGTTTCCTGTGTAACTTAGCAGAGGAGACTTTGACCTGAGAGCTTTTTAGATAGAAAATACTGATTCCAACAGGGACAAAGTGAATTCGAGCTTCAAGGAGCCCATTCACAGAGAGGCTGTACTAGTGTCATAATTTAGTGGATCTCAGAATGTCTCACAATTCCAAATGATCTTTCGCTTTTAGAAGATGCCATGGGTGTCTACTACTCTGCCATTATGGGATTGTGTGAAGAGCTTTTTTTTTTTCTTTTTAACATCTTTATTGGAGTTTAATTGCTTTACAATGTTGTGTTAGTTTCTGCTGTATAACAAAGTGAATCAGCTATATGCATATGTTTATCCCCATACCCCCTCCCTCTTGCATCTCCCTCCCACCCTCCTTATCCCACCCCTCTAGGTGGTCACAAAGCAGGAGCTGATCTCCCTGTGCTATGCAGCTGCTTCCCACTAGCTATTTATTTTACATTTGGTAGTATATATATGTCAATGTTACTCTCTCACTTCGTCCCAGTTTACCCTTCCCCCTCCCCGTGTCCTCAAGTCCATTCTCTACGTCTGTGTCTTTATTCCTTTCCTGCCCCTAGGTTCATCAGAACCATTTTTTTTTAGATCCCATATATATGTGTTAGCATACAGTATTTGTTTTTCTCTTTCTGACTTACTTCACTCTGTATGACAGACTCTAGGTCCATCCACCTCACTACAAATAACTCAATTTCGTTTCTTTTTATGGCTGAGTAATATTCCATTGTATATATGTGCCACATCTTCTTTATCCATTCATATGTCAGTGGACACTTAGGTTGCTTCCATGTCCTGGCTATTGTAAATAGTGCTGCAGTGAACATTGTGGTACCTGTCTCTTTTTGAATTATGATTTTCTCAGGGTATATGCCCAGGAGTGGGATTGCTGGGTCATATAGTAGTTCTATTTTTAGTTTTTTAAGGAACCTCCATACTGTTCTCCATAGTGGCTGTATCAATTTACATTCCCACCAACAGTGCTAGAGGGTTCCCTTTTCTCCACACCCTCTCCAGCACTTATTCTTTGTAGATTTTCTGATGATGGCCATTCTGACTGGTGTGAGGTGATACCTCATTGTAGTTCTGATTTGCATTTCCCTAATGATTAGTGATGTTGAGCATCTTTTCATGTGTTTGTTGGCAATCTGTATATCTTCTTTGGAGAAATGTCTATTTCGGTCTTCTGCCCATTTTTGGATTGGGTTGTTTGTTTTTTTGATATTGAGCTGCATGAGCTGCTTATATGTTTTGGAGATTAATCCTTTGTCAGTTGTTTCGTTTGCAAATATTTTCTCCCATTCAGAGGGTTGTCTTTCGTCTTGTTTATGGTTTCCTTTGCTGTGCAAAAGCTTTTAAGTTTCATTAGGTCCCATTTGTTTACTTTTGTTTTTATTTCCATTTCTCTAAGAGATGGGTCACAAAGGATCTTGCTGTGATTTATGTCATAGAGTGTTCTGCCTATGTTTTCCTCTAAGAGTTTTATAGTGTCTGGCCTTACATTTAGGTCTTTAATCCATTTTGAATTTATTTTTGTGTATGTGTTAGGAAGTGTTCTAATTTCATTCTTTTACATGTAGCTGTCCAGTTTTCCCAGCACCACTTATTGAAGAGACTGTCTTTTCTCCATTGTATACCCTTGCCTCCTGTGTCATAGATTAGTTGGCCGTAGGTGAGTGAGTTTATCTCTGGGCTTTCTGTCCTGTTCCATTGATCTATATTTCTGTTTTTGTGCCAGTACCATATTGTCTTGATTACTGTGACTTTGTAGTATAGTCGAAGTCAGGGAGTCTGATTCCTCCAGCTCCGTTTTTTTCCCTCAAGACTGCTTTGGCTATTCGGGATCTTTTGTGTCTCCATACAGATTTTAAGATTTTTTGTTCTAGTTCTGTAAAAATTGCCATTGGTAGTTTGATAAGGATTGCATTGAATCTGTAGATTGCTTTGGGTAGTATAGTCATTTTCACAGTACTGATTCTTCCAATCCAAGAACGTGGTGTATCTCTCCATCTGTTTGTATCATCTTTAATTTCTTTCATCAGTGTCTTATACTTTTCTGCATACAGGTCTTTTGTCTCCCTAGGTAGGTTTATTCCTAGGTATTTTATTCTTTTTGTTGCAATGGTAAATGGGAGTGTTTCCTTAATTTCTCTTTCAGATTTTTCATCATTAGTGTATAGGAATGCAAGAGATTTCTGTGCATTAATTTTGTATCCTGCTACTCTACCAGATTCATTGATTAGCTCTAGTTATTTTCTGGTAGCATCTTTAGGATTCTCTATGTATAGTATCATGTCATCTGTAAACAGTGACAGTTTTACTTCTTTTCTGACTTGGATTCCTTTTATTTCTTTTTCTTCTCTGATTGCTGTAGCTAAAACTTCCAAAACTATGCTGAATAATAGTGGTGAGAATGGGCAACCTTGTCTTGTTCCTGGTCTTAGAAGAAATGGTTTCAGTTTTTCACCATTGAGAATGATGTTGGCTGTGGGTTTGTCATATATGGCCTTTATTATGTTGAGGTAGGTTCCCTCTTTGCCTACTTTCTGGAGAGTTTTTATCATAAATGGGTGTTGAATTTTGTCAAAAGCTTTCTCTGCATCTATTGAGATTATCATATGGTTTTTCTCCTTCAATTTGTTAATATGGTGTATCACGTTGATTGATTTGCATATATTGAAGAATCCTTGCATTCCTGGAATAAACCCCGCTTGATCATGGTGGATGATCCTTTTAATGTGCTGTTGGATTCTGTTTGCTAGTATTTTGTTGAGGATTTTTGCATCTATGTTCATCAGTGATACTGGTCTGTAGTTTTCTTTTTTTGTGACATTTTTGTCTGCTTTTGGTATCAGGGTGATGGTGGCCTTGTAGAATGAATTTGGGAGCGTTCCTCCCTCTGCTATATTTTCGAAGAGTTTGAGAAGGATAGGTGTTAGCTGCAAAGAGCCTTTTTAAAGGTCTGTGTGATTTACCACTAGACTCTTGACATATGTCATCTCATGTAGTCTTCAGTAATGCTATGAGATAGTTAGCAGCATTCCTGTATTACAAGTGATGAATTTGAGGCTTGAAGCAGTTAATAATTTTCTTAGGGTTTTGTGGGTAGTTTCTAAGGGAACCAGAATCTAGTGTGGAGTTCAATATCTGTATCAATTTATACCGTTCCTTAATAATTGTGGTGGAATACAAGTACCTCCGGGAGAGGTGACATGTTGGGAGGCTAGTAGCAGGCCCTTCTGCCTTGGTGTGAATTGGTTTATCAGCATCTTTTCAAGAGAGGGGTTGCACATCAGGTGATGGAGAGGAAAACCCAGGAGGGGAATGGAAGGCAGACCAGATAAGCTCGTTTAATTCTCTGTTTTGCCAGAGGCCGACCCCAGACACAGCTTTGAGCACGTCGTGGCCTGAGCACTATTGACCAGGGACATTCATATCAGAATTGACAACACAGTAACAAAAACTGCCAGTTATTGGGCACCTACTAAGTACCATACACATATCCTCTCATACGATAACCACCACCACCGTGAGTGGTAGGTGTTATAACGCCCATTTTACAGATGAGGTCACTAATCAGGTTAAATTGCTGGTGATCATAATTCAGTAAATGGCAGAATCAGGATTTGAACCCAGATCTGTCTGACCCCAAAGCCTTTGTTATCCTGTAAATATCACTGTTTAGCCCTGATCACTCCCCTTTTAGCATCTGTGTCAGCTCCTAATGGAGGCCTCCACTTGGAATAATCCCTTTTGGGAGTGCTAGGACGTTTGGGATCATTACTCTGAAATTGTAGGAGGAGAAATGACGTGCAGAATGCCGTGCTGAACGAACACGCACAGAGGCATCCTTTGGGCCTTTCCGATGATGCTGTTCCCCTGAGGAGTTTTCACCCTCAGAAGGACTGCTGTATCCAAAAGCAGGTACTCTGCAGAGTTCAACTGTAGGCCTCTATTCTGGGAGCCTCCAGAGTGAGGACTGGCTTTGAGAAGTTAGCCACAGCTCCCCTTCCAGGTCTCTCTCTTTGTTTCAAGGGAAAAATCAAGAAGTCAGGAAATAATAGGGAAATGAAACATTCTAGGCAGTAGGAAGCAAGGTGGAAGAAGATAGTCACTGGAGGAATTTGAGATTCTTGTTTTCCATTTTTTTTCTCCTCTAGAGAGACTTTTTTTGTATCCATATGGACTTACCCATTTGCTGTAACAGCAGAGAGACTCCTATAAAATTTTTTTAAAAAGGAATTCTTGACAACATCTTGGAAAGCCTAAGTTACAAATATCGTAAAAGATAAGGAGGATAACATTGCCAAATTAAAGGAAGGAGTTGGGGAAGGCATTAAAGCAGCACGGGAAACAGTCTGACAGAGGGACTCAGGCTCCATCCGGCCCCCGAGTCCCCCGTTCTCAAGCTTTCTGTTTCAAAGCCACCAAGAGAGCTAGAGATGACTTTCTGAAATCTTTGATGCTTGAATGGCCAGAGCTTGGACAGAAGGTACGGAGCCCCTTGTACTACCGGCCAAAGATGGCTTTCTGTGTCTGTCAAGTAAGCAGCAGCATGTGGGGCTTACAAGGGGCTTACAAGGAAAGATGTTCCTGAATGCTTCCCCACCTGGCGGATTTGAAGCACCAGCATACATTTCCCTTTTTCTGGGGTCCCCTTCTAAAATTAAAACTACAGTGTCTGGGCCCTGCCTGCTCTGTCCTGTGGTGATGTGCATCTCCCGGACCATACTGTGACCCATGACCATGTAAGTGACCATATGATGCTGCTGGACCCCAACACTGACATAGGGAGAGAAAAAAGTGAAGCTGGAAAATCATGCATCAGGTCGTGGTCCCTAGGAATGCAGAGCAAAAAGGCAACACTGGTGAGACGGGCATTTCGGAGGGCAGTTCCCCAAAGGACATCTTGGCTTCGTTTCATGGTTGGATTTCTTGTTTTTATTTTTTTCTTCTATTCTATTTTTATTTTGGGGAAGTGTCAGGGGAAGGAGTGTCAGGAGAGCATGGAGGCTTGTTAGATAGGAAACAGACTTCCTAGTACATGTGACCACAGATGCTGCCCTACCCTTCCCATCCCTCCCTGTCTCGGTGCCCAGCCTGGATGTCACTGGAGCCCCACCTTGAAGGCGCTGCTTGATCCATCCCTAACACAACATAGCCCATCCTGCAGCTTTCAGACCAGAGGGCTTGGCCTGGCTCCTGTTGCCATGGTAACGGAGTGTCAAGGCTTCCTTAAGAACAGGAAGGACCTCTCCCTTCTCTCCTTTTCCACATCAGCTCCTGAATATGGCCCAGCACTCTGCTTTTGCTGTGTGTCCTCTCTCACTGCTTTTCTCCTCTGCTCACTGGCCTCCAGTCATTCCAGCTCTTTTGGTTCTCAGAATATGCTGGGCTGCATCCTGCATGAAAGCTTTCCAGCCTGAGGTCCCCTGCGATGGGGATGTTCTTCTCTTCCCCACTCTCGGTGCCCAGCTCACTCTTACGTCTCAGCTCAAATTTCCCTTCAGTCAACAAACGTTTTCGAGCACCTACCATGCTCCCCATGCTCTTCTAGGTGCTTGGAGCTACACCAGTGAACAGAACAGACAAAAAGCCCTGTCTCTGTCGACCAACTTGCTATCTCTTCCTTAAATTCTTACCTGACTCCCCATCCCCCCAGGCTAGATCCTGTCCTTTAGTACATGACGGATGCTATTGGTGTCCTGGTTATCTAGTGCCAGTTCCCCTACATTAGACTGTAGGTTCTAGAGGTCAGGGATTATGTCTCTTTTATTCACCACTGTATACCCAGTACCAACACATTTCCTAACACCCAGAAGGTGCTCCGTAAATATGGATGAAAAAATGGATAAATGAATGAATGAATGATAATTGTTTTTGTTGACAGGTAGCAATATCAGGTGTGAAGATCACACACACTTCTGGGAGGAAGTTGTTTGTGTTGATAAGAGGCTCAAGAAGAAGCTACACTGTGCTTTTACTGTCCCTAGAACTTGCACGTTCTCGCTCAGCCTTGTCTGGGGTCTAGGTCTCCCACTACTTAAGCTCTAGGCGTTTCATGATTTTTAAAAAATGGCTGTGACCATGCCTGACTTTAATGCAGCCTCTGTTTGTCTCCCTTCCAATTTCATCTTCTCAGGAAGGAGACCTTCAAGGGGTGCGGTGACAAACTCTGAACTCATAAACACTAGCACCCCATTTACTCATTATGCCCAGAGCCCCATCTTCCCCTGGGCTGCGACAGTGCCGGTAGAGATGGTCTTCGTCTGCATTAATCATTTTCATGCGCTTTGCACTCAGCTACACTGGTATTCAGAGAAAAATGCTACCATGACAACTGCCACAACAGATGGTATTTGATCAGTCTCTAAGCTACCGAGGAGATATACAGCAGTGCTTCTGAGGTTTGCATATTTTATGTTATCATGAGACCCAGTCCAGCCTTAATCATGATTGAAATGTGAAGTTTTCCATTTGCCTCCGATCCCCCCTCCCTTCTCTTTCCAGTTGTTTGCCATTTGTTTTGATTTTCCTTGCTCTGTGCCTGGCCTGTTTGGGGATGTATTTCTGGATGTGGGAGACATAGGCTACAACATACATGGTCCATGGAAGTTGCCCTGCAGGTCTAAAGTTTAGAGACTGTTGAGAAGCTATTCCACTTTGGAATGGAGAGCCTGGCTGAGAGTGGGAGAAAGGCTTAATTGCAGCCTGTCTCTCTTGGATGTTCATGGACCACACAGGGTTGAGGCCACATATGGCCCCAAACAAAGGGAAACTCTGGGAAGTACATCTTGGTCTTGGTTTGTCCCCTTACTCCGCCCACTCCTCCATCCAGCTCCTTTCTGCTTCCAGGGTCTCTGGTGTTCTGGTCCCCCTTCTCAGCTTCCTGCCTCTACCCCAGCTAGTAAACTCCAGGAGCTTGATTCCATATTCCTTGGACCCATTTCTATGGCAACAACTACAACAGCCTTCTCACCCAGGGCCCCTCCCCACCCATCAGCAACACTGGAATGTCAGACTTCGCACAGATTTTTTTTCAGCTAATTTTGGAAAGTAGTTTATATTGGCCGCTATGTGTTAATGAACAACTTTCGTTGTATTTACATACTTTGCTGGTGAAGAGTCTTTTCCTTCACTCTGCCTCTCAACTTTAACAGGATCCTATCCTCATCTTGCACTGCATGTCTGGATCCCATATGAGCCATGAGCCTCGTTAAAGATGGGCTCTAGGGCCTCGCTGTGCTGTGCTGAGTGCCCCAGGGTCCTGCCACCGTCCTGTCCCCTCCAGGGACGTGGTGGGAGTTTGCAACCTCAGTCGTACTGGAGGATGGATTGTTTACCTGAACAGTATTTATAAGAAAACCTTAAGGTGAATTTGAATCACAAGAGAGCGTGGATCAAAGAAACATTCTCCTCTTCTGATCTCATTCCAAGTGAAGCGGGAGGTTGGAATCCACATCTGACCCTATGCTGCTTCCCAGCCCCGTGCCCTTCCTGGGGTGCAGATGAAAAGAGCGTGGGTCTCGGCCGCCTTGTCGGGAGTGATTTTTAGCCTTAATGGAACATTATTAAACAGTGGATTTGAAACTTGAGGAATCTTTTTTGAACTCCTCTGTGAGCTGAGAATTCATGGTAGAGGGGAAAAAATTCAAGGCTCTTGATGGGCTTATGAATCGTCTTTTAAATGACGACCCAAGCCCTTATTTTCAGGTTTTACATTTTCTGGGAGTGCAATCTGGCCATCTGGATAGCGTCCCCCGTTTCATCTCCTCGTTAGGAGAAAGCATTCCTAGTGCCCTTAGGTCTCCTCCTTCACCTAATGTAGGGAGATCCTAGTGCTTCCCTCGTTTATCTGCTCTGATTCTCCTGGAAATGGACGGGAGTCAGGGGGTGTATGTCGAGGGGCTCTGTGGACCCTAAAGAGAAGGATTATGTAAATGTGGGCTCCTGGACTTGGGGGAAGACTCGACCAACACTGTCAAAAGAATCGAGCACAGTGCCTGGCACAGAACAGACATCCGCACAATGATGTTGACTGAGTGATTGAAAGAATCATACCCCTCAGGTTGCTCACCCTTGGCACTGCTGACATTTGGGGTTGGATAGTTCTTTGTTGGGCGGGAACTGATGTGTGCCTTGCAGGGTGTTAAGCAGCATCCTTGGCCTCTGCTCACTAGATGTCAGTTTCCCTCAGTGTTGTGACAACCCAGAATGTGGCCACATGCCCCCTGGGGGGCAAAATCTTCTTCCTTTCCCAGTCTCCCTTACTCAGCAAAGAACTATTGATCAAAATTATGAAATTGGTTGACAGAATGATAGGACTGTAACAAAAATCAACAAGAGAGGAAATATTCTAGGTAACCTGTTTATAATTATTTCTCCCCTTAACAGAATTTAACATTTAAAAAGAAAGCCCCATGGGTGAATTGAAATGTACCAAGGGTAGCCTTGCAAGAAGAAATTGCCGTGGACTTTATTTTTTTTAATTTATTATTTTTTATTTATTTATTTATTTTTGGCTGCGTTGGGTCTTCATTGCTGCCCGCGGGCTTTCTCTAGTTGCGTCGAGCCGGGGCTACTCTTCGTTGCGGTGCGTGGGCTTCTCATTGCAGTGGATTCTTTTGTTGTGGAGCACAGGCTCTAGGCGTGCAGGCTTCAGTAGTTGTGGCTCGCAGGCTCAGTAGTTGTGGCGCGTGGACTCTAGAGCACAGGCTCAGTAGTTGTGGCACACGGGCTCAGTAGTCGTGGCGTGTGGGCTCTCTAGAGCGCAGGCTCAGTAGTTGTGGCACACGGGCTCAGTAGTTGTGGAGCATGGGCTCTAGAGCACAGGCTCAGTAGTTGTGGCACACAGGCTTAGTTGCTCTGCAGCACGTGGGATCTTCCCAGACCAGGGATCGAACCCGTGTCCCCTGCATTGGCAGGCGGATTCTTAACCACTGCTCTACCAGGGAAGTCCTACCATGGACTTTAAATGGTGCTACATACATCAAATGCTCCATAGATGTGACAAGGAAACGTACTTCATGCTCCTTGGAGGGAAAATTCTATAGAATTGCAGTGTTAGTAGAGCAGTGCTTTTCTTGCATATGTTGGCAGGTGTCCCTTTTTTTGTATTTAGTGTCACACTGCCACACTGTTGCTGAAAAACTAAACCTACCCATGTCAGCCCACCTACATGACACTTCCCAGGATAAATATCAATACCAAGTGCACTATTTTTGATTTTGCATTAACAGATTCAGGGGTGGTCAGATTTCTCTTCTCATTTGCTATGGGGTCATAATTGCCAAAGCCTCCCTTCAGAGCCACGTGTAAGATATTATATTGGAAGAAGTAGGGTAGGGTCCTGTATAGCTCAGGGTGCTGTATTCAGTATCCTGTGATAAACCATAATGGAAAAGAATGTACATATAACTGAATCACTTTGCTGTACAGAGAAATTAGCACAATATTGTAAATCGGTTATACTTCAATAAAATAAAATTTAAAAAAATAGATAAACAATAAAAACACATACACACCAAAAAAAAAAAAGTAGGATAGGATTATAGGAAGAGACAAGCGGTAGAAGAGGAATTTTGTAAGTTTACTGTGATTTCAATACTAGTGCCTTTGTCTACGTAGAGGCCACAAATCCTTTTGAATGGTTTTGGTCTATTATCACTGTATACAATGTCATGAAATAAGGATTGGTATTTTCTCAAAAGCAGGGTTTTGTAATAGAGTGCAATAACATTTAGAGAGATGATGTTTATTACACTTCTACATGGAAGCCGATTGCTCCAAAACACCTTGCACAGGGTCCTCCCAGCCGTTCTCTTCCTTCTTCGTCCTCCCCCTCGCCCCCCTTCCCTCCAAGGTGGTAGCACTTGGTTGTCACTGTCAGTCATCCTGCGCCGGAAAGAAGAAAGGAGAGTTTAAAGCCATCTCATTTTTCCTCCCTCTCTGTAAGAAACGATTTTCTGCGATGGTGGCAGGCATAACGTGTAGCATCGGCATTTATTTCGTTGGTAGGAAATTGCATTCTACCCCTTTTCTTAGAGATGAAAAAATGCCTCCCAGATGAAGACCCTGGAAGGTGAGCTGTTCGCTGGGAAAGAGATTGGGAACCTGAGCTAAAAACTGTGAGGATGGAGTGACCTCAAGCTCAGGGTTGAGCGGATTCTTTTAGAATGGATGCAGTTTTATTCAGGTGTCCCTGAGCTTAATTTAATGTGTTTGGAAGCTGTGAAGACCGGGAGCAGAGAAGGAGAATGCCAGACATCAGGGGAGGGTGGACATGAACTTCAGGAAGACTGCCTTGGAGCCAGACTGTACTCAAATGAGAGCTCGTAAAACGGAGACACTTCACTCTGTGGCTCTGAAGGAAACATCAGGATATTGCTTGGGGGAGGGGAGGGAGAAGGGTCACATGTACGCTGTGAAAGAGAGTCATTTATGAGTTCACAACAAACCCCATGGGTCAAATACTGGTTGGAGTTCATAAGCGTGTGGCTGGAGCCTGGGAAGTCGGGCGGGGGCTGAGGGGTTGCGGAGGTGAGGAAGATCTCCGCTGTGAAATGCAAGCCGTGTGAAATCCAAAGTTCCCTGTGCCAAGTCCAAGGCAGTTTCTCTTATTTTTGGTCACCGTTGACATGAATCGAGCCCGAACAGTTTCCTGTAGACCAAAAAATAATTAGCCCTGACAACTGAAGGCAAATCAGACCTTTGGGAATGATCTAACTGCTCCTTCCTGAGGGCTGGACGTGAGCTTGCCCTTGGCCGTGGCATCAGCCCTGGAAAGCCTGGGAGGCCTCCCAGACCCTGGTGGGGTCGGGTCCCTTCTGCCACAGAAAACACAGAGGACAGAGAGGTTCGGTGAGTTTGCAGCTCTCCCCGTCCTCTGCGATGCCTGCCATCCTGAGAATTTTGTGAGTAAACACTACCCAGATTCCTGCTGAGATGCCCATTCACTCTTTTTATGCTTAACTGCCCACCTCCTCGGGGGCTGGGAAGTCTCTCCCAGCTGCTGGTAGGTGGAAGGGTCTCCTAACCTTGTCCCCACCTCTGTGTTTCTGGCAGCTGCTCAAGTGTTGAGGATAGCACTGGCGACAGTGACCAACACGAGAGCTCCAATTCCCCCCTGGTTATTTTTGGCAGCCGTGAGCAATCCAAGGCCTTGACTTCTGACGCTGCGTGTGGTTGGCATATTAGGTAGCCTTTTCCTGTGCAAGTACAGACAAAGGAGAGTACTGACCTGCCTCCATCTATCCATCCGGTGTTTTCATGTCATTTTTTCCTCTTTGAGAACCTTAGCAAACGCACAATGAACCCTCTCGCTGACATAGACTTTTGTTCCTAATAAGAGATGGCTCTGGAGAAGACTGAACATTTATTGAGTGTATATTGGTTTTTTTTCCCCCCCCAGATTGAAAACATAGATGCCTGCTTGAATTTCCTGGCGGCTAAGGGAATAAACATCCAGGGGCTGTCTGCAGAAGGTGAGTCTGAGCACTTGTCATAAAGCTGCCCTTTATCGTTTGAAATGCCCACCTGTTACCTATTGATGACGTTTTTAGAGTTAAGCCAAGGGGTGCTGGTGGGCTTCTCCGGTTTTGTCTCTTGCGGGTTTTGAGGCCACTCGATGCTTGTCTGCACTTGACGATGCCAACCTTTTGACAACCTAAGGGATCTCTGAGAGTGCCGACCCAGCTGTGCCAGCCTTGTCGGCAAGACACGGAGGGAGCAGTGAAGATGGAGCTGCTTCTCTTTGAGAAGGGCTTCATCAAACAGCACCGACTTTATTCACGCGACCGGCAGTTTAGTTAATTATCAAGCCAAGCCTTATCTGTGGGAGAGAGAACACTTAACCACGGAGCATATTTAAACTGTGCAAGTTCCCAGGGAAAAATGCCTAATCCTTCTCTTAATTTTATGAGAAGAAGCGGCACTTTTCCTAGCTCCCCCCGCCCAAAAAAAAAGCATGTGATTTATTAATGAGGTGCTCCATCTTGACATCGTGATTAGTTTTTCATTAACTCCAATTTCGTGGCTAATTAGCACATTAGCGTCGGCTGGTGGTTCGCTGTTCATTAGGTGTTGGTCTGGAGATGGCCGGTCTGAATTCTCAGCTTCCTCGGGCAACAGCTCACTCTGGAAACTTGCTCTGTCTCTCTCCTGTTTGTAAATATAAGCAGCTGCTAGCTCCCGAGCGGCCATAGGCCCCAGCATCCTCCCAAACTCATTAGGCTGCACCTCCTCCAGTTTTCCCAGAACAGGTAGAGCAGCATGGGCCTCAGATGAGGCCCTTTCCCTATCCTGGTCGCATTTTGCAGAGTTGCTGGTTAGCATTGACTCTGGTAGTTAGGGTTGGGGAGGCGGGGAGCGGTGCGGAAGGACGCAGCCCAGTGTAGCGTAGGTTTGCAAGCGTGATCCTTTTGGGGACTGTTCCTTGCCTTTGCTCTGCTGTGTGGTGAAAGCTTGGTTTTCCTGGCTGTGTTTCTGGACTGTAGTCTCTTCCAGTGTTGTGAGTGGGCGGCCGCTATTGGTGTCTTGTGTCTCTGCACGGAATTCCCAAGTGGGACCTCTAACAGTCTGGGGCTGCCCCGGGTCAGACATGGTCACACTGCTTCCAGAGGTCTCTGAGGCAGCTTTCGGTGGTCAGCCTTAATCTCAGCTCTGAGAGAAGGGTCCGTGGAGGATTCCTTTGCTCTGGGCTATGGGCCCTCCTCCTCCGGGGGATGAGATCTAGGCTGAATGGCGTGTGGCATGCGCATCGCTGGGGCATGAGGGGTTGGTGTTGGTGTTTCCGTGGAGAGGTAGGGAGATGCAAATTTCTATTCCAAGGAACACATTGCTTCCTCCTGGTAGAGAGTTCTCGTGCTGGTGGAAGTGGCAGGCACACCTTCCTCCTAGGTCCTGGGCATGCTTGGATCCCGGGCCTGTGCACCCCACCCGCAGCAGAGCATCTGCAGGGGCTTCTCTCCTACAAGTCACGCTTAGCAGAAAGGGCTCCAGGGGATGCAGACTCTGTAGGCCAGCTTCATCTCATGTGGCCTGGAGGTGACCCTGGCCACCCTGCCATCTGTCTACCCATTGTCCTGCCTTCTGCCTGTCCTGTCTCTCCCCTGCCCCATCTTCTCTATACCTTAAGGCGTAGAGAATCTACTCAACAAATATTTGTTGAATGAATAAGTACCAACTGTGCTTTGAAGGCTTTTATCTGCATCAGCTTCAGCTCTCACAACTGACGTTGGAATTTATAATATGCTGAGTTTACAGATGAGGAAGTTTTCCCTGGAAGAAGTTATGAAGCCCGCAGTGAGTGAGTGGCAGGGCCAGGATTGGAACCCAGGTCTGTGATTTCGGAGCTCCTGTTCATGGTGTCTTTGGGGAAGGCAGATGGATAAGATGTGGGCGTGCCATGTACGGGTGAAAGAAATCAAAAAAGATCTAGAACCTTTGTTGGCTGGAACACTGTCTCGGAAGATGCTGGGCAGCCCATGAAGGCATATGGTGCAGACAGACTCAGCCCCAGCCCCCTGGTCGGTGGTGGGATGTGGCCCTTGTGAGTCTGAGCAGAGAAGAGTAGACTGGAACCAGTGTGTTGAGGAATCAGTCACTGGGGTATAACCATGAAGTAAGTTTTTCAGTAACTGCCCCCACCTGTGCTATGTTGACCCCCATCTTTCCTGCTTGGTTGAGACTCATTTAATGATACCTGGGCCAGAACCCATTCCCTTCAGTCTTGTGCAGTTATTAGAACAGATTATGTCAGTACTTAAGACTCAGTCTTGTTCATTTTTAAACTTCAGTCTCAGACTCAAAGCTCTTTTCCCCGGTGCCCCCCAGTGCAGGTGGCTTTGGAAGGTTGAGGGGGTCTGGGGGGTGTGATGACTTGACCTCCTTTCCCTTCCCTCGTTCCTGTGCCTGAGCCTCCAGGATTGGGGCAGCAGCAGAGGCAGCAGAGTTCTGCTGGGGGTGAAGTTGCTGCCCTCCTCTTGGTGGGCCATCATTGCCACTGTCCCCACTGGGGGTCTCTGCATGCCCTGCTGACCAGCACTCACTCCCATGCTGCTCCCAGGGCCTCAGTAGTCTCTTGTGAGATTTGACCGCCCTTCTAGCTCACCCCCAGCTGGTAGCAGTCACATTCCATCCCCCTGATTCAGGCCCCTCTTCGTCCCCACACTAGGGTGGTCCTGGTAAGGCCGTAGGCCTCGGTCTCACAGTCCCTGCGTCACCCACCATAGAGCAGCAGGAATGTGTGGGCTCTGTCTTCCACTTGTAGTGATGGAACAGGCCTCCTGTCACCTGGAAGTCCCCGCCATACAATCTCTCTCCAGCTCTTTCTCCCCAGCTTAGGTGGCAAACAGGCAGATCTGCCAGGTCCCTGCTAAGCAGGTGTCCCAGCTGGGCACTAGAACACCACCACCACCACCTGGAGTTATTCTCTTGAAGCCTCTACTCCCTCGACTTCAAGGAGTGCAAGGACCCCACTGTCTTGTTCCTTGGTGAGGGGAGGAGATATCCTGTCTCTGTGATCATCAGTCGTGACCACCCACGCCCAACCTCAGTGACATTCTCTCATCTGGATCTTCTTATATTGACTTTGGGTGCGGTGGGTAGAGGCTGGTGGTGATGGTCTTTGGTTGTAAGACTAATTCTGGACTAGTGCTGTCTCGTGGGAGGGTGACTGGTCCCAACTTCTGTCAGTTCCTTGAACTTACAAAGCAAGGGTACTTGGAGCCTGTTTTCCTCAAATGGGCCTTATTCACAATTTTAGGGCTACAGGAAGTACCTCCATTTGACATACTGTTAAGTTATAGGAGTGGAAATCATGTATTGAGGACCCGCCATGTACGGTCACTGGGCTAAGTGTTGTACACATTTTAGTTTATATCCTATTTAATCCCCCACAGCAACCTTCCGAGATCAGTATTCGTATTACCCCATCTTACAGATGAGGAGACTATGGCCCAAAGAGATTGTTCCATGTGGCAAAAGGGAGGCCCACAGAGTCAGCAGTGATCAAGCTACTCGCGTCTGCTGATTCAAGTCCTGGTATTTTATACTGCTCACTACTATCTACACTTCTAACCACCCCCATAACTACTAGAAAATCATTATAGTGTTTAAAGAAATCATGTATTTTTTTTAACACTGTAAAACTGTTTATTTGGGGGAAAAAAACAACATTTCTAGAAGAATAAAGTCGCATCAGCACCTACCAGAATAACTCCCGCCCACTTGCTCACAGTCCACAGGATTCCCATTCAGGGCCGTGGCCTAATTTGCAAAAGATGCTACACACAGATCAAGTTTTTAACAACGTGTTAATCCCAAGAGATCACACTGGGAGGCCACAGCGTTTCCACCACCTAGAAGTTCAGGCTCCCAGCCTCCTCCAGATCCTTGAGCTTCAGGAAGAGAAGAGGAGGAGGAAATGCCCACGAGACCCAAGTCTGGGGCAAGGGAATATGCTTTCCTGTTTCTGTTCCCCAGGGACAATCATCTTTGCAAAGGAATAATGTTGCAGCCCAGCAGTCCTTTTCCCGCCCAGCGTGTTGGCACGAGTCTAAGCTGGTATTTCTCCCCTCTGCGGTTCGCTGTCGCATTCAGGGCCTTCCCCTCACTGTGCTGGACCACACTGCCAATGTTCTGCAGGGACTTGAAGTTTTGGGTGTTCACAGAGCCAAATTCCACTATCTCGTCATCCACCTTGCAGACCTGCGATGCTGGCAGGGGAGCCGGGGCTGATGCTGTTCGCTATGGCGAAGGCTGAGCAGGGCTGAGGTCCTGGCTCTGGCCCAGGCCGTGGCTCATGGCCTCCCTGCGGGCCTCGGCCAGGTCCCGGGCCTGCTTCTCCTTGTCGCGAGCATGCAGCTGGTGCAGGGCCTCCTCCACCTGCTTCGTCACCGCCTTGTGATCGTTCTGCAAGCAGACGATGTTGTGCCTTGCGGTTCGGACTTGGTACAGGTCCACGTCTGCCCGGGGGTAGCCCTCGCAGTCCACCAGTGGCTCGTTCATCCCAATGCCTTTTTGGCTCTCCAGCACGTCATAATTGGCTTTGATTTGCGCCTCGATCTCCTCCTTGCGCCGTATCAGTTCCTGTATGTTGCTGACAGTCACCCCGCTGGCCTCCGGGGAGCCTCCGCTCTGCCTCGTTTCCTTCTCTGACATCGTAAACCTCGGCCCAGGAGCCCGGACTGCCTGCCGGACACCCGAGAGAAATCATGTAATTTTAATGCTCTTTGTTTTCCTTTTGAAGATGATTGATTGCCCTGAGGCTCCTCCTCTGATTTAAAAAAATCAGCGGTTGGAAAGCCTCATAGGCACATCTCCACCCTTTCCCAGGGACTAAAGCCAGGTTTGGAACCCGGGAGGGTGTGTGCACCTGTCCTTGAAGCATCTCAGCAGCTCAGGCCCTGGCCTGGCCTGCCTGCGAGAGAGCCACAGGGAGCCTTTGTTCCAGGGCACAGACAGCTGATGCCTGCGAGCAGGGGCTGCAGGCCCAGGTGAGCCCCGTGGAGATGCTGCTGGTTTGGGGCTTTTCCTGTCCCCTGCGTGTTCCCCAAGATCGGACCCATCCGCTTGCTCCTGGAGACTTGCCAGAGTCCTGTGAGCTTGGGCCTCAGCCTGCCCGGGGTGCTTTTCCAGATCACTTCAACCCCTCACTCCACCTGTCACAACCATCTGTAAACCTGTTCCTGTGAAGAGGAATGGCCTTTATCTCTGGGAGTTTTGAGAACACCTGGGGTTTGCACTACCTGGCCCTGAGCCCATCCTCCTGTAATGGGGAAGCGGAGGTCTGGAGGTGAAGACATATCCTATTTGTTTAAGCACGCATTTGCCGGGCACATCTACATGCCAGGCACAGTGCTAGGCACCGGCGTACACGGAGAGTCACATTAGTCATACAAAACTAGCTTTAAATTCCAGTTAGTGAGAGAGCTGTGCTGGTGGTATGTACAGGATCCAGTGGTGCCCAAAGAAGGCTACGATCAGCTCTGCCTGGGGCAGGCAGGAGCTTCTCAGAGACGGTGATGTTTCTTCTGGGTTTTACAAGTTGAATAGGCTTTCACCAATCGGAAAAGGAAGGTGAAGGGAAATTTAGATAGACGTTGGGGCATAGGTAATATGGGAACAAAGGACTAGCTTTTTATCCATCTTCCAGTTTGGAGAAACAGAGGCAGGAAGATGCTTCCAGGTGACTCTAACAGGGTGTATGTGCTTTAGGAGTGAAATCGGTTGCCGACTTGATTAGTTCAGACCTGGGTTTGCTGCCCTGATGGCCAGAGACCTGATGCTGAGCTGTCTCCTCCTTTCATCCTGAGCCAGAAAGCAGGAGCTTTTTCTGGACAGTTAGGGTGAAAGCAGCACGTAGATCGTCTCCATCTCTCTCTACCCACGTCACCTGAGTTTGGCGGTGAGCGGGGCCATTTCTGTCCTTCACCGGCAGGGGGCCCTGTTGGCTCTATTCCCACCCCCTCATCCACCTCCCCTGTGGGCAGAGTCGCTGAAGGGCTTTGCTGGGCAGTACACAGAAAGGCTGCCAGAGTGGGGTGGAAAGTTACATGCTGAATGTGGGTGATGTAGACGGCCCAGCTGGAGGAGCAATGCCACAGAATCCACAATCCCGAATCAGCCCGGTGACCTTACACCGTGGCTTAAGGGGATTGAATAGGAATTCTGAGACTGCGGTCTGAGGCAGCCTTCCCTTTGGCTCCCAATCCCTTTCCTACAAAGCAGGTTTCTTTGTATTAGATTATCCCAACGATTACGCCTTACTAAAGCAGGCCTGAGGTTTCTTTTAAACAATATTGAAAGAGAATAACTCTATTATCCTCCCTTCTTGCCCAACACCCCCCTATAGCATCCATGCAGATTAGCGCCAGCCAGTGGTTACGGAGATCAGTCAGAACCCAAGGGGTTCAGAACCAACGCCATACTGAATTCTAGTGGAAATTGGACTATGGCCCGTGTAGTTTATTCTTCAGTTTACGTGGGTGCAGCCATAGGAGAGGAAGAAGAACAGGGTTCTCATGCTGGTTTAGATACCAGCCTAGCTCATGTCTCCTGAAACAAGTCATATCTCTCTAGGTCTACAGTTATTTCCTTCTGTACAAATCAGGAGGGTGAGGATAGTTGATCAGAAACAGAATGATGTTCTTTTTCCGAAGCCTCGGGAAATGTCATGAGGGGAACATTTTTGTGGGCTGGTGGATTTTGTTTTTAGACAGCCTGTGGAGCCAGCTTACCAGGCCTCGTGGCACACAGAAAAATGCCATTTGGAAATAGGAAGAGAACACAATTCTAGCTATTTTGGACCACCCATGGCATAAACTGTGTGGCTCGTTCCCAAACAGAGCATTCACCACGCTTGAGTCCTGTGTTCTGAAAAGAAAATTAAACCGTCCAAACGTCCGCCAACTAGTGAATGGATAAAATGTGGTCTATCCATATAATGGGATAATACCCAGCAATATAAAGAAATGAACTAGTGATAACGCTCTCACCTGGATGAACCTTAAAAGCACGATGCCCCGCGGAAGAAGCCAGATGCAAAGGACTGCACATCACATGATTGTCGTTTATGGGGAGATGCCCAGGATAGGCAAATCCATAGAAACAGCACATCAGAGGTTGCCTGGGGGATGGGTTTGGGAATTGCCTGCAGATGAGCACTTTTTAGGGTGATGGAAATATTCTAAAACTAGAATTTACTGAACTTACTAAAACTCATCACACACTTGACTTTATGGATATAAACTGTATCTCAGTAGAGCTGGTTTGTTTTAAAAAGATGACCACTGTGTTTTCTGTAAAATGAGATTATCATGGTTGATTTTCTTTTTGACGCCTGTGACTGTGGCCTGGAGGGGATGTGCAAGAAGAAGGGCTTCTTAGTTATCTCGTGGTTGAAGAGCTCCGTGCTGAGTTCTGAGGGGGCTGCAGGCACAGTGACGGTATTTTCTGAACCCAAAAGGGAAGTACAGAGTCAGGCCATGTCCTAGGTGCGTTGCCCTTATTTTCTCATTAATCCTCTGTTAATTCTCATAGCATCCCTGTGGGGAAGGTGTGGCACACATATGCCAATTTTAAAGAAGAAAACTGCGGCTCAGAGAGGTTGACTCTTGGAAAAACTTTGAAGTCCATAAATGATGGACTAGAGAGATTCAAACCCAAGGCTTCTGTGGCTCTAACAATCAGTGATCTTTATAATAAAAATGTTTCCTCTTGGGCTTCCCTGGTGGCGCAGTGGTTGAGAGTCCGCCTGCCGATGCAGGGGACACGGGTTCGTGCCCCGGTCCGGGAAGATCCCACATGCCGTGGAGCGGCTGGGCCCGTGAGCCATGGCCGCTGAGCCTGCGCATCCGGAGCCTGTGCTCCGCAATGGGAGAGGCCACAGCAGTGAGAGGTCCGCCTACCTCAAAAAAAAAAAAGCTTTCTCCTAAGAAAAAGTGTATTTATGAGAGCACCGTGCTCTGTCACAAATAAAAAGATGCTTTCAGGAATAGTAGAACAGTTACGAACAATAAATGACTGAACATCCACAGCAGGGAGAGAATATGACAGAGCCAGCTCCATTCATCTGCCCTGGGATGGGCAGGTAGGTTAAGGGGGTCCCAATGTGGATATGCCTGCTTTGTGCAGGGGGCAACCCCTGAGCCCTTGGATATGCTGAATTGCTAGTTCTTCCCTTCTTTGTTTTTCTTGCATGGTTTTTAAAAAAATGTATTCTGGGATATTTGACACATCCCATAATACAAGAATACTTCTAGAAGGAGAATAAAGAATCCTTATATGGCCATGAGCTAACTTAAATAAAACATTATCTGGTGTGCTTTTCAGTACACGACCCATGATGGGTATGTAAGTAGCCTGGTTACACCATGTTGGGAGCCTGGGCTTTGAGCTGGAAACCCTCGATTCAGATCCCAGCTCCAGCATTTATTACCCTGGAGAGGTTGCAAACCTTTCTGAGCCTGTTTCCCCTTAAGTAAAAGGGAGATAAAATAGGCCTCATTTTCCCAGTTGTAGGGATTAAATGGGATCGTGTATGTAAAAAGCTTCTCTTGATACATACTAATTAGTAGTAGCTCTATAAAAGGCACTAAAATCTTACATAGATTTCATCTGTCATGATTATAGCTCTGTTTTCACCCTTCAGCGAATTCAATTTTGAGGGGAAATTGTTTTCCCGAGTTCCTTAACAGGTCGTCACCTGCACGCCAGCTCTTGATTCTGTCCTGCCTCCTGTCACTGTCCAGCTAAGGGCCCAGGGGTGTGTCCCTTTACCCTCCATCTGCCCGTGAGGAAAATGCCCATCTTAAAGAAGAACACTGAGGCTCAGAGGTTGAATCTTACAAAAACTCCATCTATAAACTGAATCATCCCAGCCAGCCTCATACTCTGTGACACTGGTGTCCTTGTCAGAACATTTAGAAGCAGAAGCGGAACAGGCCACAGGTGTGTTCTCCTTTGGTTTCCTTAGGATGGAGAAGGAAGCAGAGCTGAAGGGTTAAAGCTGAGCTACGCAAAGAAGCTGGGGGACTTTCCCACATCTGGGGAAACTTTCTGTGCTCCCTGCATTGCACACAGTGGTTTACGAGTATCTTGACTTGTCCAAGTCAGCCCTGGCTTACACCTGTTTTCCTAATGTAATCAAGAACGTCTCCCTCCCACTCTCAAAAATGATGTAATTTGCATGATAAATTATAAGGTCACATGGTAAAAACCATAACTTTTAAGGCATGAAACCGAAGCTGCATGGGAATCTCCTACAGGATTCTGAGGCTGCTGTGGTCATACAGTAACCAAGACCAGTGAAGGACGTGACTGTTTACAGTTGTGCTTTCACATCTCTGCTCTGGTTTGATCTGCAAAGCAACCCTGTGTGATGGGGCAAGCTGTGTCAATATTGTCATTTGAGGCCCAGAGAGATTAAGTGACTTGTCCAGGGTTGCACAGCTAGTAAGTGGTAGAGTACAGACTGCAACTCATGGCTTTGGTTTTCTGAAAGCTGGGCTCCTGGCACTTTTGTCCCACAATCAGCACATGCTAGCTCCCAAAGCGCAGAGGGTGAAAGTTGGATTTTAGTAGTTTGTATTGTCAGTTTCTTCAGAGGTTGGAAGGAGGAACTCTCCAACAGGAAGTAATTCAGCCTGACCTAATCAGCAGGATCACACCCCAGGGCACACTGACAGGCTTGCAGGGAATCGGGCTTGTTTCTGAAAGAACCCCATTCATGCCTTCTGCCCCTCAACTGGTCCTTGGAGGAAACTCTGGTTCCTTTGTCAGCATCCTCTTGCCCAGCCTGGGGCTAACTTGGAGGTGTGTGTTACCCACACAGGGGAGGGGGGGCTTCCCTTCCTCCAACCCCACTCCCAGTTCAGAAAAAGAAATTCTGCCTAAGGGTGGAAGCAAAGCAGAGGGAGCCCCTAGGTTCCTTCTTCTCTGTCCCCCAAGCTGGGTGGCCCTATTACTTTACCCTCAGGGTCAGTTTAGACCCTGGCCATCAGCATCTGGTGTTAAAAGAACTGCAGAAAAGGAGGGATTGCCCAAGGGGAAACACCCTTGCATCCAGAGTCTCTGCCTGTGAATAAATATTTTATTCCTTCTCTGCAGCACTTAATACATGCCTCGAGGCAAATGCATTTTTTAACATTGGAAAAATTACATCTGGAATAAAAAATTTTCTTAGCCCCACTCTGCACAAATTTCTTTTAATATAGGAGAATTTTTGTGTAAGTTCTTTATAGAAACAACCCCTATCTCCTATTCCCACACCCACCCCAATTTCAAGTTATTTATTCAATGGGCAAGAGAGACACAGAGCCTTCCGAGGGCAGGATGATTGGGCGAAGCAGGGCGAGGATTTTGGAGTGGGTCGGCAGCCACTGGCTCACTCTGGGTGGCTTGAAGTACAGAGTACAGATTGGTCAGGGCCGCGTGGAGACCGGTGAGTTTCCCTCAGTGCTTCTGTCCCTGGACAGCTCACTCTGTGTCCTGAACAAGCACGGTCTTGCTCAGGACTCTGTCTTTTTCGGTTGTGTCCTTCCTGAGAATTTCCCCCTGGCACTCACCAGGCATCCCAGTTGCTGCTTGCCTCGGGTATCCACTCTAATCCCAGTGGGGAGAATCAACTAATTTCTCTGTGGTTTGGCCTGATTTTAATTGACTGGGACACCAATTACGTGTTCAGGAAATCTGTCATATCCTAGAGGAATTAAAACTCGTGCGAGGGCTGAAGCAGCCTCTTGAAAGGGTGCGAGACAGGGCTCCCCAGAAAGGCTTCCTCCTCTAACCAGAACCTCTTCACTGTCTTGCAGAAATCAGGAATGGAAACCTCAAGGCCATTCTAGGCCTCTTCTTCAGCCTCTCCCGGTACAAGCAGCAGCAGCAGCCCCAGAAGCCGCACCTCCCCTCGCCACTGCTGCCCGCCGTGTCCCCGGCGGCCGGGGCCCCCTCCCAGTGCCAGGCTGGCGCTCCTCAGCAACAGGTGCCCGCCGCTCCCCAAGCCCCGTGCCAGCCTCACCAGCCAGCGCCACACCAGCCGTCAAAAGCACAAGCTGAGATGCAGTCCAGGTGGGCTCTCCTCGCCAAATGATACTTCTGCTTTTTTTCAGGGGTCTTCTGCCCCCCTGACCACATTCTAGCCTGTGCCGGACGTGTGTGTCATTTGCGTTTCTTCCGTGCTGAGAACTGCCGGTAGTTAGTGGGGAATTAGCGTGACCTTGAAATGGATGTGCCTGGTGGAGATGTGCACTTTATAGATCAGAATCGCCAGCAGCCAGAGCTAATTAGCTGCTCCTGCCTGAACTCCGGCCTATTACACACACACGTTTGTAGGCAATCATAGACTTCAAATTTCTTTTGCTTGTCTGCCTACAAGCTGGGTGTTCAGTGTTATATGTGCAAGTAATTTCCCTTAGTGGAGGCAAAGGTTCTCCAGCAGATGCCTCTGCTTTGCCAGAAGAGAAATACTGGGAACACAGAAGAAAGATGGCCAGTGGTTTTTAGCAGGGAAAGAGGCATTCCCCCTTCCCTGAGAGGGCCGGCATCCCCTAATGGGGAGCAGTTACCATTAAATGTGACTGACTTTTGTTGACCTTAGAGACCAGGTAGCAGTGTCAGCTGTGGCCCTCTGCTTTTTGGATTAGGACCTAGATTTTGTTTGTTGTTTCCAGAGGGACCCACGCTTGCCAGAGGGACTCGCCATAGAATGATAACGCTAGCAGAACGCTGGGGCAGTTACCATCTACTCTGTTACAGTGTATAGATGCATTCCTAAACAACTCTGCAGAAGATCACCTCGTAAAACATTTGTTTCAATGACAAAAGAAGGAGGGGATTAGGAACTAGAAAGTTTTTGACTCATAGTAAAGTTCTGGAGAAAAGTCCACCATAATTGTTTTTTTAAGCCATAAATCTTTAGCTGTCAAACCTAAATGCCACTGATCAAATTGATTGCTTGATTTCATTGAACATATGCTAAAGAGTAATGACTTTTTCTTTCCAGTTCCCCGAATAGGCCATTGTAGTTAGGCAAAGCACAAAGTGGTTCAAACAAAGCAGCTGCCTTATAGAAGGTTGCAGCTTTTTTTCCCCAGGAGAAGCGCTGTTTCCCGATTGTGGTGGTGTTAAAACCAGCACTGATAGATGTGATGTAACTCAGAGCCCCTAATTGATTATCTAATTATATCCAGTTCCCATTATGGAGGTTTGTGGGCTGGTAGGAATGCCTGGACTAGCAATGAGGGATAGACAGCCGGGCAGCCAGCCTCTGCTCCTTTGCCTTGAAGAACCACCTGGGTGGGAGCCATTCTCTGATCGGAGATCCCCGACGGACCTGGATGATTAAATGATCAGGACGTCATTGCCCACACTGCATTTTGCAGAGTGCTTATTCCCTGGATGGTAACACGCAGGGGAAGGGTTCTATGGGGGAAAAATGGGGAAATCCTCTGGGTTAAGTTGTATAACTGTTACTGCAGGGTCTACTCAGATCCTTGAATCGGCCAATATGCATCCATTTATCCAGTTAGTGTTTGAATGCCTTCTATGTGCCCGGCACTGTCCTAGGCACTGGGGGATCAAGGATGAATGAGATAGCCAAGGTGCCTGCTCTCTACTTTCTACTTGAAGAGGGCAGGCAAACAAAAGGGGAAGAGAAATATCCGATGGTGGTAGTACAATAAGATAATGGGATCAGAGGGACCGGGTTGATCATTTAGGTTGGGTTGAGGGGAGGCTTTCTCTGAGGACATGACACCAAAGCGGAAATACGAATGACAGGGAGCTGTCCATGCGGGTGTAGAATAGATCAGGTAGCGGGAGCAGCTGGTGCAAAGGCCCTGGGGTAGGGGTAAGCTTGGCAGCTTGGAGGAGCAGAAAGAAGGCTAGTGTGGCTGGAGTTCAGTGGGTGAAGGGGGTATGAAGTGAAAGGCAACCTATAAGCAAAGAGGGCTGACCGGTGGCCCCTAGAGTTCTGTAGTCCCGTGACCCTTGAGGTGAGGTCACAGTGATGGCTCTACAGGCTGAAGAGTTGATATTTCATTCTAAAGGTAACAAGCCATTGGAGAGTCGAGCAGGAGAGAGACTTGATTTGATTTACAGTTTTTCTGTTTGTTTGTTTTTTTAGTCACTTTTGTTCCTCTCTGGAGAATAAGACTGTGGGAGGGTCAAGAATAGAAGGAAAGACCCTAGCTAAGAGGCTTCCGTGGTCCTCTAGATGACAGTGGCTTCGATCAAGGTGGTAGAGCAAATATGGAGATGGACCAGTTCAGGATATTTCGGAGGATGAGCCAACAGAACTACAGGTAGATTGACTGTCTAGAGTGAGGGAGAGAGGAATCACAGAGAAAGCCGAGATTTCTGGCTTGAGCGGTTAGGAAAATGGTGGCATTTCTTGAGATAAGGAAGCTGGGGGGTTGGGGTGGGGGGAGGAACACATGTGTACTGGGAATCTTCAGAAGGCGGCGTAGAAAGCATTCTCAAACGGAGCCACAGAACTCTTCTTATTTTATAGAGCATCTCATTGCATAGGGTTCCAAGGAACGTGTGTTGAGGAACACTGGGCTTTTGTCACTGAGCTGTGCTAGCCTGAGGCATCCCTTTCCATAGTAAGCATTTGTCTTCTCAAAAGAACCAGATGTTCCAGTCAGGACACCCATCTCCAAGTAAGAAAAAACATCCTACTATTAATAAACGCTTTACCTGGGGGGACTTCCCTGGCAGTGCAGTGGTTGAGACTGACTCTGCTCTTCTACTGCAGGGGGCAGGGGTTCCATCCCTGGGCGGGAAACTAGGACCCTGCATGCCACGCAAGGTAGCCAGCAATTTTTAAAAATAAAAAATAAATGCTTTACCTAAGGACGAGCCAAACTCACGTAAGCCAGGTTTTTATATCCATTTTTTCCAGAGTAGTTCCTGCCATCATGGCCCCCTGACCCTGCAATGTGGTGACACAAATTGGGCTCTGGAGTTACTGTATGTCCTCATTCATCCCGTATTTGGCCCATATTGTGTTACTTTCGCAGATGATTTGTTTTATCCATTATATACTGATAGTTTCTAATTTTACTTCCAGAGGATGATCTTGTTCTCAAGGTCTAGAGATGTGATACCCCGTGCTCATGCTCTGGCTGTAAATTTAAGAGGAGTAAAATCACTTCCCTGGCTTTGTTTCATTGCATTTCTATCCCCACATGCTGACTTAGATAACCAAAGTCCCAAGGATAATGGTTCAGACCCTTGATCCTTAACGTCAAATGTTGATGCAACCCCCAAATACCAGGTTTGTGTTGATCCTTCATTAGAACTCTGCCACATACAAACATGCCTAAATACTGTACCTCTCAGGATAGCAAATACTAAAACTGGACCGCTTTCCCGTAGTGTTTGTTAATAAGAGGAGAGTTTGTTAATAAGAAGCTGAACAAGGGAATTTGAGATATTGGCGTGAAGGAATCAGAGCAACTCCTCTGTGATGGCCGCCGAACGGAGACTCCCTTTTACCCTGCAGCTCTTCTTATTCATTTACGTGATGGCTGAGAACTTGCTCCACATTTCACCTCATGAAATTCCTCTCCATCTGTGTCTACCTTACATGTTATCAATATTTAGCTTTCTAGAAACAATCCAAACAATTACTTTTTTTAATTCATTCACTTCTGTCTCTTCCTTCACTTCCTAAGTTTAATGACACTAACATTGTATTTCTCACCTCATATCCTTTTATGAATGTGGCATAAGATGTATGGATGCGAGAAAGATAAATATTTCTGTCTTTCATAAGGCAGTAAATAAGTTTAACCTTTTATTAAGTCCAACCACGATTCTTCATAAATTTATGGTTCAAAGCCCAGAATGTAGCAAGTTCAGAAGACTTGAAATGATCACTGCTTTATACCATGGAGAGCAAAAATTCCCAAGACCAGCAAAACTTGAAAACATCTCCACGTCCACCCTTGTTTAGGGTCAACTTTATGGGCTGTTGAGGACACTCATCGAAAAACCACCCTGGTAGAACAAGCATGTGAAATAGAAACATCTGAATACTTTAGAAAGTTACAAAGTTTACTTGTCCGAGACCCCTGGCTTCACTGTCATTGTGGAAGAAGGCCTTATAGTGACTGATACCAGAAAAGAGATTTGGAGTTAAGAAAAAAAAAAAAAGAAAACCACAAAAGTTCTTAGATAATCTCGATAGCAATTTCTTCATGTTGGAAATTTATCAAATCAGACCTAGAAAGAAGGCTGCATATTGTAGACAAAGCAGGCAGAGGGAAACCAGGGGCGTTCGCATCATCACAGGACTCCTGTTATTTATTCGTGTGTCTAATGCATCTTCTCTCCCCTCACTCATCTCTTCCACTTTTTTCTTTCCTATCATGCAGTGCATCTTCCAAGGACTCATCACAAAGCAAAATCATCCGCTTCACTCTGGGTCAGAAAAAGATCTCTAGGTTAGACTTTCTCCGTGTCCCGCGAAGCATGGTTTCAACCCAGCCCCTCGTTCCTTTTGTTCTGGCTGCGTTTCCTTTTGGTCCTCCTCCCCATGTCATGTTTGCAGTTTGGGAAAACCAAACATGCTTTGGCTGATGACCCAGTGTTGGAGAGTTGAGAGTGGCCATGGGGTTGTTGAAGGTGTGTGTGTGTGTGTGTGTGTGTGTGTGTGTGATCTGTAAGTGAGGTTGAGTTGTACGTATTGTTTCTGCATTTCATTGATTTTTTTTTTTTTTTTTTGTCTTTGATTGCTTGGACATCAAAGTCCATTCTGATTTAGAGAGGTGAGTTTGTAGGTGGTTTTCCATAGTAGTTTTATGATGAGTTTGGCTCCCTGCTCTGTCCTGGCCCTGATCCCACCTCACCTGCATCTCATTTATGTGTGTTATGCTTTTTGTTATTGGTGCTGTCATTAAAATTACTAATGTGGGATTGGTTTTCTCTTGAGTTTTAAAGACCTGAGGCATGAATCCAGTTGTTCAGAGGAGACAAGGCAATAAGGCAATGTGTCATTTTTGTTTCTGGGTGCTCTTGTGTACCATGTGTACCATGGACAGATCACCTCAATTCCCTGAAAATAATAATTAGGGCTGCTCACTAACTAATTCTCTTGACTCACTTTGGTGTCTCCCGCATCCTGTCAGGACCTGTTTCAGGGAATGGCAAACGCCAGTTATATCCCTGTATCTACTCTGTTTTAAAGGTATCAACAGTTAACTTTTATTGAATGCATATTATGTGCCAATTTGAATACATTATCTTTTTTAATCTTCACATCGGTATTCTTGTGGTAGGTCATGTTATTATCCCCATTTTACAGATGAGGAAACTAAAATTTAGGAAGTTCTCGGTAAGTTAGCAAAGTCACACAGAAAGTGGAAAGACCAGGATTTGAGCCCAGGTAATCTCACCCCAGAACCCTCACTTTAACCACTATGTTACCTCTCTCCCCACCCCCTCCTCCTCCTTGAATTCTGGTGCTTACGTGGTTGGTGAGGCTGCTTTTTAAAATCTTATATGTTTCAGCCATTCCTCCTGACCTTTGCATCATGTTGCCCTTGTAGCATCCTGACAGAAACAGAGTCTCCTCCTCATTATGGCTGGTATTTCTTTTTCATTGAATTCTCACGTAAAGGTAAAGGGATGCCCAGACGGCATTCCTCTCTGTATTCATGGAACAAATAGGTACAGAACATCTGCTTGCTGCCCCACACTCTTAGGCGCCAGTGGGTGCCTTTTCTAACCAGTTAACTTTTCTAAAAAGTTTACGCATGGGGAGGCCCAACTCAGGATCCGTCTGGCTGCAGGAAGAAGCCACAGGGCGGCTGCTTCTCTGTAGGACAAGTCAGCATGCTACCCAGACTTGGTTCTGGGGGCCCTACATTCATCACTGCATCTCATAGGCATGTGTCTTAGTCTGCTCAGGCTGCTACTACACATCACCATAGACTGAGTGACTTAATGGAGATTTATTTCTCACAGTTCTGGAGGCTGGGAAATCCAAGATAAGGGTGCCAACGTGGTTGTGTTCTGGTGAGAGCCCTCTTCCCGTTTTCCAGATGGCTGTGTTCTTCCTGTGTCCTCACATGGTGGAGAGCAGAGAGAAAGCAAGCTCTCCCGTCTCTGTCTCTTCTTCCAAGGCACTAACCCCATCACAAGGGCTCCACTTTCATGACCTCATTACCTCCCAGAGACCCCGTCTCCAGATACCGTCACACTGGGATGACAACATATGTATTTGGGGAGCAGGGGACACAAACATGAGTCCATAGCACGCTGTTAGAGAGTGACTGCTTTCCCAGCAGCACGAGGCCCAAGTCAGATAGATGGCCTCCCCCCACCACTGCACTGGTAACCTGGGATCCCTTTTTTTTTTTTTTTTTTTGAGTGTCATGCAAAGTCCATACACAGGAAAGGAAGGGGGTGGGGAGCTTGGAGGAAACCTGAAATCTAGTGTTTGTTCCCCCGATGTGCTTACTTCTGGAAGAGAGAGAAAACAGGAACTAGCTGGGAAAGAATCTAATTGGAAGCACATGCCCATCCCGTGAATGATCTATTATTATCAGTCCCAAACGATGGAAGGCGGTGGAGTGGGGTTGGGGGGGAAGAGAGGAAGAACTGAAGAATGAGGGCGTGTCTGCCCTGCCCTGAGGGCGTGCTGGGCACAAGGCTTCCAAGTTGACCGAAGCCAAGGTCTGGCTTTCCATCAGGGTCCTATCCCTCATCTAGAGTTTCTCTTGGATGCATTTTGTTTCTGACGAGCCTGACAAAGGGATGGTCTTCATTTTATTATTCGTCTAACACTCCTTGCCTTCTGCTCCGCCCACTTCCCCGCCCCTAGACTTGAGCACAACCTTGATAAACATTTTAGCTGATCAGGCACCACCAGGGATAGTAGTAAAGTCTGGTTGCCAAAAGAAACAGGGTCAACTTGTTGACCTACCTACCCCTCTGGCTGAGTAGGATACCTCTCCCAGAGCTTTGGAAATAGGTCTCTTGTTCAGGTGCAAACATTGATTGAACACCGACCAGAGCCAAACACCTAGATAGGCACCAAGGATGTTGAGCAGGTGGGAAGCCTCATCTTGAATCTACGGGGAAGGGGCTCATGGAGGGAACTGGTACAGGGATGAAGGATTTCCATGAATTTCCACCTTTGACCACTGTGTTGCCTCTTGGCGTCCCTGGTGAGCCTCAGGTATTTAGGCTTATTCTACCTGTGGGAGGCATTGAAGCATGGTAACGAAGAGTGCAGCTTTGCAGTCGAACCTAACAAACACCGTTTTCACCACTTACTGTGTTACCTGGACCCATTATTTAATCTCCATGAGCCTGTGTTTCCTTATTGGTAAAATGGGGTAGTCCTGCCCCACATAGTCACAGTGCTATGTGGACTAAATAAAGTCATTTCCAGCCCTTTGCAGCCTGGCATGTAATCCGTGCACCATAACTAGCTGATAGGGCGATGTTGGTGGTTTGGGTTGATCTGGACCAGCTCTAGCGAGTCTCACAGAGTCGATCTCTGTAAGACCATCTTGTGGAGAAGAATCAGTGTGGCTAGTAGTTCAGCCGTCTCTGCCCAGCTGCTGAAAAGCAGATGCCGTGGAGATGAGAGGTTTAGCATTTAATCATCTTGTCTAGCAAAAGCATCTCCAATTATGACCTCCACCCCCACCCCCACCCCCAAGGTCCTGAGCATGTGCACACAAGCTGCCATCTTTCCTGGGAGGGCCATCTTCTGCTCCCAGCCTTTGAAGTGGTTTGGGGGAGAAGAACGGCTTTCTTCCCGTCAGCACGTACAACGCGTGGAGCCGGGATGCACGCACAGGTTATGTGCCAGGAACAACAGTCTTACCATCCTGCCTGCTCGGCTGTGCACATGTTGGAGAAATTGACCATAGCTCCCATAGCAGCAGGATTTTCCTTCTGCCTCTTTGTTACACCTCTTCCCTTAAACTTCATTTTTTAAAAAAGCAACGCGTGTGTGTTTCAGAACACATCTGTGTCCTCTCATTTTGTAACTGTTGTTTGGACGTGGGATGATCATGGGAAGTAGAGTCCTTCTTGCAAAGGAGCCATTGAAACCTTCTGGCACTGTGGATGATGTAGGGTGTGGATGATTTGAGGTTGACTTGCTGCACTCTCCTCTCTCTGCTTTTTCTTGATGAGGCAGGCATCGCTGGGCAGCAGCTGTTGTGGTATCTGCAGCTGTTCCACATGAGCAAGACCCAGCTCTGCAGAAGAATGATGCTAATAGACAGCAGCTACTTGCAGGCTGGGGCTTGAGAGAAGTTCTCCTGATGCACAAGGATGTTAATAATAATGAACTTCAGAATGTTAGCCAGGGGCCTGTGTGACTGTGAACTGGAAGCTACTCTGCTTTTCAACTCTAGCTCTGTTCTCAGCTTCCCTAATGAATGCCTCCTTGCTGGAGGACAGGACCAAGTCCAAGGTTCATAGTGTGACACTGAGGGCTGCCCCCGCCTGGTTTTCCAGCCTCATTTCCTCCCACGCTGTCCCCCAAGCCCCAGCACACACTGGCCCTTTCTTTCTTCAGTGCTTTTTTTTTTTTTTACAAGCTTCCCTCTGCATGACACCTCTGCCCCCTCCCTTCTTGCCCTCTACTCACATTCTCATTCCACATGCCACATCTTGCTCTGGGGTTGCTTTTATTTGGAACCTTCCCTGACCATTCCAACTTCCGAGGTCATTATTTCTCTTCTTTGAATTACTTCTGACCTTTCATATTCTTTTATCAATGTGTATGTAATTGAGATGTCAGCTAGGGTCAATCTACCCCTTAAGATCTAGATAAGATTGAACTAGAACCCTGTGATAATCTTTTTGGGCCACCATGATAAAACACCACAGGCTGGGTGACTTACAAGCAACACTCATGAGGGCTCTATCTAATGACCTAATCACTTCCCAAAGGCCCCACCTCCTAATACCATCACATTGGGCATTACAATCTCAACATATGAATTGGGGTAAGGAAGGACTCACAGATAAGGAAACACAGACATAGCACATCCCTGCTTCAGTTTGTGAAGTCCAGTGCCCTCACCTGGATTGCTCAGGTATCTTAGGATCTCGTGGTCACCTTTGGCTCTGAAGTCCTGTATTCACAATTCAGTCTGAATTAATTCAGTTTGTGGATTGACTCATCATCCCAAGGGATGTTTTGGTTCCCTCCTGGGTGGATCCAAACGAAGCTTTTTTACCTTACTTCCCATCCATCACACATTCATTCATGGCCTTTGTTTGTGAGGCAGACTGCTGAAAATTTCAGAGGGATGTGGGAGGCTTGCTTTGGAGCAAGCAACTGTCCCACCCCATCCACAACAGAACCCGAGTTTTGAAGCACAGTGTTCACATGGCTTCCTTCTGACACTTGGAAGAAGTTACTTGGTCTCCATCCAGTTTTCCCATTTGGGCAAGTTAAGGGAGCTGTCCTCACTAGGGTGTAATGGTGATGAGGTAGAGGGTGACATGAGCTGGCTTGAGCTTTATGGTGGCTTTTGATGGCTCGGCATGTGCCAACCATCCCTTATTGTCACGTCAGCCGCCCTCAAGGCCTTCGAGACCTCTTCCGTGTCTCAGAAAACTTGGTACAACCTGTAGCCATTTGAAGGATGGGTCACTCCCATCAGAGTAGCACCTCTAGGTTCTGACTCAAGGAAGAGGATCTGATGGTGACCACCCCTAGGAAACCAGAGCCGTCTCAGTTAATCCAAGACTGGGGAATGTTTCAGTCTGGGCCCCACAGATGGCTCAGAGGTACCCCAAGTGTAAGGTCTTCGTCACAGATGCTTGGGTGAAGCAGTTTCTTCATCACAGATTCTTGGATGAAGCAGTTTCTCTCCTCGAATGTTCCTTAGGGAGATGATGAATCCTGTCTGCCAAAACCTGTCTTGCCTCTTTGGAAACGTTGATCTCCAACTCTTGTGTGTTGATTTTTGTCCAGCTCTCTATTGCTGCTTTAACCTAGATCTGCCTGATTCCTTCCTTATTTGTCTGGTTCTTTTTTCTACCATAGCATGTTTTCTTTATGACAATGTCCAATTCCTTTATGAATCTGTGCTCAGCAGAGAGGATGTTAACGGGAACCAGCATGCATTGAGTACTTACATCAGGCTGGACCTTAAGTCCCATTCCAAGTTCACAGCTATCTGATTGGGTACTTTACTGTTATTCCAAAGTGACATATATGGAACGTGAATCTCAGATCATAAGACTGGCCCAATGTCATGTCCACATTTGTATGGAAAAAGCTATTTTACCCATTGTACCACACTGCCTCACAGAGGACCAAATTGCCTACCTCATTCAAGGTTGTGGCCATCCCATCCAATACTTTGATTTCTTGCCTCTATAAAGGCCCTGTGCTGCTCTGAAAAATCTGTGGTCCAGCCCCAGGTGAGGGCAGTGGGGCCTCTCGAGCATCTTTTCCCTCCTCGTTGCTTTTTGCTTCCCTGTTCTTTGCCACGGGAGTAGAATACTGTCACCTGTGTTACCCTGCACCACTTAAAACTGTTGCTGTGACATCATCTTGGAACATGTCCATAATCCTTTTTCAGGCCTATCTGTGGGTGTACAGACTCCTGCAGAGTCCAGCCCTGAGGAGCCCCACGCCTGCACCTGCAGCAGCTCTGCCATTGGCTGGGAGTCCTCGGGTAACACTGTCCGTCTTGGAGGGCGTGCAGGGTGCTGTTTGCATTGGAAGCAGAACCGAGAGGTGCCAAGATTGCTGGACCTCCTTGATCAGTTGATCTGGCCGCCTCTGGTCCGCAAACACAGGCACTGGCACTGCTGGTTTTGCACCCCACTCTGTGCCTGTCTTCGTGGGGTGAATATCTTCACTAAACAAGATGGGGTAAATTAACAGAGGGGCAAATCCTCCTAATGCAGTGGGAAGTGAGGCCTTCCCTCTGCCACTTTTGGGGGGAAGAACTCACCCGCTTCCTTCTCTCCTAGCTCCCAGTTAAGGAACTGGGCCAGCTTCTTCTTAACTGTATAAATCTTACAGTCCTCTCACACCAGCTCATGTTCTCTGTGTACTCTGCAGCCATTTTTTCTCGCTCAGGCAACAAGAAAAAGTTTGAAGCGTTTGCCTGTTTCTATCGAAAATGCTTCCAGACTGCAGACTTCTTCGGTGCTTAGAGATTTGTGTGGAAAGAGAAGGCTGAAAGCTTTATGAGTTGAAAATTCAGACTTATCGCTAGATCTAATGCTGGTCAGCTGAGGTTCCAGTGGCTTTTCAACACTGCTAAGTGGGTTTTAGCTGAAAGATATAACTAAATATTTCATCATTTATTCATCTTTCAACTTTAATGATTGCAAAGAGTCTGCTTAGTAATCCCTGAACCAAAATTCTGATTTGCGGAGTCATAGCCTTAACTCTTCGGGGAATGGGCCATAATATCTTTAGACACATTACCTAAGACTAGTCTGCTGACTTTACTTCCCAAACCACCCAAAAATGAAGTGTTTTATTTAAAGGGAAAGTGTGTGTTTGTCTTTAGGCTAACAGATTCCTGCTCATTTTACAGAAAGAATGTATGATTTTATCCATCGACTGTGCAGAGAAGCTGAGCTTCAGACTCAGAGTAATGTCTATGGAGACAGGTTGTCAGATGTTGAAGGAAAATGTATGTCTGAACAAATGTTTCCATCCAGTCCATAATTTTTCATTGCAGATGAGTTGGGTTCTGAGGTAGCAGTTTCCTTTCTGACCATCATAAATTATATCTCTTTCTTGATACTTACATCCCTAGATCATGGCAAAAACCATTTTCAGTGTCTGTCAAAAGAGATGCACACGCAAGTTTAACAGTTTAGAGTCTTAACAGACCTTTATGTTCTACCCTAGATAGAATTAGAGATGACATGGTTTGGCCCTATTGAAAAGTAAAATTACTCATCCAAGAGAAAAAGTAAGACGAGCTTTGTATTTTTTTTGGCCACGCTGTGTGGCTTGTGGGATCTCAGTTCTCTGACCAGGGATTGAACCTGGGCCACAGCAGTGAAAGCCCAGGATCCTAACCACTATTACACCAGGGAACTCCCGAGCTTTGTATTTCTAATCAGCAGACATATTCGTATATTTCTCTCTGTGTTCGAAGGAAAACTACTCACACCTGGCTTTTGGACTTCACTGGGGTCATTACTAGCCTAGATGTTTGTGGTGGTTCCAGTAAGTCCTTGGACTGGCAAGCCGCCACCGACCCGATGCCTTGAATGGTTTCTTTTACCTCCTGCATGGCTGCAGTACCTTCTGAGGTACTGCCGTTCTCCTGAGACTGAAGCCTGTTGCTTTTGCCTTTTAGACTTCCAGGTCCTACCGCGAGGGTATCCGCTGCAGGCAGCGAGGCCAAAACACGCGGAGGGTCAGCCCCTGCTAACAACCGACGGAGCCAGAGCTTTAACAACTATGACAAGTCCAAACCGGTCACCTCCCCACTCCCACCCCCACCAGCAAGCAGCCATGAGAAAGGTAAGCCACCTTCTTGGGGGTCCTTTCTGGCATCTTCCTTTATAGAAGATCCAGTTCTATTGGGTGAGTGTGGGGTGGCAAACGGTGATGGGAACGGGTCACAAGGACATGCTTGGCTGGCGGGAACTTTGTTGGAAGAGGTATTAATAAGGTGGGGAAAATATTACATATTCATAGTTGCCAGCAGGAACAGCTGTGTTTGTCTGGGTGGAGCCCAGAAGACACATAGAAGCAATGTAGCATTTGCAATTTGAAAACATTCATAGAATATTCTCTATACAGGAGGTGGTTTTCTAGAAATGCAAGCTGCTTGGGGCATGCATTTTGTGAGCCGATAAGGTTTTTACCCATCAGAAGTGATGTGAGGGAAGTTAGGAACAAGGAGGGTTTTCACCCTTTGAAAAAGTCCAAAATGTGGGTTGGCTAGATGAATATCTTGGCTACACATAAAGAGTAGGCAGCATTCCTCTTGGTATTCTGATAATGTAGCTCTTGCCAAAAAAGGATATGATTTTTTTTACTATGCATAGTACTGAGCTTTTAGGTTGGGGAGGAAATGTAAGTAGCCCTGTGGGGACTCTTGCACAGAAGGTAGTAAAACAAACCTTTGCTTGCTGCAGTCTGTATCTCATGACACATTGGAGAAATAGGGAAATTGAAACCGCTCAGAAGATTCTTCAATAAGAGACAGAGCCCTCCCTTTTTCCTCCCACGCAAAGTGGTCTAGACTTCTTAGGGGGGCATGCCCAGGTCCCTTGGAAGCATTTCCTGCCTGGTAGTGTGGAAGCTTCCTAGGGCTTGTCCTGGGTGTGCCCCCTCCTCCCCTGGGACCCAGGAGACACCCCCGCCCGCCCCCCGCACAGTGCTCCAGGGGACTGGGCAGCTGTCCCACCATGCGGGAGATCAGAACCTCCCTGCCCGCACCCCTCCATGCCAGGATAACTTAATCCAATGGAACTGGGCTTCCCCCCACACCCACTCCCACCTGGAACACTGGAGGAAATATGAAGGAAATCTGTGTAAGGCTGACATATATACGGCAGAAGTTTTCTCTGACAAGGCATGGGGAACTCTGCACCTAGCACTAAAGCTATAACCAGAATGTCTCAACCAATCATGACTGTGACCCAGCCTTTGGCTTCCGCCTTGAGCAGACCATTTTTCTTCTTCTTTTTTTTTCCACCTCCCTTCCCCTCTCCTCCTTTCCTTTTCTTTACCATACCCGTGTATTCTTGTTAAAAGTGTGCTTAAATTACAAAAATAATGAATGCTTGTAAAATGGTGTAAGTTTCTGTCAAATAAAAGTTCTCCTCTGTATGCTCCCTGAAGCATACCACTATAAACCATTCTATGCATATCCTTCCAGATACGTTTATGTATATATACATAATATAGAAAAGAGCTAAATTTTGTTGAGTACCTACTGTGTGCCTCATTGAATTCCCCCAAAGTGTGTTGTTATCCCCATTTACAAAGGATGAAACTAAGGTTAAGAGAGGTTAAGTAGTTGCCGAGGTCACACCAGAAACGGTGAGAAATGGAGTTGGAACTGAACCGAGGCACTTGGGTTCCAGAACCACAATTAATACTGTGCTTTTCCTGGAAGTAGAAAAGAAATGCTTGAAACCCTGCCACTGAGAGCTGGTTAGAGGTGTGCAGGTTGAGGGAGAAGGGAGAGAGGAGAAGGTGTTTGGGAAGCCTGCCCTTGTCCCATAGTCCTTTGGGGAGGATAGACATAAAACAGTCTGAAGGACGGGTATGAGGCCAATGTCCAAAAAATTGAGAAAATAAAAGGTTCCCTGTGGAGGGAACATATGTGGGAGGGTGCAGGGTTGGTGGCTGGACCTGTGTCCCAGAGCCCACACAGACATAGGGCCACTCAGGCAGCCCAGCCAGGGGCTCCCCACTGGCACTGGGGCAGCCACCAGTCTGCCTCTGTCCTGGGCAGGGGTTGCCACTTGTGCCTTAAGCAGACAGCCGGGAGGCCTCCTGAAGGACGGTGGCTGTGAATGCTAATAGAGGCATTGTCCCAGGGAGAAACTCCGGTGTCAGAAGGAAAGGAAATCGTACTTACTTGTTGAGCACGTAACATGTGCTAGGGACTTTGATTTTCACTATGTTATACTTGATCTTCAGAAGCATTCCATGAGGTAAATATTACCCCAGTTTTACAGGTAAAGAAGATGAGGCTAAATGAGATTTAGTAACTTGCCCTCCCTGTTAATTGAGTGCCAGAATTCATATCCAGGTCTGACTCCCAGCTTTGAACTCTGGTTCTGTCCTGTCCCCTGGGATGTCTGTGAGGAGTGTCAAGTGAGGGGACGTGCGTGAGAATGTTGTGTGAGCTATGATGCGCTCAAAATCCTGCAAGGATTTACAGTGATAAAAATTACTGATGGAGGTTCAGGTGCGTGGGAGGTGTGTTTATTATCCCTCTCCTATCCTGGGGAGCTGAGGTAAAGCAAGGTTGGGGCAGACCTAGATTTTATTTATTTATTTATTTAGGCAGAGCCACGTGGCTTGTGGGATCTTAGCTGCCCGACCAGGGATCGAACCTGGGCCCTGGCAGTGAAAGCGCTGGGTCCTAACCACGGGACCGCCAGGGAATTCCCAGGCCTCAGTATTTTTTACTAATACTTTTCCACCATCCTGAAGTAACGGGGTCATGTGATTTTGCCTTCAGAGACTCGTTATTTCCTCCTCCTTTCTTCATGTTCCCTGTGTACTCCCTTGAGTCTGACCTTGGTTGCAGACTGAGGTAGGCGGCTTGCATGCAAAATATAGTTTGTGGGGACGGAACAGAAATAACTCAGCCACCTGGCCATGTGAAAGACACAACAGGTACTTGGGTGCATAAGATATCATCCTTTACCTGGAGAAATCTTGGAGAGAGAAACTCTTTGAGCAGCTGAGTTGCAGTTCAGTGTGGTTGGTGCTATAGTTGAGGTGTGGACTGCTTTCCCATGAGGTCAAGTCCGTGATAGAATCTCATTACCTGTCCTCCCCTGAAGCTTTCTTGTGAGTCAGTCAGACCCGGACTGCACTGTGCTCTGGCGTTTCATTCTCAGGTGAACCAGTTCATAGGCTTTTCTATGTGATCCATTGACCCGAGAATCCCGGTCCTAGGAATTGATCTAATCACATCACTAAGTTCAATGAGAAATCCATCATTCTGTCAATAAATGACAAAAGTATTTCAACACCTAGTCCCGGTTTTTAAAAAGGATAAAGAGGAATAAAAGGAGATTGTAACAGGCAACTTTTCAAAAACCCCAGAGCACTTTGTACTTTGTGGGGAAACACTAAAGATTTCCTCTTAAAATCACACCCAAAGAAACAAGTCTCCTTTTGTCATCATCACTGAATTTAGTTCTGATTATACTGGGCAATCAACTGAGATGTAAAGCAGAAGAAAACTAACAGGTAGTAACTAGAAAAAAACCTAGGACTCACAGTTCATTACATTGTTCCATAAAGTGACCAAGTGCATAGTTGATACACAAAACCCAGAAAGAAATGTTCTGTACAGCAACACGACCTGTTAGTTTTCCTAAAAGTTCAGATTTCAGATTCTGTAGGTTTGGAGGAAAGTCTGCAGAGCCTTAGCCTTTAGGAAAACCTGCTAGTTATTTGTTGTATCATTATCACTGCCATGGTTTAGGCCTGCGTTTGGATTCGCACTCCTGCAGGCAACAACCATACAGGGCCCTGCCCGGCCTGCAGGATGTGTCAGCAGGATCGGCTGCGAAACATCTGTTAAGGAATGGCCAGGACGCGCGGCGGCCCTTCACTTCCTCTGTTGGCTCCGAGTGGCTCTAGGGCTCCAGGCCAGAATCACAGATTTTCAGGGGAGAGGAAATAGCTGTTCTTTCTCAACATTTGTGACATGATCTGTTTTCTCTTCCTTCCATTCCCTCACTTACATCCTCTGAACAGGTTAACACTGCCAGCAATCTAATACAGGTCTAAAGTATTTAGTGCGTCATGCAAATTTGGAATGTTTACTAGCATTGCTAGACTGAATTCTGTGCATACGGAGGATGTTCTTTTCTGAATAATAAGGTTTTCTTCATTTTGTAGAAAGCATATCTTTACTATATTTTCAATACAAAAATAATTACATTAAAGTATTCGAACAACACAAATTTATTAAAAGAAAAAGAACCCTATATAATCCCACCTCTCAGACAAAGCCAGTGTTAGCCGCTTAGTGTATATTCTTCTATATTATTTTCAGACATATACTATCACATTTTTTGTTTGTTTAAAGTTATTTTAATAGTTCCTCTTTTTAAATCAAAGTATAGTTGATTTATATACTATAACATTTTGATAAATTTTTCCTAATGTTCACTCTTTGGCAGGAGCTATTTGAAGTGCTTTATTAGTAATATTTAATTTTCACAGGAGCCTTGTACATATACACCCAGTCTCACACACACATACGTATATGACATTTTAAGTTATAAATAAGATCAACAAATCATGGACAGCCCTTTTTATAGGTCATTCTCTCTTCATAAAATAGTTGCATAGTACTTCATAGTATGAATTTACCTTAATATTTTTAATCACTTTCATTTAGGTTGCTTCTAATTTTTTGATATTATAAATAGCACTGAGATGAACATCCTTGTAGGTCTTTTTTGCATGTATACAACCATTTCGGTGGAATTACTGCATTGAAGAATGTATGCACATTTTACAGTTGTTTTAACAGTGCCAAATTTTGCTCCCCAAAGGTTATCCCTGTTTATAATTCCCAGCAACAATGTGTGAGAAGTCTAGTTTCTCTCCACACTTGACACTTTTATTTTCACTCTCTTGGGCAAAAAATACCTTGCCTTAGAAATGAAGCAAATTGTTTTAAGAAGCTGAAATAACAAGATCATTTGCTAAAAACTGACTGTTTTTATTGACACTTTGCTGAGAGTCACAACTAGTGAGTGTGGCGTAGTACAAAAGCACTTGGGTTTGAGATCAAGCTCACTACCACCTGGCATGACCTCCTTCAAGACGCTTCTCCGGGCCTCAGTTTCCCCTTCTGTAAAGTGAGTCTAAAGTCCTCTGGCACTAAGCCACGGCGAAGTTTTCACTGGCTGTTTGGCCTTGCCTAATGTGAGCCCCATCAGCGCTTTCTGGTGGGTTCCTTCCTCGGGTGTTCATTCTCTGGGTCACTTTCTTCCTCTCTGTTCACTCCTACCTGTCGTGGCAGAAGAGGAGAGCCAGACATGGCTAGAAACGGGGTTTTACAGCCTTCAGCATGATGTCATGTCTGAGTAACATTGATTTAGAATCTCTATAAACTTGTCACTTAGTGGTTGGCAAAGCAAGTTCTTTATCAGACTTAATGGTTGGGAGAGGGACGCACGAAGAAGTTGCCCATGTTCTGCCGTTAATCAAGATGCTGACCTAAAATTAGGTCTGCTGTTAATCAAGATGCTGACCTAAAGTTTAGACTAGATGGAATTGATTCAGTGGTCCAGGTCACACAGAAGAGAATATGGTTGGGGTGCACCTGTTTCATGTTGTTTCTTGCCTTCATTTGTTTTGTCACCATTTGTGCCCAGCTTCGGGCTGTTTGTAGGGGAGGGGGAGGTGCTCACTTGTCCTGTGATAGGGCTGTGCTCAAAGTGGCGAGGATAAAGATCCGCTTAGCCAGAAGGCTGGGGGGCACCTCAGAGAGGTGACATCGTTTGCCCTGATTTCCATCTGAAGATTTTTGCTGAGAGCAGAGGAAGGGGAGGCTGGGAAGGAATGATGCATCCACTCTTCTGGTCAGGTGTTAATCTGGGAGGACCTGTGTTGTGTTCACTGTATTAATAACCTCACATCCCGTGGAGGGCCTGTAGAGGGAAACTTCTGTAAGATCATTTCTGTGGCAGCATAGGACCTCCCTTGGTCATCAGGGGACCTCTGCCATTCCAGAACTGTCACCCCAGGCAAGGGGAGAGCTTGGGTACCCGTCTGTGCTCATGGGTGACAGTCACCTTGGTTTGGGAATCAGGTGTGACATCACCATGACCCTCCAGCCTGAAGCCATAATTGTCTGAAGGCTTAAAAAATCATCTAGAGGTTTGAACCAGGGTATCATTGCATTTAGAGAAGTCTCTGGTGTTATCAAATGAAGTGAATAGGTCCCACTGCTCGCTGCTTACAAAATCAATTCTCACAGATGTTGATAGAAAGGAAAGGTGCCTTTAACCAGAATGCTGGCAATCTGGGGCGATGGTGGACCCAGTGTCCCCCAAAACTACCTCTAAAGATTCTGCTCGGCCATGAAAGCTTTTAAAGGAAACAGGGAAGTAAGCTCGGTTAATCATTGAGATGGGGTCAGAGTCGTCGCCACCCCCCTGTGTGCAGCCTTGTGGGCAGCCTTGTCGCCTCCTCGGGATCTCCCTCTAGATGCTATCTTGTTCACAGTGTTTGTTCGGGAGATTACTGAAGGGGAAGCTACGGAAGAGATCTCGTCGTCCGTTAATTACTTATGCTTCATTTCTACTACTTTGAAGTTAGGCAAGGTATTGTGTAATCAAAAGACTTGAAAGGTGTGCTTGGGCTGGAGATGAGTAGAGCATGGTGGGGGGTGCCTGGTTTAAAAGTTAGTTACAATGTAGCTTTGCTAAAGTGACAAGAAAAGGGGCTTCCTGCTGAGGGCAGTTTCCTGCAAAGAGCTGCCTACACTGGGAGAATCATCTAGAAATGACTCAGCTGACCCCGCTGTTGAGGTGGGCAGGCAGGATGGGATAGATGCTTCCAAACCTAGGGACCTCATGTGACACTGGAGGCGAAAAGAATGTCTGGCAAGTGTTTACACCAGTTGCACCAGTCTCTTGGGCCAGAGTACAGTTATCTCAGGAGAAAAGGTTTGGGCCCTGCAATTAAAGAGAAAATGTTTACCTTGAAGACAGCCAACTGCGTTTCAGTTCTGGCCCTGCCACCTCCCAGGAGTGTGGCTTTGGGCAGGTGCACTGCTCACTGCGGCATGTGTTCAGAATCACGCTCGGACCATCACAGGCCACACCTGGCACCATTCCACTCCTCAGGGGACAGAGGGGAATCACAGGTTGTTGGCAGGGCAGTGCGGACGTTTCTGTTCCATAGGAGTGGTCCTCACAGCAGTATAGACAGCAGTCCACGCAGCATCCAGGGGCTATCACTCCCCTCTCCCACCTCAGGTGACAGCTCAGGTATGAGGGAACAAGACCCGCAGGGGGCAGGTGTAGGAGTCTCTCTAGCTTAAAAGCCACGTGACCTACAAGAGCCAGTATCTCTTGTACCAGCTCCACATGCAAAACTTCTGTGGTTCCCACCGATCTGCTTGGGCCCGATCGGTAAGAGTCACGGCACTCAAAGGAACCCAAAATGATGGTGGCCGTCAACAGGCCCTCGTTTATAGCTCTTGTCCGTCCAGATGTGGTATAACTGTCCAGGGTCAATTTTATCATGAGTAGTGTTGCTTGATAACATAGCTGACATTCTGTCTTTATCAAGTTTCCAGGGGAACAGAGATAGAAGGTTAACCCAAGGTCAAATTCTCATGCAGAAGGGGAAAAGGTTTTGTTAATCCTTTTCCAACAGCAAGTCACCTCACCTCTCAGAGATTCAGTTATCTATGAAGCAGCAACAGGCCGCTCTAGCCCTAGTGATGGGAGAAAGTCAGATGTGAAGTGTTTTTTCTCATTTTTTGTAGAGCTCAATTCAGATTTTCTGGCGTTGTCACCTCTGTTGGTTGAAGGGTATGACTTGTTTCCTAGTAGCTGACCGTTGATTGACAACGTGAGTGTCATTTGCACAGCTTGAAACACTTGCTACTTCTGACCTTTCTAAATCTTGTGTAGTCGGTTGTTTGCTGTCTGTTAGTGGTGCCCTTTCACAGGTCGGGGGCTGGGGGTTGTGGCTCCTGCAGTAAAGGCAGGTTTCATTTTTCTCGTTTGCATTTTACACCCTGGTTCCCTCTTGTTCTAAACAAATTACTGACGTCTGACTGAAGAGATGAAAAGTCCTAAAACACATGGCATCTCTCTCCAAAATAGCGCCTCCACAGTAGCATTTTTCCACTCTGACATAGCACCTGTAAATTGCCCCTGTGTGATGGAAGAGAGAACAGGTCTCACATGGTAGCTGTTAGCTCTGAAGCACACAGCTCCCGTGGTCTGGTGGCATGGTGAATTCAAGACTCTAGACTGTCGTTTCTCAAGGTATGATGAATGGGCCACCTACACCAGCATCCTTTGAGGTAATTGCTAAAAACAGAAATCCCAAAGCTTTACAAACGTCCTCCTAATTCAGATTTCTGAGTTAGAGTCTGAAGGTCTACATTATATACCCTTATCATTCTTACAACACTGAAGTTTGAGAACCCCTCTCCTTCTTGCTCCCCTTTGAAGTACTTCTTGCTCCCCTTTGAAAGGGCATGCTCCCTTCTAATTGCCCTTCAACTCTCAGCAAATACTTTGTAGTGTGTTGTTATGGGGAATGGAGGTAAACGTGTTAAGACGCCCAAACTAATGCCTGGCGTATAGCAGGAGCTCAACGCGTGGGAAGCCGTTTACACTGGCATGTTACATGCATTTTGTTGTACACATATTTACACTTATTCTCAGAGTCAGCAACTTATACTGGGTAGACTTAGATACTTGCATAGGTCTTTGTATCTTTTGGTTTCTTGCTATTGCCTCATTAATCTCTAGTGACATTCTTAATTTAAAAAAAATGACTCAATGCTACCTTGTTTCAGTTGAGCTAATAGAAAATAAGGAGGTGGATTTGGATCCCACACTTAGGTTGGAAATATAAAAAAGAGAGTTGTCCCTGTGGGATCTAGATAGGGTAGCAGAGGGAATACATTGCAAAGAGGTGGTCTGAGGGGGAAGTCAGCTTGCCCTTTCCCTGTTTGAAGAATCATCTTCTGGCTCTTCCTCTACCTGCACTTGGAGAGCTTGGTGTTACTTTATGAGTGTAAGAGCAATCTCCTGTTCCGAGGAAGGGTGAGCCCTAGCAGAGCTACCTAGAGAGGAGCCTGTGTGGTGATCCTTCCTTCCCATGCTCCAGCATAGCCTTTGTCCTTAACCTCTAGCATTAAAGTCAGACGTGAAGGTGAAAGAACTCTTTCTGGCCACCTTTGGGAGCCATTTTTTTGATCTACTGTGTAATTCAGAAGAGCCTTCAGAGGAGGAGACGCATCACTCCCTCTAATGTGTGAAACTAACAACCTTTAATGCTAAAGCCATCCTTTTTCAGGGAGAAGAGTAAGAGGGATATAACCATGTTTGCTTTTCTCTAAATAGGGATGTGTTTCAAAGCCATGCGTGACCTCATGGTTCTGCTGTATATTCTTTCTCAAAAATACACTAAACCTGGCTTTTTGTAGCAGGATGAAAGAGTCCAGAAAAAGAAAGAAAAGAAATCATTTAGGAAGTTGAAATATCTGTTTGATTAGTCTTGTGTCAGGAACCGAAAATGACCAGTTGATGTTCATCTGATTTTCAGGTGATAAATCTCAGTGTTTCTTTTGCTTCCATCTTCTATGTGCAAAGCGTCACACGTACACGAATTCAATTTAATTTCAAGGATCATTGGTAGGGGAAAGTATTTGTTTCTGGGGGCTCCCCTAATAATTTTTATCCAGGTGTCATCTGCAGTCAGGTCTTAGTTTAGTTCATTTAGATGTTCTTTTTTGAACAAAAATTTTTTTCCTTCTCCAAGTTAGGTATATGACAGTGTGTATTATTAGCATGAGAAGATAAATACAATATGTGTGGGGATAAATGAGGTTAACTTTTCTATGAGTGCATGTGGCCCCTATTCACAGTGAAATGTACAAGAAGAAGAGAATGCTGGTCAGAACAGGGAGAGTTCCTGAACAGTAAAACTTGAGAGCTCCGTGCAGCTCAGCAACTCGATGAGGAGTTTCTTGTGAACACGTGTGTGGCTGCCTCTGTGCTAAGGACATGGCATCCTCGGGCATAAATGAACCTAACAGATAAAATGCCTGTTTCTCAGTTACAGCTTGCCTTCTGCAAGCGTCTGAGTCTGTGCATTTCATTAGGATAACCAACCCATAGCCCATGTGTCGGGGAACCATCTTCTGTTGAGGGTGTCCGATGAGGGGTCACATTGAGAATATTTGTGTCCAAGGTAATGGTCATAATCCGTCTTCATTGTGGTGAGACTGCCACATGGGCCTTTGGTAGGTGTCCCACCATGGAGATAAGTGGTCGTGCTGCTGCACAGTGCTTTATGTCAAGGCATGTGGGCACAATTTACATTCTTAGTGTCCTGGGAGCTCCTGCCATGATTTCTTAGTGACAGTCGTGTTGATTCATGTGATTGGCAAGGTTCCCCAAACTGTGGAGATTCGACAGTTATTAGCTGCTGATGGAAATCAGCGGCCCGGACGACTCTCCTTCAAGAGCAAAGGTAAAGGAGGCCTCCCCACACCTGGTGCTCCCTCTGCCTGTTTCAAGATGGGAGGATCAGAGCATTTTTATGAAACGTGGAAAGGAGTAGGGAATCAGTGACCTGTAATGACTCACCTTGGGTAAAGCAAAGATAGAAAGAAAAAAAAAAAAAAGTCCTTTGGTTGGAACAGTCCAGGACGGTGAGTCTCTGCTTCCCCCTACTGCCCAGGTTTTGTATTGTATCCGAGGAGAGCCTTGGTTTGCAGGCTGGCATCCTCGGGGCACACTGGGAGGGTAATGACTCCAGACTGTCCCAGCGTTTTCTTCCAGACAGAGCTTTCCCACATTTGTTTCCACAACTTAGGAGAATGGATGAGGACTGAATAAAACCCACACTGTCGGTGTGACCCTGTTCATGTGGGAAGGTGGAGAAGCGTGCTCTCCAGTGGCGAGGAATTGACAGCAGGCCTGAGCTGAAATCGGTCTTCACAAGGCTGTCCACTCTCTCCCTTCAGCAGGCCACTAGCTGGTGGATTCAAGAATCAGAATTAGCCCTAAGCATAAGGATCTCTGAAGGCACTAATGGATTTTTGCTGCAAGAAAAGTTATGCTAGATTTGACTCCATTTTTAAAAGGCAGGTAATTCCAACCAGACTGTACAGTGTGGAGTAGGTGAGTCTCTCTCTTCTCACTAGGCTGCATGTTCACGTACTTGGAACTCAATCTTTCATCTCTTCACACGCCATCGGGAGACTCGTCTGTCTCAGGCATCATGGTAGTCACTGAAAATTCAAAAGTGAAAAAGCAGGTAATGATCCCTGCCCTCATAGAACTTACAGTCTAGTGGAAGAGACAGCTATTACACACAACACAAGTAATCTCGTTAAATCGTGTGATACCTGCTCTTGAGAAGATCAGGTCTATGAATGAGAATAAAGGAGGGATGAACCGAATTCTCTGGATTAGGTAGAAGCTCATCAGGGTGTGAGACCCAGAGAGAAGTTTGCAGAGGTCTGCTTTGCTCAGAACATCCGTTCTCCCACGCAATGGTTAGACACAAAAGATGTTTTAGGAAACAGTTTTATGGAGAGAGACCAGTTTCCTTTTAGAAATGAAAGCCTATATCCTGGGCCAGCTTTTTTTTCTCCCTCTAGCCGTAGAGGGCAGAACTAAAAAATTACAAGGATGCAAACTTTGGCTTCATTTAAAAAAAGGAAAAAGTACTCTTTCACATTTGTCTTCTCACAGTTGAATAGGCTGCCTTGGGTGTAGGGAGTTCCCTGACTCCAGAGGAACAGATACAAAGGCTAGATCATCACTCACTGAGGTTACTAGAGGGGAGTTTTCTTGCATCAGTAGGTAGATTGGAACAGATATTCTGTAAGATCCCTTGCAAATATAGGATTCGATTATCCCAGGCAAAGGGTAAAGTTGGCGTGATTTTAGTAGGTCCTGGAAAGGCCTGGTAATGGCACGTGCTTCCCCACAGTTTGTGGCAGTTCCCAAAGCCTCACCTTTGGATTGGTTCCTTTGAAGGTCTTCATTCCAACGATGCACTTTATTCTTCATGCTGCTTACCCACTAGAGCTCATTACTGAACGGAAGTTGTATTTCATGCAAAAAGTGGCCTGTGTGCAGTTTGCAATGACTTCCTTTACTCCATTCACATACCCCGGGAAGATTTCTCCCTTAACTTCAGATAAGTTGTCTGGAACTTGCCACACTCATCCTCTGAGGCCACCAGAGAGGCCACAGGCGAGGACTCCTGTCGCACGGAAATAGCCATGGCCACTGAGTGAGAAATTGCTCGTGCTTACTTTCAACCATTTTAACATTGGACTCATTTTCTTGCCCTCTTCTGAGAAGAGCCAGATACAAGTATCTTCAGGCAGGTGTCCATACAGAATTATTTTTTAAAGTCTATTTCACATATGTGCTGTAGGGGGCAGCATTCATTAGGGAAAACCAGGGAGAGAGAGTCTGCCTTCTAGGAAAGAATCTCTGGGCCCTGTCTGTAAAGGTTTCTGCGCACCTGAGACTCATTCTTTCCTATTGTTCACGTATGAATGAGGCTCTGGCCCTTCGGTAATATACCTCCTTAGCAAGCCAGGATTACTTTGCCTGATATTAAATTCACCTGGTCTCCAGTTAATACCAGTGAGTACCTGTGGGGAGCAGAGTGACTTTTCCACAATAGGACTCATGTGCTAGGGCAAGGAGGCTACCCCAGATCACCTGACTCCAAGCTTGCACCACTCTTTTAGCCAAGTTCTGAGCCATTTTGGTCTCAAACCCCCCCATCAGACATAATGATTATTTCCCCCGGAGCATCTTCAACCCTGTTACCTACTGCTTAGGTAATAGTAAATAATGGTAGAACTTGTGGGAACAAGCCTTTTTCTGGACTTCAGCCCTGATAAGATTGGTGAAGCAGGTTCTGACCGAAGGAGACTCCTGTCTCCTCAGGCCCTAAAAGTTCTGGTTTCAGATAATAGCCATTTATTATCTCTCACAAGCCTACAGGTGGACAGGACAGCTCTGCTGAGGCGTGCCAGGCTCCAGTAATCTCGGTGGGGCTGGCTCACACATCTGAGGCCATCTGGGTGGTGTGGAGGATGCCGGCTGGTCTGCACTGGGCTTAGCTGAGCCAAACCAGCTTTTTCAACCTGGTCTTTCGTCCTCCAGCAGGCTAGTCCATGCTGTTCTTATGGTGATGGACCAAGTTCTGAGACAGGGTTGACGTGTGCAAAGCCCTTTAACGCCTAAGCTCTGAAAAGTGACATCAGTTCTCTTCTGCCTCATTGTGTTGGCCACAGCAAGTCACAGGGCCTGCCCAGATGCATGAAGGAGGGAGGTGTTGCAAAGTCACACTGCAAAGCCTGCAGGATCCAGAGGAGGTGGAGACCTAAGACTTTTTGCAATCCATCTCCACACTGTGCAAGTTGGATCCAGTATATATGTACATGTATATATATATATATATATATATATGGATTGACTTCACTTGTTGAGGTAATAGTGTATTTGCACTGCAATCACATGAAAATGAGAATCCTCTGAGTTCATTAAAGGTGAGCTGGGGGCGTGTAGCTCTGAGAACTCTCAGTGGGGAGAGTGGCTGAAGCATCCTTGGTTATTCAGTTCCACAGAAGTTCTCTCTGACCAGCAGACACAAGCCATTCATTGCAGGGCACAAGCCCCGCTTGCTTTATGAGGCCCCCTTTGGCCAAGGTAGGAACTACCTTGGCCAAAGGTACTACCCATGAAAACAGCAGCCTGCTACCATGAAAACAGCAACTACCCATGAAACTACCCATGAAAACTACCCATGAAAACTACCCATGAAAACTACCCATGAAACTACCCATGAAAACAGCAGCCTGCAAAACAGGTCTGGCTCTGCCTAAGCCTGTTCTTGGGCCTCTGGGATCCTTGGTCTTCAGATCCCCTTGCTCCCCTGCTTTCTCTTTTCCATACCAACTGGCCCAAGTTGTCATGTAATGAAGATGGCCTGAATGCCAGCCTGGGGTTGCAGGACGTCAGGGGTCTGACCCTAGCAACTCCACCTGATGATGGCTGTGTGACTTTGATGACTTCTTTAACAACTCTGAACTTCCAGCTCCTCAACTCTAAAATGGAATTGAGAATGGCATCAACCACAAAGTTATTGGGAGGATTACATGAGATGAAACATAGGGGAAAAATATACCCTGAATTATGGATGTGAAGTTTATTGAATGTGTGAATTCATGAATGTACGAAGTCAGAAATGACTGCAAGGGGCAGAATAACCACAGCAGCAGAACAGAGAACCCCAGAGAGCTAGTTCTCTACGCCTGGTCTGTTGCTTAGGACCAGAAGTCTAAAGCACCCATGGAACTGCCTCTTCCTGCTTAGCTACATCTCCATGGTGCACGATGTTTTTGAAAACCAAGGGACCAAGAGACACAGGGTGCCCTTCCCTGAAAGAACAGCTTATTAGCAAATGAACTCTTGTCATAGCTTGGTGACTATCCACCTGGTTCTCTTTTGCTCCTGGTGTCTTAGAACTGTAACCTATTGATTCTTGAAATGCCCCCACTGCCACTCATTGAGGGAGGGGAAATTCAAGACAAAAGTATTGATTTAGACAAGCAGGCACACTGGATGAAGCGTTCATTAGGTTGTCTTTTTTTTAAAAAAAAAATAAGTTGGCTGCTAAAGAAGAAGAAAGAAGATATATCTTCCAGCGGAGTTTTAAACAGAGGACATTAGCCAACTTAACAATGCTCCTCTAAAACAACTTTAAAAGGTCATGATGGATGATTTTTGCAGTGTTTTGGAACAAGGGACCCTTGGATTAGTATAGGATTTTTTTCTAAATGTGATTCTGTATTTCCTTTCGTTTGTCCATCATCCTTCAGCCTGGGCTCTCTGATCATCTTTTTTTTTTTTTTTTTTTTTTTTGCGGTACACGGACCTCTCACTGCCGTGGCCTCTCCCGTTGCGGAGCACAGGCTCCGGACGTGCAGGCTCAGCGGCCATGGCTCACAGGCCCAGCCGCTCCACAGCATGTGGGATCTCTCCGGACCGGGGCACGAACCCATGTCCCCTGCATCGGCAGGTGGACTCTCAACAACTGCGCCACCAGGGAAGCCCTCTCTGATCATCTTAGTGCATCCAAAACCGCAATTTGAAATAACCTGCTGCCCTGCTTCTGGGAGCCAGTGACTGAAGCATCTTTCGACAATAAGAGGAAAAACATTGTAGCTGAACTAGTGAACAGCCCAAGGAAAGGGGTGGAATGCAGAGCCTGGGCTCCCTTCTGTCTGGGCATGCCAAGATGCCATGGCTCTGGCCTTGGGGTGTCCATCAGCCTTAGTGGTCATGTCTTGGCAACCAAAGTAGCCACTGCTGGCCGGAAACTTATCAGGACTGTTCACTCTCATTAAGGAGTCTCTCAGATCACCTTCTGGCCTGAAACGCTTCAGAAATCATCAAACGGCTGAGGTAGAGGCCGGATTCCTTGAAGTGCTTCCAAGGCTTTGGCATATCTGCCTTTTGGATGAACTTCACTAGAGAGCTTTTAAGGTCTGGGTCCTGGCCAGGGGAGCTCCCTGGGCACCCAGCATAACACTGAGCTGGGGGCAGGAAGGGTGGGAAGAGGAGGTTGGCTCTTCCTGGCCCACCCCTCCCTCCCCTTCCCCTCCCCCTCCCATCCCCCTTGTCCTCCTCCTTCCCTCTCCTCCCTCTCCCCCTCCCCCTCCCCTTCCTCCTCCTCCTCCCCTCCCCCTCCTCCTCCCCTCCCCTCCCCCTTCTCCTCCCCCTTCCCTTAGCTCTTTCTCACCTTCACTCTTCATCTGCAAAGGTAACTTTTCAACACCAGGAAGAGCAGCCATTTTAGAGAGAGTGGGTTTGTAGTTAAGGAGCAAATGCCTCTGTATCCTCCGGGTCAGTGCTGTCCAATGGAACTTCCTGCAGTGATGGTGGTATTTCACATCTGTGCTGTCTAATGTGATAACCACGAGCTACGTGGGGCTGTTAAGCACTTGAAATGTGGCTGGTGACAATGAGGAACTGAAGTTTTAGTACATTCAGTGTTAATCATTTAAATGGCCCCACGTGGCGAGTGGCTATAGTATGGGACAGCACGTCTCTGGATAGTAGTTCAGGGAGCAACCAGAGGGTCTGCTGCTGAAGTCCATCATGAAAAAATGGCTTCCTGGTCACAGAAGACCATTGTGTGATTCCATTTGTATGAAATGTCCAGAGTAGGCAAATCTATAGCAACACAAAGTAGACTTGTGGTTGCCAGGGTTAAGGGTCAGGGTGAAGGCATACAGAGGGGCATGGAGAGTGACTGCTAATAGCTTCGGAGGTTTTTTTGCTGTAATAAAATGTTTTAATTAGGTTGTGATGATAGTCGCACAACTTCATAAGTATACTAAAAACCAGTGAATTATATACTTTGAATGGGTGAATATTATGATCATGAATTATATCTCTATAAAGTGGTTTTTAAAAAATGGCTCCCTTTCCTGCCGTATTTGAGTAGATGTTCTGACCGCAGTTCTGCCCCTGCTCAGTGGTGCTTGTGGTTACGTGCCTCCCCCTTCCTGGGCCTCAGTTTACCTTCAACAGAATAAGGGCATTGCCTTTGCCACAGGGTAATGCAGAAAAGAATTCCCAGTCCTCCTTTCCCTGTATATATTTAACTTTAATCCAGTTCAGATGGGCTGATCCCTGGGACAGAGAATGAGCCCCCTTTTTCTAGGAACCCATTTCCAGAAGCTCCCCCAGTTCCAGGAGAGCCCCAGGCAGTAATCAGAGCTTTGAGGCAGGTAACAGAGTGCCCTGCTCTGTCCATTCCCTCTGGAACCACGGTGTAGAAAGCCTTTGGTGCTGGACTAGGAATTTTAAGTAATGGCTGAGATATTTATCTTTTTGCCTTTGATCCAGATAAAAGCAGATTGTAACTTTGAGTTGTCATTTGATCTAATGCACAGAAACAGGTTTCCATACCCTTGGCGAGCGTAGATTCCTGGCAGGCAAAGGAGAGATTCCTGGTTGTAAAATGTTGTGCAGCTTTTCCGTGGTTTGTGGTTAGGGGATCCTGAGGAGTTTCTGGGAAGTCCATTTCTTCAGGAGCAGGCTTGAGCTGGTCTTTTGATTCTCCCACTTCTCATGTGGGCTTTTGTAAAACAAACCTGTCAAAGGGTCCGAAATCAGTGACATGAGAGGAAGTAATTGTCATCCTCTTCCACTTCACTGCTGTCAGAAAGCCTTACATGTGCGCCAGCGAGCAGCTGTTGCAAAAGCCTGCCTTATAAATAACTTCAGGGCCTGCTTTTAGTGTAGATGAGGTGGTGGATTCTGAACAGAAAAGGACCTCGTAACAGTAGTAATGAAGATAACGGTCATGGTGAGCTGCTAGTTATTCAGGTTTTCTTACCTGCCTAGAGGTGTTTGAGGCACGTTGCATGCATAGCCTTGTTCAGTCCCTCACACCACTACCGGGGAATGTCAGTAGCATCTCATCCATTTCACAGATGCAGACACTGAGGCTCAGAGTGGTGAAATAAGTTGCCTACGTCACACCGCCAGCAAGGGCCAGGGTGGAGATTTGAGCTAGGATCTGCATGATTTCAAAGCCGGTGTTTTGCTTTTAACCATCATGCTGTCATACAAGCTTGCTTTGACTAAACTCACCAATCATTAAGCCCCTTTTTCCTGTCAGGTTCTGTGCCAATTACTCGAGATGCAGCTATGACCCAAACCAGCAAATGCCAGATGAGTGGTGAATTGACTACATGGAAGGAGAGAGTATTCTAGGCCAAGGGAACAGCTTGCGGAAGAAGCCGGGGGGGGGGTGGGGGGCGGGGACGGTGAGGGAGAGCATGGCAGGATCAAGGGAACAGAAGCTGAGAGCTTTCTTGCACGTGTCTGTCTGAAGCAGGCAAAGTGACCTTCTCAAGTCTACCCAGCAAATCAGTGCTAGACTCTTAAGTTCTTTGTAGGCAGGGAACATGCCTCATGTTCGATAAATCTTTGTTGAAAGAACAGACGGTGGCCGAAACGGGGTCAGAACCCAGGTTTCCTGAACCTGGTTAGTGTTCTGGGCAATCTTCTTACTCTGAGGTCTCTTGGACAATTCTGAATTGGCCTTGGACAGGGGGCGACTGTGATATTGTAATTTGTGATAAGACATATTTATTTGGTTTTCATCCCCATTTTTGGCACAGAGCTCCTAAAATCCTTGGAATTTTCTAAGCTATAGGAGTGGTAAAGGTATCTTTTATTCTGTTAGTGAGGTGACTTTGGACCACACCTAAGCATGGGGGCTGGTGGCCAGTGGAGCCAACCATGTGACTAGAGGGTTGTAACTTTCAGTCCCACTCCTTGACCTCCGGGGAGGGGAGAGGGGCAGAGATTGATGTCAAGCACGAATGACCAAGGATTTAATCAGTCATGCCTCTGTAATGAAACCTCCAACAGGACAGGGTTTGGAGAGCTTCCGTGTTGGTAACCATATGGAAGTGTGGGGATGATGGAGGTCATGGGAGCTCCTGGTCCTTTCCCGGTACCTTGTCCTAGGCATCTCTTCCATCTGGCTGTTCCTGAGTTACATCCTTTTATAATAAACCAGTGATCTGGTAAGTAAGATATTTCTCTTAAGAGTTTTGTGAGCTGCTGTAGCAAATTAGTCGAATCCAAGGAGGATGTTGTGGGTACCTTCAGTCTATCTGGTCAGTCAGAAGTGCAGGCTTGTGACTGATGTTTGAGCGTTGGTAGAGGGTTGGGGGTGGGAAGCAGTCTTGTGGGATTATACCCTTAACCTGTGGAACCTGACACTAACTCCAGGTAAATAGTGTTAGAATTGAGTTGGATTGGAGGACACCCAGCTGGTGTCAGAGAATTGCTGGGAGGTGTGGGGAATCCCCCCCCGCCCCCGCCACACACGCACGCACACACGCATGCATACACACACACTGGAATTAGTACTAGAATCCTTTTAATGACCTAGTGTACCTCCATGGGCCGGTCAGGGCAGAAATCAATTTTTGGAACATTGTGGCTTTAGCAATCCCAGCCTGGGGGCAGAGCTGCCCAAGGAGCTCTGCTAACCTGATGGGTTTTCAGTAAAAGAGAAGGCACATCATGGTCCAGTGATAGTTTTCTTTGTGGACACAGGGACCTGATGGAGCTGGGTGGTGATGAAGTCCTGGGCCGGCTAAATCCCAGCGAGTTTCAGTGTCTGTGGACACACGTGATGACTTATGCAGCCGCTGTGGCAGTCCTGATGGGTGTGATGATGGGTTGCAGGGATTTCATCAGTGAATTTCTGCTCAGTTAGATCTCAGCTGAGTAACTTCTTTTGGTGCTTACATTCTAATTTCTAAGCAAAATGTCTATGTTTGGTAGTAGTTCTTTAACTTTATCTCATTAAATAAACATTAGGGAACTGTCAAAAGCAAGATGAGCTAAGGCCAATGTTTTTGAGATAGAGAAAGTAGGAGCGGAATTTATATTTGGACTCAAGGACATTTTGGCCTCTTGGCAAAAAAGTGATTCTCGTGCATTTCTGTATCTCTTGAAAAAGGCTGTTCTGCTTTCAGATACCCACAGCATGGGGCAGATCTTTACATTCTACTTAAACACAACTGGACTTTAATGTCTGTAGTGCTGGCTACCAAGATGTTAAGTGAAGCAGAAAAAATATGTTTAAATGTAGTAGTTTGGGTATGCCTGACTCCTTATCCACCCCATGAAATTGGTCACTGTTGATCTTTGTGTTCCTTTGACCTAGCACAGAAGAGGTATTTATTAAATAAATTACTGCCTCTTGCAGAGTTAGTTATCTTTTTTTATTGAAGTGTAGTTGATTTACAATATTGTGTTACTTTTCAGGTGTATGACAAAGTGATGCAGATGTGTAAATATATGTATATTTTTCAGATTCTTTTCCAGCATAGGTTATTACAAGATATTGAATATAGTTCCCTACCCTATACAGTAGGACCTTGTTGTTTATTTTCTGTATAGTAATGTGTATCTGTTAATCCCATACTCCTAGTTTGTTCCCCCCTTCCCCCTTGGTAACCATAAGTTGGTTTCTTATGTCTGTGAGTTGGTTTCTGTTTTGTAAATAAATTTATTTGTATTATTTTTTAGATTCCACATATAAGTGACATCATATAATATTTGTTTTTCACTATATGACTTACTTCACTTAGTGTGGTATTCTCTAGCTCTATCTATGTTGCTGCCAATGGCAATATTTCATTCTTTTTTATGACTGAGTAATATTCCATTGTATGTATATGTGTGTGTCTATATACACGCGCACACACACACACACACACACACACACACACACACACGCCACATCTTCTTTATCCATTCATCTGTCGATGGACACTTTGCATCCATGTCTTGGTTATTGTAAATAGTGCTGCTATGAATATTGGGGTGCATGTATCTTTTCGAATTAGAGTTTTCATCTTTCCCAGATGTATGGCCAGGAGTGGGATTGCTGCATCATATCGTAGCTCTATTTTTAGTTTTCTAAGGAACCGCCATACTGTTTTCCATAGTGGCTGCATCAATTTACATTCCCACGAACAGTGTAGGTAGGAGGGTTCCCTTTCTGGAGAGTCCATTTTAAATGCCCATCTTCATGAAGACCATCCCATTAGTTTAGCTGGAAATCTTCACCCTTGGGAACATGACCCTGTGGGTGTGTCTCTCCCTAATCCTAGGATAGTTTCCTAGGGACCCAGACTGTGTCTTACTTTTCTCCGTACCCTGCCTGCCTTTCCAAGAAGTATCACTTTGTACATTTGCTCACCCAGCATGTTTGCCTCCAGACTGGCTCCCATGAGCTGAAAATTCATTGGCATCTCAGAGGGAAACTAGATGAAACAGACCCTTTGAGTGCATAGTTTTATTTAAGACAGGGACAGGGCATGTAATCTGAGTTGTGGAAGGGAACCCATGCATTCCTGGCTGCTAGTTTAAGACTCTCCTCCTAAACTGATCTCCTTCAGGTTTATTTGGTTTAACTCCTGCTCTGGAAGTTGTGCAGCAGAGTCGTCACGAAAGCAGCTCCTCCAGGGTTCCGGCCGGACAGCTGCGGAATAGCTGGCATTTTTCTCTCCTTCACTCAGTATTGACAGCAGGTTTGAATCACCCTGCCCTGTTTTCTGTAACATAACCAGGCCAGAAATCATTTGAAAAACACTTACGATGCCTAACTTGATCTTCTTTTCAATGAGAGGGTGACATTGCCTGGTACGTTTTAGGTTTTTGTGTTTGGAGATGTATTAAGAACATAAAAGGACCTCCCTCTTCTGCCTCTCCTGTTTCCTGCTGAACAGCATGGGAATGGGGGATCCTTTTACAGTTGGGAAGATCCCATCCGCCCTCTGCCTCCACCCACATCCCTGGACATTCTGGGAGAAATCTGTCCTCTCATTCTTTTGCTGCTGGCCACCTCAGTTGGGTCGTTCCTTCTTGTCAGCTGGATCTCTGGCGGACTTTCTTAAGCTCACCCAAATCCCTGACAGAGCTCCTCCTCTTCATACAGAGAGAGTCAGAAGTTCTCCAAATGGTAAGCTAGTAAAATGTAAAAACTTAGCCAAAGCTGCCCATGTGTGCCCCTGCCCAGCTGCAAGCCCAGTTCAGACCTTCCTTTCCCTGAAAGGAGGACTTTGAGGCACAGAGCAGAGGGAGGCAGGCAGCCCCAGCTCCAGTTCCAGGTCGGCTACTAATTCAAAGAGTGACCTTGAGCAGTTAATCGCGCTCTCTGGGCCCTGGGTTCCTCCTCCTTAAAAAGGGCATCCTATCAGCTAACTGAGTGCTTCCTTTCAGCTCTAATGTACGTTGATCACATGATGACTCCCTGACTCATGGTGCCTGCCTCTGTGCCTTTCTTGTCCCTTGGCCTTCCTTACCCTCCTATAGGTATCGCCTGGTCTCCAGAAGCTAATAATGGTCTGGATAGCACTTTCTCTCATCAAAGCCAAAACAAGGACTGCGTCCATGGGAACTGCCGTTAACCTAGACGCCAACTGTGGACATGATGAGCCAGCTTGTACCAGTTCATGAGAGCCAACTTAAAAATTTTT